>NC_086450.1:52064109-52365150 GCF_028390025.1 Pseudophryne corroboree
TCGTGTGCAAGTATTACTTGAAAATTCGAGAAGCAAACTTCTCCGAAACCCATGAGATACCACCAGTATGACTGTGACGAACTGTCTTCTGATCCGTTTTGGCAACGAAGAGAGAAGCGGAAAATGGTGGAGCCAGATACACGATGCTGAATGACCCCATGAATGTGATGTACACATACTGAGCTTTTGTAATTGTGGCGAGATGCCATTATGTATACTTGGGGTAACCGCCTTCTGTGGACTCACATATGAAACACCTCTGGATTTAATGTCCAGTTTTCAAGATCCAAACCCTGACGGGTGAGATCTTTTGTCTAACAAATGTCCACTCACGGATTGATGTCTTGACATTTTCACATAATGGCGTTCTGAGCCATTGAAGATTTGAGTTACCTGCCGCATTGCCATGCGGCTTCTTGGTTTTCACTGGTTGTTGTGTATGCAACTGCCGTTGCTTTGTTTGACTGCTTAAGGGCAGCGTGAGCCAGGCATGAAAAAACAAAATTACATGAAACTCACGGTTGTTCCTGTCCACAGAAATCTTTAGTAAAAAGCGAAAGATTTATTCGTTCTGAAGAGAACCCAGAGTCTATCCCTAGTCAGACTGAAAACGAATCATTTATTGCATTGTAAAATGCACAGAGTTCTAGGACATTTATCTATTGCATTGTAAAATGCACAGAGTTCTAGGACATTTATTGACAGCAATCTGTCGTGTTTTAGAACCTTTGCGTTGAAAACACATCTTTATTCTTAATAAGTGAATACACCAATGTACCGCTGTGCGTGTACCTTTGTTCTTGCTGGTGTAGTAGGTAAAAGTCTTTGATTTACCTTATTTATAATCTTACCTAGGAATTGACATCGTTTAGACCGACTTAGATGTGATTGTTTTCGAACTTAATCTGCTACCGCAGTATACCTTAGTAGCGCAAGATAGAGGAACTTTGTTGATACATAGTTCTTATGTGAGATGAGCGATTATTCCAACATCACTTTGGTAAATACCGGAAGCGATAAGCAACGGTATAAATGAAATGGTTAATGGTTGTGGCGATTTGCAAACGCTAGAACCTGTGATGAAGAAACCGGACTGGGTAAATACGCATTGTGAAGATCAAATGCAATTATACAATTTTGTGGCTGCAATAAGCAAAAACTAACTGCAGAAAATCCATTTTCTAACTGTAGTAAATGACTTGCTGATTGATATTGCAACGGAGCTGTTTGATTTTGCTCAAACAGACGGGAATAAGTAATTTTGACTCTGTTGGCGTACTATTGCCTGGTTTATAAACCAGCAAAGACTAAATGACAACCTGCCAAACCGTTCGCCAGAAGCAGTTTTGTACTCTAAGCTGTAAATAGCTGAGACATATATGAGTTGAAGTCATGAAACCTCGCAAATGTAACCTGAAAAGACGCACTTCCACAATTGTAAAAGAGGTCATCAAACCACTGGCTTGCTGACTGTAACGTCCTGTCGTTACAAGGCGTGAGTGATTTTTATAAAGGAATAAAACGCCGTTACAAGTATATTGTATGCGCTAATGGCAGAATATCGTAAAGGGATAAAATGTCGTTACACATATATCCAATTTAGGAGCAAACAAGCTCTGGCCTTGTCGCGCTTAACTAGCGACATTGAAAATAACCGGCGTTAGCAAAAGCTTTACAGATATACTCTGCAGCTTCTTTTAACCGTGATCGGCATGGTTTCATACATAGATTCTAGTGACCCAAATGTATCTGTGGTTTTTATAATGTTTGACAGAAACGCATATACCAATGGCGGATCGCGTCCTTTTGGAAACGATTATGTATGGTTGTCCAAAACCCCGCACTATCTGAATGCTGGACTAATGTACCCTTCTCACTTGTAGTTATCGGTGTGAGATTTGACATAGAATCGTGCATTAAATTATAAGACTAGTGAAATAAACACTCTGGTACCCAAAGGAAAATTGTCACTTTGGAAAGATTGTCTTTTGTTAGCGCTGGCGGAGTTATTCTGAGACTCCGATTACCGCTGTTTTAATTTGAATTGCCAATGTTAACATTTTTAGTCTGCACTAGAGCCTTATTCGCTATGTAGACAGACATCATAATAGGCAACAGACAGACACTTGCACGACTTAATAACATTATTATATGGCATATATATCTATATATATATGTTATTGCTGAACAGCATATTTATTAGGAAACTAAAGTCTTTATGTGAAAAGCAGTTCACATGGGCATGAAACCCGAACCAAATTCCTACTAACACCCCTGCGCCTTCTGGTGGCTTAAAGATGTAGGGCAGGAATGTTCTAGAATTATCTTGAACTAAAAAATTCCCACTAACACCCCTGCGCCTCCTTGTGGAGTAGAGGTGTATGGTTGTGTATTTTGAACCCCTGCAGCCTTTGCTGCTGCTATGGGTATTATTCCCCCCCCCCCCCCTGCATCCCTTACCTGCAGCGTACGGAGATCGGGAGCAGGGAGAGCAGGAGAGCCTGAATCTAGCGCCGGGGAGCCGTCCGGCAGCTGCTTCCTACAGCAGTACACAGTCTCCCTGTGTCTGCGGTGTCTCTCTGGAAGAGTGGCCTGCGTCCTTTAGTGACGTGCGGCCGCTCTCTTTAGTAGAGGAGCGTCTCGGCGGCGTGTAGCGGTGCCGGGCCATCAGAGCAGTGAGAGCGGCCGGCGTCTGAGTGACGTGCGGCCGCTCTGCTTAGTTGAGCGCCCGGAGAATGTCGGCGGCGTGTAACGGTGCCGCATCAGAGCAGTGAGAGCGGCCGGCGTCTGAGTGACGTGCGGCCGCTCTGCTTAGTTCAGCCCAGGAGAATGTCGGTGGCGTGTAGCGGTGCCGTGCCCTCAGAGCAGTGAGAGCGGCCGGCGTCTGAGTGACGTGCGGCCGCTCTGCTTAGTACAGCGCACGGAGATTCTCGTACCGGGCCATCAGTATAACACTCACACACAGCAGGGCGGCAGCGTGAGCTGACCGCCCTGACACTCATACCTTGTGCCGCCTTCTCTTCTCTCTGCAAGCTCCGTTTCAGCCTCATCTTGGCTGTGACGGAGCTTCTGTAAGCTCCTTGCAGCTGTAGATCCTTCCAGCTCTTTGTCTTATCCTGGCTGTGACGGAGCTTCTTTCTGTAAGCTCCGTTCAGTTTGCAGGAGACAGTGGCTGCCTGTGGCTGTGAGGGTGCTCTTTGTGAGGACCGACACGCCATGCGCTTGCCTATAGCGCCTGTGGCTGTGAGGGTGCTCTTTGTGAGGACCGACACGCCATCCGCTGCCTTGCAGCGGCACCATCCCGGACCCATGTTTTTCCATAAACTGAGACGGGAAGTGTAAAAATTAAAAATAAAAATAAAAATCTGAAAAGTGGCCATTGCCACAAGCCGATGTTCATCTGTGAGCACCGAAAAAACACTGGCAAAGTACACTGAGGTACTTGGGGATATGGAGGGGGGGGGAGAGTCCTAAATTTGAATATTCAGTGCCTTTGTTCGGCTACGCCCGTCCATATCCCAAGAGTACTCCAGTGACCCCTAGTGGATGATAAAGAAACAGTATGTTAAATAATGCAAAAATATCCAAACCATGCAATTAAAAAACAAAAAAAAACACAAAAACAAATAGCCAGAATATTTCCTCTGCCTTTCCACCCAGACGTACTGAATTTCATTTTTCCATCACAATTCTGCAGAGATGAGCCTTCTTTTTCAAGGGACAATTATGGTAAGAAACTAATGAATAGACTATTTTTTTTTTTTGTTCGACTGTATAGTAAAAGAACAGAACAATTATAAAAGCTTTCACATATCGGACAGATTTAAAAACACATTTTCTTATATAAGTGCACGACATGAAGTCTCTTTATGTGATATGTATCGTCAGCTTCACGTACTTCTTTTAAGCTGTGCAACCTAGACACACCTTACAGATCCCAACCTTAGATACAGATGAACCCCTGAACATTAGGGATGGGAGTCACACCGTTGATGGTTTGTTTCGGACGTTTGCTAGCAATCCCTATGTTTCGGACGTTTGCTAGCAATCCAATATTTCCTCACAAACACAAGCTAGTTGTAACGGTCAGTTTAAAACATTGCAGTTCATCAGATCTAAGTAGACAGAAAGAACATATGATGCAGCAGCATGAGGCACCTGGTATAAGTATATGCCACGTACATGCATGACCCAGCTTTGCGTCCAAGAACGCAACAGACACCTGGCTTAGTAAGCCTGAGGTTATGCAGACTGGCCGCCAAAGCACCATCACTGAGGTCTGCTAATCTCCGTCGGAAAACAGAGACCATTGTTGCCCCTTTCCTTGCCCCCAAATGGCCCTAGACAGTCAATCATCGACGCCGCTTTACAAGCGACAATGCAGAACCTGTACTACGCATGCGCAATGTAACGTAGATCGGTACATTGCGACTTTAATAATAATGACGGGACCCGAATTAGGCCGATAAAATACTAGGATATCTATGCAGAAGCAAATAAGCCCCATGTGTTAGGTGTATGACTGTAATACATGAGGTTGAGAGTTCAAGTCCCAGGTATGGCAGGCTGAGAAGTGTGTGTATTAACCACTTAACTGACTATTTATTTAGACAAAAACCGCTCCGAAATGGTCAGGCTTTTTTATGAGTGAATTAGGTGAAGAACATGAGGTCGACATGACCCTATCCCAAATGATTTTAGTAAAAAAAAAAAAAAAAATGTAAATTTTTTTTCCAAACATTGAAACATCGATCGGAAACATCGCGACTTTCATTTTGAAAGCTGGGAC
The DNA here is from genome assembly GCF_028390025.1 of Pseudophryne corroboree. Lineage (NCBI taxonomy): Eukaryota > Metazoa > Chordata > Amphibia > Anura > Myobatrachidae > Pseudophryne > Pseudophryne corroboree. The sequence continues at coordinate 52,068,899 of NC_086450.1, forward strand.
AGCCTCCAGGTATACAGGGGGGGGGGGGGGGGGGGGGGGGGTCTGGGGGTGGCTTGGGAGGCTTAATTTACACTCCCCAGCGGCTGCCATTGTCTGCAGCCGCTGGAGGGGGGGGGGGGGGGGAGGAATCTGCCGTGCTGACCGTTCAGCAGTGATCGGCAATCAGTAGGGGACAGTGCAGGGAGCCAAAGGGATCTTCTGGTTCCTCTGACAGCAGCAGCGGAGGGAAGTTTCCCTTACCCACCGCTGCTAACACTCTCTATCTGACTGGTCCCATCCCGTGCGACCAGGTCAGATAGAGCACATGCAGGCATGGTCGCATCTGATGCGACCCTGCCAGGCAAGTGGTTAAACACAAGAGGATTTAATTGAATGACAAGGTGCACATAAATCACGCTATTACTGATCGTTCACAAATTAAGAATGATTATGGTGTAGAAGGTCTCATGTTCAAATCCCTTGCTTGGAATGTTTATTTCAAACAAGTTGAAACATCAGAAACCATTGGTGTTTCCGAACCAACGTTTAGGAGTAAACGTTTGTTAACCAAGGTTTAAAACATTGGTACTATAAATGATTCTTTTCGAAGTTCCATCCCTACTTAACAGGTAACCAGATAGTCTAGGCCGGACTTACACTGTGTCTTGTGAGGCTCCATGGCTGAGCAAAAGTCTGACAACGGCAAGGTGCCCATTTCTAGAAGCGTCATGGAGAGGCGTGTCATTCTGGTACCCCGTGGTATTCACTAGAGCCTGGTATTGAAGCAGCAGCTCTACCACATTTGTGTGTCCGTGGTTACACGCCTCATGCTAAGTACACAAAAACATAAAACAGTATTTAGGTGTAATATCTCAAATCTTTTCCTAGCACAACAAGTATTTTAGTTATAGTAGCTTCTATGTGACACTTCTGGTAATGCTTTTAGAGAAAGTGATCTTACATTTTTCAGAGATAAAAATTAGATTAGATGGATAAAAAACAAACAAGCTTTACTATGATTGTGCTAGCTTATTTAAAAAATAAAAATAAAAAAAAATAATTAAAAATACATCCTTCAAACTGCTCCCTATTGGTCTTTGTCATGATACTGAATGTGCAATGTTCTCTAGTTTAAGAAAATTCTAGATGCTACACGATGTACAATATGGGATCCGGTCTTTAGGTCGACAGTAAGTAGGTCGACAATGTTTTGGTCGACCACTATTGGTTGACAGTAAGTAGGTCGACAGGGTTTCTAGGTCGCCAGGTCAAAAGGTCGACACGAGTTTCTCCAATTTTTTTCCTTTTTCATACTTTACGATCCACGTGGACTACAATTGGGAACGGTAACCTGTGCCGAGCGCAGCGGTAGCGGAGCGTGGCACCATGCGAGGGGACACGGTGCACTAATTGGGGTTCCCGGTCACTGTACGGAGGAAACGACACAAAAAAAACAACAACAACAAAACGACTTATGTCAACCTTTTGACCTGTCGACCTAGAACGTGTCGACACAAAGACCCTGTCGACATAGCATCCCTGTCGCCCTACTTACAGTCGACCCAAACACTGACCTAATTACTGTCGACCTTACATACCACACCCGTACAATATATGTGTTTTTCACTTTTTTTGTGCGTAGATGTTTTTTTGGGGACACTATACAAATACTACAGATCAGCGATGGGAAACCTTCGGCCCTCCAGCTGTTGTTGAACTACACATACCAGCATGCATTGCTACAGTTTTGCTATTTGCCCATGCTAAAACTGTTGCAGGGCATGCTGGGATGTGTAGTTCAACAACAGCTGGAGGGCCGAAAGTTCCCCATCCCTGCTGTAGATCGTCCATTTTTACAGCAACTATTCTTCTCAACCTGGAGCCAACACGTCACTCCATTTAGAGCCGGAACACAAAAAAAAAAGTTCTGTATGCAGTGTGTACATTTATATCAAAGGTTGTGCAGTACTCTGCTACAGTATATAATACATCTAAGAAAATAATTAAGGAGCTCAGAATGCAATAAAATAGGCGAATACAAAAAAGCAACTAAAAACTGTAGCATGAAAACTCAGGGGAGGAACCAAGCCCAAATCAAAGATGATTTAAAGTGCCAGGCTCCATAAACCCACTGTCTATACCCCAGTAATACGCCAGTGGCCCCCATGGAATAATAAGAATTTACTTACCGATAATTCTATTTCTCGTAGTCCGTAGTGGATGCTGGGACTCCGTAAGGACCATGGGGAATAGCGGCTCCGCAGGAGACAGGACACAAAAGTAAAGCTTTAGGATGAGGTGGTGTGCACTGGCTCCTCCCCCTATGACCCTCCTCCAAGCCTCAGTTAGGATACTGTGCCCGGACGAGCGTACATAATAAGGAAGGATTTTGAATCCCGGGTAAGACTCATACCAGCCACACCAATCACACCATACAACTTGTGGTCTGAACCCAGTTAACAGTATGATAAAACGTAGGAGCCTCTGAAAGATGGCTCACAACAATAAACAACCCGATGTTATAGTAACAATAACTATATACAAGTATTGCAGACAATCCGCACTTGGGATGGGCGCCCAGCATCCACTACGGACTACGAGAAATAGAATTATCGGTAAGTAAAATAAGAATTTACTTACCGATAATTCTATTTCTCATAGTCCGTAGTGGATGCTGGGACTCCGTCAGGACCATGGGAATAGCGGGCTCCGCAGGAGACAGGGCACATCTAAATAAAGCTTTTAGGATCACATGGTGCGTACTGGCTCCTCCCCCTATGACCCTCCTCCAAGCCTCAGTTAGGTACTGTGCCCGGACGAGCGTACACAATAAGGAAGGATCTTGAATCCCGGGTAAGACTCATACCAGCCACACCAATCACACCGTACAACTTGTGATCTGAACCCAGTTAACAGTATGATAACAAAAAACGAAGTAGCCTCTGAAAAGATGGCTCACAACAATAGTAATAACCCGATCTTTGTAACAATAACTATGTACAAGTATTGCAGACAATCCGCACTTGGGATGGGCGCCCAGCATCCACTACGGACTATGAGAAATAGAATTATCGGTAAGTAAATTCTTATTTTCTCTAACGTCCTAGTGGATGCTGGGACTCCGTCAGGACCATGGGGATTATACCAAAGCTCCCAAACGGGCGGGAGAGTGCGGATGACTCTGCAGCACCGAATGAGAGAACTCCAGGTCCTCCTTAGCCAGAGTATCAAATTTGTAAAATTTTACAAACGTGTTCTCCCCTGACCACGTAGCTGCTCGGCAAAGTTGTAATGCCGAGACCCCTCGGGCAGCCGCCCAAGATGAGCCCACTTTCCTTGTGGAGTGGGCCTTTACAGATTTAGGCTGTGGCAGGCCTGCCACAGAATGTGCAAGTTGGATTGTGCTACAGATCCAACGTGCAATCGTCTGTTTAGACGCAGGAGCACCCATCTTGTTGGGTGCATACAATATAAACAACGAGTCAGATTTTCTGACTCCAGCTGTCCTTGAAATATATATTTTTAATGCTCTGACAACGTCCAGTAACTTGGAGTCCTCCAAGTCGCTAGTAGCCGCAGGCACCACAATAGGCTGGTTCAAGTGAAAAGCCGAAACCACCTTAGGGAGAAAATGAGGACGTGTCCGCAGTTCTGCCCTGTCCGAATGGAAAATCAGATATGGGCTTTTGTATGATAAAGCCGCCAACTCTGAAACTCTCCTGGCTGAAGCCAGGGCCAATAGCATGGTTACCTTCCATGTAAGGTATTTTAAATCTACCGATTTTAGAGGCTCAAACCAATGAGATTTGAGAAAATTCAAAACTACGTTCAAATCCCACGGTGCCACTGGAGGCACTATTGGGGGTTGTATATGTAGTACACCTTTGACAAAAGTTTGTACTTCAGGCACTGATGCCAATTCCTTCTGGAAGAAGATTGATAAGGCCGAAATTTGAACTTTAATGGACCCCAATTTTAGGCCCATAGACAATCCTGCTCGCAGGAAATGTAAGAATCGACCCAATTGAAATTCTTCCGTTGGAGCCTTCTTGGCCTCACACCACGCAACATATTTCCGCCAAATGCGGTGATAATGTTGTACAGTCACTTCCTTCCTAGCCTTAATCAAGGTAGGAATAACTTCCTCTGGAATGCCCTTTTCTTTTAGAATCCGGCGTTCAACCGCCATGCCGTCAAACGCAGACGCGGTAAGTCTTGGAACATACAAGGTCCCTGCTGAAGCAGATCCCTTCTTAGAGGTAGAAGCCACGGATCCTCCGTGAGCATCTCTTGAAGTTCCGGATACCAAGTTCTTCTTGGCCAGTCCGGAGCCACCAGTATTGTTCTTACTCCTCTTTTCCGTATAATTCTCAGTACCTTTGGTATGAGAGGCAGAGGAGGGAACACATACACTGACTGGTACACCCACGGTGTTACCAGAGCGTCCACAGCTATTGCCTGAGGGTCTCTTGACCTGGCGCAATATCTGTCCAATTTTTTGTTGAGGCGAGACGCCATCATGTCCACCTTTGGTTTTTCCCAACGGTTCACAATCATGTGGAAGACTTCTGGATGAAGTCCCCACTCTCCCGGGTGAAGGTAGTGTCTGCTGAGGAAGTCTGCTTCCCAGTTGTCCACTCCCGGGATGAACACTGCTGACAGTGCTATGACATGATTCTCCGCCCAGCGCAGAATCCTTGCAGCTTCTGTCATTGCTCTTCTGCTTCTCGTGCCGCCTTGTCGGTTTACGTGGGCGACTGCCGTGATGTTGTCCGACTGGATCAACACCGGCTGACCCTGAAGCAGCGATTTTGCCAGGCTTAGAGCATTGTAGATCGCTCTTAGCTCCAGTATATTTATGTGAAGGGACGTCTCCAGGTTTGACCACACGCCCTGGAAGTTTCTTCCCTGTGTGACTGCTCCCCAGCCTCGTAGGCTGGCATCCGTAGTCACCAGGACCCAGTCCTGTATGCCGAATCTGCGGCCCTCTAACAGATGGGCACTCTGCAACCACCACAGGAGAGACAACCTTGTTCTTGGTGACAGTGTTATCCGCTGATGCATGTGCAGATGCGATCCGGACCATTTGTCCAGCAGATCCCACTGAAATGTCCGTGCATGGAATCTGCCGAATGGAATCGCTTCGTAAGAAGCCACCATCTTTTCCAGGACTCTTGTGCATTGATGTACTGACACAGTTCCTGGTTTTAGGAGGTTCCTGACAAGTTCGGATAACTCCCTTGCTTTCTCCTCCGGGAGAAACACCTTTTTCTGAACCGTGTCCAGAATCATTCCCAGGAACAGCAGACGAGTTGTCGGGGTCAATTGAGATTTTGGAAGATTCAGAATCCACCCGTGTTGCTGAAGCACTACCTGGGTTAGTGCTACACCGACTTCCAGCTGTTCTCTGGACTTTGCCCTTATCAGGAGATCGTCCAAGTAAGGGATAATTAATACGCCTTTTCTTCGTAGAAGAACCATCATTTCGGTCATTACCTTGGTAAAGACCCGAGGGGCCGTGGACAAACCAAACGGCAGCGTTTGAAACTGATAATGACAGTCTTGTATCACGAACCTGAGATACCCTTGGTGTGAGGGGTAAATTGGGACATGCAGATAAGCATCTTTTATGTCCAGGGACACCATGAAGTCCCCTTCTTCCAGATTCGCTATCACTGCTCTGAGTGACTCCATCTTGAACTTGAATTTCTGTATGTACAGGTTCAAGGATTTCAGGTTTAGAATAGGTCTTACCGAACCGTCCGGCTTCGGTACCACAAATAGTGTGGAATAATACCCCTTTCCCTGTTGTAGGAGGGGTACCTTGACTATCACCTGCTGAGAATACAGCTTGTGAATGGCTTCCAAAACCGACGTCCTTTCTGAGGGAGACGTTGGTAAAGCAGACTTTAGGAACCGGCGAGGGGGAGACCTTCCGAACTCCAACATGTAACCCTGAGATATTATCTGCAGGATCCACGGGTCCACTTGTGAGCGAGCCCACTGATTGCTGAAAATCTTGAGTCGACCCCCCACCGCTCCTGAGTCCGCTTGTAAAGCCCCAGCGTCATGCTGATGGCTTTGTAGAACCCGGGGCGGGCTTCTGGTCCTGGGCAGGGGCTGCTTGCTGCCCTCTCTTACCCTTTCCACTGCCTCGCGGCAGATAAGACTGTCCTTTTGGTCGCTTGTTTTTATAGGAGCGAAAGGACTGCGGCTGAAAAGACGGTGTCTTTTTCTGTTGGGAGGGGGTCTGAGGTAAAAAAGTGGATTTGCCGGCAGTTGCCGTGGCCACCAGGTCCGAAAGACCGACCCCAAATAATTCCTCTCCTTTATATGGCAATACTTCCATATGCCTTTTGGAATCCGCATCACCTGACCACTGTCGCGTCCATAAACTTCTTCTGGCAGATATGGACATCGCGCTTACTCTTGATGCTAGAGTACAAATATCCCTCTGAGCATCTCGCATATAAAGAAAAGCATCCTTTAATTGCTCTAGAGTCAATAAAATACTGTCCCTATCCAGGGTATCAATATTTTCAGTCAGAGAATCCAACCACACTACCCCAGCACTGCACATCCAGGCTGAGGCTATTGCCGGTCGCAGTATAACACCAGTATGTGTGTATATACTCTTCAGTGTAGTTTCCAGCCTCCTATCTGCTGGATCCTTGAGGGCGGCCGTATCAGGAGACGGCAACGCCACTTGCTTTGATAAACGTGTGAGCGCCTTATCCACCCTAGGGGGTGTTTCCCAGCGCGCCCTAACCTCTGGTGGGAAAGGGTATAATGCCAATAACTTCTTGGAAATTAGCAGTTTTCTATCTGGGTTAACCCACGCTTCGTCACACACGTCATTCAATTCCTCTGATTCTGGAAAAGCTACAGGTAGTTTTTTCACCCCCCACATAATACCCCTTTTTGAGGTACCAGCAGTATCAGAGATCTGCAAAGCCTCCTTCATTGCCGTGATCATATAACGTGTGGCCCTATTGGAAAATACGTTTGTTTCTTCACCGTCGACACTAGATTCATCTGTGTCGGTACCCGTGTCGACTGACTGAGGTAAGGGACGTTTTACAGCCCCTGACGGTGTCTGAGACGCCTGAGCCGGTACTAACTGGTTTTCCGGCCGTCTCATTTCGTCAACTGACTTTTGTAATGTGCTAACATTATCACGTAATTCCATAACTAAAGCCATCCATTCCGGTGTCGACTCCCTAGGGGGTGACATCACCATTACCGGCAATTGCTCTGCCTCCACACCAACATCGTCCTCATACATGTCGACACACACGTACCGACACACAGCAGCCACACAGGGAATGCTCTAATCGAAGACAGGACCCTCTTAGCCCTTTGGGGAGACAGAGGGAGAGTTTGCCAGCACACACCAAAAACGCTATAAATGTATATAAACAACCCTAGAAGGTGTTGTTTTTGATATAAGCGCTTTTAATATATCAATATCGCCAAATTATGCCCCCCTTCTCTTTGTTACCCTGTTTCTGTAGTGCAGTGCAGGGGAGAGTCCTGGGAGAGTCCTGGGAGCCTTCCTCACCAGCGGAGCTGAGCAGGAAAATGGCGCTGAGTGCTGAGGAGAATAAGCTCCGCCCCTTTTTCGGCGGGCTTTTCTCCCGGGTTTTAAGAAAACTGGCCTGGGTTAAATACATACATATAGCCTTAATGGCTATATGTGATGTATTTATTTTGCCACTAAAGGTATTTAATATTGCTGCCCAGGGCGCCCCCAGCAGCGCCCTGCACCCTCCGTGACTGAATCAGTGAGACGTGTAGCAACAATGGCGCACAGCTGCAGTGCTGTGCGCTACCTTCATGAAGACTGAGGAGTCTTCTGCCGCCTGCTTTCCGGACCTCCGTCTTCAGCGTCTGTAAGGGGGATCGGCGGCGCGGCTCCGGGACGAACCCCAGGAGGACCTGTGTTCCGACTCCCTCTGGAGCTAAGTGTCCAGTAGCCTAAGACTCCAATCCATCCTGCACGCAGGTGAGTTGGAAATCTCTCCCCTAAGTCCCTCGATGCAGTGATCCTGTTGCCAGCAGGATTCACTGAGATTTAAACCTAAAAAAACTTTTTCTAAGCAGCTCTTTAGGAGAGCCACCTAGATTGCACCCTTCTCGGACGGGCACAAAAACCTAACTGAGGCTTGGAGGAGGGTCATAGGGGGAGGAGCCAGTACGCACCATGTGATCCTAAAAGCTTTATTTAGATGTGCCCTGTCTCCTGCGGAGCCCGCTATTCCCATGGTCCTGACGGAGTCCCAGCATCCACTAGGACGTTAGAGAAATTCTTATTTTCTCTGACGTCCTAAGTGGATGCTGGGACTCCGTAAGGACCATGGGGATTATACCAAAGCTCCCAAACGGGCGGGAGAGTGCGGATGACTCTGCAGCACCGAATGAGAGAACTCCAGGTCCTCCTCAGCCAGGGTATCAAATTTGTAGAATTTAGCAAACGTGTTTTGCCCCTGACCAAGTAGCTGCTCGGCAAAGTTGTAAAGCCGAGACCCCTCGGGCAGCCGCCCAAGATGAGCCCACTTTCCTTGTGGAATGGGCTTTTACAGATTTTGGCTGTGGCAGGCCTGCCACAGAATGTGCAAGCTGAATTGTACTACAAATCCAACGAGCAATAGTCTGCTTAGAAGCAGGAGCACCCAGCTTGTTGGGTGCATACAGGATGAACAGCGAGTCAGATTTTCTGACTCCAGCCGTCCTGGAAACATATATTTTCCGGCCTTGACAACGTCTAGCAACTTGGAGTCCTCCAAGTCCCTAGTAGCCGCAAGCACCACAATAGGTTGGTTCAGGTGGACGCTGAAACCACCTTAGGGAGAAACTGAGGACGAGTCCTCAATTCCGCCCTGTCCGAATGGAAAATCAGATAAGGGCTTTTACAGGATAAAGCCGCCAATTCTGACACGCGCCTGGCCCAGGCCAGAGCCAACAGCATGACCACTTTTTCTGTGAGATATTTTAACTCCATAGATTTAAGTGGGTCAAACCAATGTGACTTTTGGGACCCAAAAACTACATTGAGATCCCAAGGTGCCACTGAAGGCACCAAAGGAGACTGTATATGCAGTACCCCTTTTACAAACGTCTGAACTTCAGGGACTGAAGCTAGTTCTTTTTGGAAGAAAATTGACAGAGCCGAAATTTGAACCTTAATGGACCCCAATTTCAGGCCCATAGACACTCCTGTTTGCAGGAAATGTAGGAATCGTCGAATTTCCTCCGTCGGGCCTTACTGGCCTCGCACCACGCAACATATTTTCGCCAAAAGCGGTGATAATGTTTTGCGGTTACATCCTTCCTGGGTTTGATCAGGATAGGGATGACTTCATCCGGAATGCCTTTTTCCTTCAGGATCCGGCGTTCAACCGCCATGCCGTCAAACGCAGCCGCGGTAAGTCTTGGAACAGACAGGGTCCTTGCTGGAGCAGGTCCCTTCTTAGAGGTAGAGGCTACGGATCCTCCGTGAGCATCTCTTGAAGTTCCGGTTACCAAGTCCTTATTGGCCAATCCGGAGCCACGAATATAGTGCTTACTCCTCTCCATCTTATCAATCTCAGTACCTTGGGTATGAGAGGCAGAGGAGGGAACCCATACACTGATTGGTACACCCACGGTGTTACCAGAGCCTTTACAGCTATTGACTGAGGGTCCCTTGACCTGGCGCAATACCTGTCGAGTTTTTCCCAACGGTTTATAATCATGTGGAGGACTTCTGGGTGAAGTTCCCACTCTCCCGGGTGGAGGTCGTGGTGAGGAAATCTGCTTCCCAGTTGTCCACTCCCGGAATGAATACTGCTGACAGTGCTATCACATGGTTTTCCGCCCAGCGAAGAATCCTTGCAGCTTCTGCCATTGCCCTCCTGCTTCTTGTGGCACCCTGTCTGTTTACGTGGGTGACTGCCGTAATGTTGTCCGACTGGATCAACACCGGCTGACCTTGAAGCAGAGGTCTTGCTAAGCTTAGAGCATTGTAAATGGCCCTTAGCTTCAGATATTTATGTGAAGTGATGTCTCCAGGCTTGACCATAAGCCCTGGATATTCCTTCCCTGTGTGACTGCTCCCCAGCCTCGCAGGCTGGCATCCGTGGTCACCAGGACCCAGTCCTGAATGCCGAATCTGCGGCCCTCTAGAAGATGAGCACTCTGCAACCACCACAGGAGGGATACCCCTGTCCTTGGTGACAGGGTTATCCGCTGATGCATCTGAAGATGCGACCCGGACCATTTTTCCAGTAGGTCCCACTGGAAAGTCCTTGCGTGGAATCTGCCAAATGGGATTGCTTCGTAGGAAGCCACCATTTTTACACAGAACCCTTGTGCATTGATGCACTGAGACTTGGCTCGGTTTTAGGAGGTTCCTGACTAGCTCGGATAACTCCCTGGCTTTCTCCTCCGGGAGAAACACCTTCTTTCTGGACTGTGTCCAGGATCATCCCTAGGAACAGAAGACAAGTCGTCGGAACCAGCTGCGATTTTGGAATATTGAGAATCCAATCGTGCTGCCGCAACACTACCTGAGATAGTGCTACACTGACCCCCAACTGTTCCCTGGATCTTACCCTTATCAGGGAATCGTCCAAGTAAAGAATAACTAAAATTCCCTTCCTTCGAAGGAATATCATCATTTCGGTCCTTACTTTAGTAAAGACCCGGGGTGCCGTGGACCATCCCTACGGCAGCGTCTGAACTGATAGTGACAGTTCTGTACCATAACCTGAGGTACCCTTGGTGAGAAGGGTAAATTTTTTGACATGAAGGTAAGCATCCTTGATGTCCCGAGACATCATGTAGTCCCCTTCTTCCAGGTTCGCAATCACTGCTCTGAGTGACTCAATCTTGAATTTGAACCTCTGTATTCAAAGATTTTAGATTTAGAATCGGTCTCACCGAGCCGTCTGGCTTCGGTACCACAATAGTGTGGAATAATACCCCGTTTCCTTTTGCAGGAGGGGTACCTTGATTATCACCTGCTGGGAATACAGCTTGTGAATGGCTTCCAAAACTGCCTCCCTGTCAGAGGGAGACGTCGGTAAAACCGACTTTTGGAAACGGCGAGGGGGAGACGTCTCGAATTCCAATTTGTACCCCTGAAATATTACCTGAAGGATCCAGGGGTCTACTTGCGAGTGAGCCCACTGCGCACTGAAATTCATTGAGAACGGGCCCCCACCGTGCCTGAGCTTGTAAAGCCCTAGCATCATACTGAGGGCTTGGCAGAGGCAGGAAAGGGTTTCTGTTCCTGGGAACTGGCTCATCTCTGTAGCCTTTTTCCTCTCCCTCTGTCACGAGCAGAAAAGAGGAACCTTTTGTCCGCTTGCCAACAAAGGACTGCGCCTGATAATACCGCGTCTTATTTTGAGAGGCGACCTGGGGTACAAACGTGGATATCCCAGCTGTTGCCGTGGCCACCAGGTCTGAAGACCGACCCCAAATGCCTTTTTTAAGGCAATACTTCCAAATGCCGTTTGGAATCCGCCTCACCTGACCACTTTACTGGTAGAATTGGACAACGCACTTATACTTGATGCCAGTCGGCAATATTCCGCTGTGCATCTCGCATATATTTTAAATGCTCTATAGGCAATAATATACTGTCCTTATCTAGGATATCAATATTTCCAGTCAGGGAATCCGACCACGCCAACCCAGCACTGCACATACAGGCTGAGGCGATTGCTGGTGGCAGTATAACACCAGTATGTGTGTAAATACATTTTAGGATACCCTCCTGCTTTCTATCAGCAGGATCCTTAAGGGCGGCCATCTCAGGAGAGGGTAGAGCCCTTGTTCTTACAAGCGTGTGAGCGCCTTATCCCCCCTAGGGGGTGTTTCCCAACGCACCCTAACCTCTGGCAGGAAAAGGTATACTGCCAATAACTTTTTAGAAATTATCAATTGTTATCGGGGGGAAACCCACGCATCATCACACACCTCATTTTATTTCTCAGATTCAGGAAAACTACAGGTAGTTTTTCCTCACCAAACATAATACCCCTTTTTGGTGGTACTCATATTATCAGAAATGTGTAAACATTTTCCCTTGCCTCAATCATGTAACGTGTGGCCCTATTGGAAATCACGGTTGTCTCTTCACCGTCGACACAGGAGTCAGTATCCGTGTCGGCGTCTGTATCTGCCATCTGAGGTAACGGGCGCTTTAGAGCCCCTGACGGCCTATGAGACGTTTGGACAGGCACAAGCTGAGTAGCCGGCTGTCTCATGTCAACCACTGTCTTTATACAGAGCTGACACTGTCACGTAATTTTCAACAGTACATCCACTCAGGTGTCGACCCCCTAGGGGGTGACATCACTATTACAGACAATCTGCTCCGTCTCCACATCATTTTTCTCCTCATACATGTCGACACAAACGTACCGACACACAGCACACACACAGGGAATGCTCTGATAGAGGACAGGACCCCACTAGCCCTTTGGGGAGACAGAGGGAGAGTTTGCCAGCACACACCAAAGCGCTATAAACTGTATAGGGACAACCTTATAATAAGTGTCTATCCCTTATAGCTGCTTATATATATTTTTAGCCAAATAAGTGCCCCCCCTCTCTGTTGTACCCTGTTTCTGTAGTGCAGTGCAGGGGAGAGTCTGGGAGCCTTCCTACCAGCGGAGCTGTGTGGGAAAATGGCGCCGTGTGCTGAGGAGATAGGCCCCGCCTCCTTCTCGGCGGGCTCTTCTCCCGCTTTTATCTGGAAAACTGGCAGGGGTTAAATACATCCATATAGCCCAGGGGCTATATGTGATGTATTTTTTGCCATAGGAGGTATTTACATTGCTGCCCAGGGCGCCCCCCCCCAGCGCCCTGCACCCTCAGTGACCGCAGTGTGAAGTGTGCTGGGAGCAATGGCGCACAGCTGCAGTGCTGTGCGCTACCTTAATGAAGACAGGAACGTCTTCTGCCGCCGATTTCTGGACCTCTTCACTCTTCAGCATCTGTAAGGGGGCCGGCGGCGCGGCTCCGGGACCCATCCAGGCTGTACCTGTGATCGTCCCTCTGGAGCTAATGTCCAGTAGCCAAGAAGCCCAATCCACTCTGCACGCAGGTGAGTTCGCTTCTTCTCCCCTTAGTCCCTCGATGCAGTGAGCCTGTTGCCAGCAGGTCTCACTGAAAATAAAAAACCTATTTAAACTTTACTTCTAAGCAGCTCAGGAGAGCCACCTAGCCTGCACCCTTCTCGTTCGGGCACAAAAATCTAACTGAGGCTTGGAGGTGGGTCATAGGGGGAGGAGCCAGTGCACACCACCTGATCCTAAAGCTTTACTTTTGTGCCCTGTCTCCTGCGGAGCCGCTATTCCCCATGGTCCTTACGGAGTCCCAGCATCCACTTAGGACGTCAGAGAAAAGAGAATTGGATTATACTGGTACTGTTAGTACACAAATCCGGTTTGTACCCTGAGTTTTAATGCTGCAGTTTAGTTGCTTTTTTGTGTTTGCTTATTTTACTGACTTCAGTTTACGTTAACTAAGCCAAAAGTGGAGACTGCAGCAGAAAGGAAGGAACAGAAGGAGGAAAAGACCACTCAACTAAGTTTAAATGATGAAGTTACATTATTAAAGGAGTAGTGGGGGTAATTCAGGCCTGATTGCTGGGCAGCGATTTTTGCAGTCCTGCGATCGGATAATCGCCGCCTACAGGGGAGGGTATTTTTGCTGTGCAAGTGTGCGATCGCATGTGTAGCAGAGCTGTACAAACTGATTTTGTGCAGTCTCTACGCAGCCCAGGACTTACTCAGCAGCTGCGATCACTTCAGCCTGTCCGGGACCGGAATGGACGTCGGACATCCTCCCTTCCAATGCTTGGACATGCCTGCGTTTTTCCAGACTCTCCCTGAAAATGGTCATTTGCCACCCACAAACGCCCTCTTCCTGTCAATCTCCTTGCGAACACCCGTGCGATGGAATCCTTCGCACAAACCCGTCGCTGACCGGCGATCCCCGTTGCTGCGGTCCGTCGCGCCTGCGCATTGCGGTGCATACGCATTTCTGGTCTGATCGCCCGCTGTGCGAAAACGCAGCCTATCGATCAGGTCTGAATCAGCCCCAGTGTCGAGCTATATTTGGGTAAATGCTACTGGGCATGAAGTTCTAACTACTTTGGGGGAGGTAGAGTTTAAAGCAACTAAGGGATTTTCATTCTGATTAAACAACCAATCTAATGTAATAGAAAGACTTACCAAAGGTGTCCATCCAGCATGGTCCTTCACATTTGGGTTAGCTCCGCTCCTCAGAAGTTCCTCCACTGCTTGCAGGTCCCCCTGTGTGTGGTTTTGACAGACAGTTGTCTAGCATTAAGCTTGTTGCTCTTCAGTTATGTATTAAAAGCATTATTGTACAAATAGCAAGATGCAGTCTTTGTTTATTATTCCTAGTAATGACAATATTATCAGAATGCAATCACAGGCTAACTATGTCACACATAAGGAATACGGTGCAATGAAAATAACATTTCTTTCTAGCGGATTTCAGTAATGAGACTCAGAACGTCTGAGGAAGGGGTCTCCAGGGTGGTTGCTGGAACAAGAACAATTCCACTCATTTGTACATTCTAAAGCAGAGAAACACATAAAAGGTGTATTTTATCTAATGCAACGTATTTCCGAGGGCCAGCAGACTGCAGAAATGTATGTAGGAGGAGAGGCAGATCTCAAAGTTCTGAGCTACGGAGAGTGAGAAAGTAAAGAGAGCTAAAGTATCAGCCAATCACCTCTGATGTGACTAATGAGTCACTTTAGCGTATGACAATAAATGGGCAAAACTCGCAGCCGCGATAGGAAAGGTAACGCTAGATAAATGCTAGAAAATATGGGATCCGGTCTCTAGGTCGACAGTGTCTAGGTCGACCACTATTGGTCGTCAGGGTTTCTAGGTCGACAGGTCAAAAGGTCAACATGTGTTTTTCACAATTTATTTTATTTTTTAACCTTTTCATACTTAACTATCCACGTGGACTACGATTGGAACGGTAATCTGTGCCGAGCGAAGCGGTAGCAGAGTGAGGCACCTTGCCCGAGCGAGGGGACACTGTGCACTAATTGGGGTTCTCGGTCACTGTACCAAGAAAACTACACCAAAAAACCCACATAAAAAATGCATGTCGACCTTTTGACCTGTCAACCTAGACCATGTCGACCTAGAGACCCTGTCAACCTAGTTACTGTCGACCTAGATACTGTCTACCTTCCATACCACACCCAGAAAATATTAAGGCCTCATGTTAGCCGATATATCTATAAATGAAGAGTTGCCCGTTGCACCGGACGTGTTGGCTCACTCACACCAGGCATCTCACGCTGCGTGGTGTACTGAGGCTAGATGTATGGGGAAACAGCTATATGTACAGTATTGTTTTCACCACTGCCTGGCAGGGCACCCTACGATAGGGATCTGTATTTTACAATGCTTTTTAGCTACACCATACAGATCCTGTGTGAAAATACAGCCAACAAGGAAAATTGTTGCATTGTTGTGATCATACACACCGTAGTCTACATTCCTCAGAAAAGTACATTTACATATTCCAATAACTCATGCTGCTTTCACATCGCAAACCCTGCTTTTAAAACGGGTCTGAGCAGTTAAACCCCCTTCACATCGCATGTTGTAACCAGTATATTACCACTGAACCCGTTTCTCCCATAGAAAACAGTGGTTGTCATTGTAAAAGGACTTTTCTGGCCCACACATTATTAATAATTATTAATTAATTATTAATAATTTGGCTAGTCGTACGATGGAACCCAGCAGCTTCAAGCATATTTACCATGTTTTTGTAGATTACTGCATCCTTCACTGTCCCAGTGATTTGTCTACATATTTCTTCATCCCCTCTGATCCTAAGCAGCTCCCTAACCTCCTCATCACTCCAATTTGCCATTTTAAACTGTATTCTGTATAATAAAACGCTCCCTTCACTCTCATGTGTTTCCTCCAGTTTATTTCCTGCTTCTGCCTGGTGACATCACGCATGGAGACAGCCTATCACCTTCTGTGGCTTGGAAATTCCGTTTCGGAGCCTTTCACATTGCTCAATGAAACGGGTCTGAACCGTGTAGGACCCTGCTTTTTAACCGTTTCAAAATACCGGTATTTTGAAAACGGTAAATTCTAGGTGTCCCTTTCACACCGCAGCTAGAACCGTTTTGGAAGGCTTAAAAATCGGCAATTTACCGGGTTAAAGCTGCGGTGTGAAAGGGGTATAAGTAAATTTAGTGCTATAGCCACAATTTGCAGTCACAGAAATTTAACATATTGATCAAATGCAGACTGCAGTTCTCATGAGTCTTCAATAAATCAAACCCAATAAACACTTTGCATAATTTGCAGTTTCAGCTATGTGCAATTAGTCCTTTTGTAATTGTAGCCCTTTGTCTAACTTATTTTTGGTGTTTGGCTTCCTATACAGAAGAAAAATGTGCTATTTGGTTACTTTTACTGCTGCGAGAATATGCAATTTTGGAAATGTGATTTTTTTTTTCTCCCCATCAGCAAAGTCTATATCCAGTCTAGATGATAATAAGCAAAAATTCAGACTTCTGGAAACCAAACTGGAAATTTCAGACTGCAAAGCCGCATTCTCTTGGGCCAGGTTATCAATTTTCATTCATCTTTTCCTGCACAGTTATTGTTCGTCACACAATGGCAGCAGATAGCTTAATTGCAGAATCTTACTTTTTTTTTTTTTTTTTTTTTAGTATTCTCCTGGAGAATGTGACTGGTTCCAGACCAATTTTCTTACCAATGGAGCATTTCCTGGAAAATGCACAATAATCAAGCACAGCTCCAGTCTCCTTCCAAAAGATTAAATTAACTCAAATCAGACGCCAAAAATGGAACTAATAAGCATCCAAGAATGGTCATAAAACGTTGTAACGATTGCTGCGCCTAAAATAATTTTAGCTTTGACAGCTGGGAATAACTAGAGCTTTAAAGCTATGCGTAAAAATCTTCATCCGTAATTAAGAAAAAATAAAAACAAGTGGGATTTTTAACCTGAGACATGTACATACTTTCGTAACACTACAACAGAATAATGTAGGAGACTTTGATGTAAGGCAGTGACAGAAGGTTTACAAGGAAACAGTCTAAAACGCAAGGGTTAACAACCTTGCAAAAAGAGTAATTATTTAAATTATATAAACGTGTGTGTGTGTGTGGCTGTCAAAATACCAGCGCTGGAATCCCAACACTGATCGGAATGCCCAACACCCGGGATCCCAATCGAGACACTGCCGGGCCGCCGGAGAGGTAAGCCGTGGGGGAAGGTTGGGGTTAGGTTTAGGCTGCGATTGGGGGGAGAGGGTTAGGGCCAGGCTGTGGGGGGGGGGGGGGGGGGGGGGGAGGGTTAGGCTTAGGCATACACAAACTTACAGAAAGCACACATTTTTAATTGTCATACTAGCATTCGGAACTTCCTACCTTTATAGAAGCTACATGGAGCATCGTCTCACCCTTGTGGTTCTTCTTTGCGACTGAAAAATTACTTGGGGATGTCTGATTATTGTTACCAATTTGACTTGTTCTTCTGCCATCTTTCTGATGAGAGGAAGGCGTGGAAGGAGACTTGGAAGGTGTTTGTGAAGGCCTTGGCTCGTCATATATTTCATTCTTAGCCTGCACACAAGTAGACTTCTCAGAACTGGAATCATCCGCGTGCCCAATCTCTCTCTTCCGTAAACGTTTTGATGCGCCGGAAACAGGAGACCCAGATGGGTGATCCTTTCGTTTTACAGGAATCTTGTTCTCTCTTTTGGGGCTCCCAGAAGAAATACTCCTTAGCCTAGTACATCGTACGGATTTCCTAATATTGGGTTGTTCCTTCGTAGGTTCCTCGGATCTGGTCTTGTTTTTCCCATTTCTTTTCATCAGATCACTGTTGCAGTCTTTGTCTTGCTCAACAACAGCAGACTGAAGTACAGGGGACTCAGATTTTAATAGATCGCCATCACGATTATTAGTTTGGACTTCAGTAGGTTCCTCCAACCTACTCTCATTTTCAGCGAGACCACTGCTAGCCAGTAGCCCACATTTGTAGTCACTTTCTTGCTCTACATCATGTGTCTGAAGCACAACAGGAGAACTACAAAAAGAGACCGATCTGTTCTGCTTCAATACCTCACTTTCTTTGAGGTTGCCGTTTCTTTCATTCTGTGCCGCAACGTGCCTTTTTTGGTTGAGGTCTTCTAATCTCTTCTGTGGCGCAAAGCCCCACTCCTTGTTGATATCTTTCAGTGTCTTCTTCTTAGTTTTCCTAGGTTTCTTGACACTTTTCTTTTGTACGGGCTCCACATTGGGCGAGGAGGAGACAAACTCATAACATGGGACTAAAGGAGCTTGTGCGCAGTGTGACGGGGTTGGTTGGCAGATTTCTTCGCGTTCCAAGACATATCTCACCTTCCGTCTCCGGGGGCTAAACCACATCTTTATCTGTTTTTTCTTGCATTCTCGTTCAGGAGTATTCACTTTGAGCGATACATCTTGACATAAATCCATTTTGTTTCCTGCAAGAGAAGAGAAAATTAGAAGTCATTTTCAGCAGTTTATGTAAGCACCATTAGTTTCTAATAGAAGCAATTGTTTTGAAACGGTACTCTTTTTTTAAATGGTGTTAAAATAGGGCACTCATGGGAATATATTTTACCTAAAAGGAAAGGACTGCCTTGATTTGGCAATTCAAGAACAGTTATTGAACTTTAAAAAGAAAGAAGAAAAATGCAGCACGGGATACAAAACAAGCTTCGAGAAAACAACAACAACCACATCATTTAACAATAGAGCTTATAGGCCGGTGACTGCAGTCCTATGCAATGTTAAACATGGGGCGGGGGATACAGACCCAATTTCACCAATGATAGATAGATACACACACTAGCCTTGGCTTCACACAGGAGCAATTTCGAATTTACAGTGTTAAGGGCCCTACACACTGGCCGATTACACAGACAGATATGAACGAGAGATCATATCTTTCAGTGTGTATGCTCCAACGATGAACGATGCGTGGCCCCGCGCTCATTTATGCCTGCAAGCCAACATGGACAATATCGTTCATATTAGCATGCAGGGCTATGTGGCCGGGTGATGGGGGGAGTGAAGAAACTTCACTGCCCCCGCCCCTTCCCTGCTGGGTTGTCCGTTTCGGCTGAAAGGCCCCTCAGCGGCCAATCGGTCAGTGTGTAGGGCTCTTTAACCTTTAACCCAGGTCTTATAAGATTTCATTGTGGTACCTATAGAAACTAAAGTCATAACAAATAGTCTTTATCGCAAAAGGGAGTGCCATGCAGGGGGTGAGTAAGCAGGCACTCCGTGGGGCTCGGAGGCCAGCAGTGGAGCCCCCCGAACACTGTCATCAGGAGACTGATGACAGGATTCAGCACCCCAAAACATTGAGAGAAATACATTTAATTTTAATGCAAGTCCTCAAGTGCAGTGTTCCGATCGATACCCACACACAGGGGGTATGCACTATATGTCTATACTTGGACTTTACAAGGGCACTCAGGCCACGGGTAATTATTAAGGGTAAAATTATTAAGGGTAGTGCTGGTCCAGCTGCTGTCTCTCTCTCTCTATTATTTAAGATGGTATCGGGATCCCGACGCTTGGGATGTCAGCAGTCAGAATACCAACAGTGGCATCCCGACGCACAGGATCTGTTCGGTAAGTACTGTAACCCTAACCTCCTACCCCCTAACCCTCCCTTCCGGCAGCGTGACCCTAACCCCTCCCCCCAGCCTATTTTTTTATTTTATATATATATATATATATATATATATATATGAAAATCTAGACATAAATGGTTCTTCAGACAAGTTGGTTAAATCGGTTTGATTTAAAACACCATGTCTAAATGGCCGTTTGTGTCAATTTCACATTGTTTGGGAGCAAATTGCTAATTGTCAATTGCTCCCATACATTACCAGATTTTCATTGCAACCTGCTGGATGGATGGCTGAAAGTTGGTCTGGTGTATGGCCGGCTTTAGCAGCAATCATGGTTGTGAATCTAGCAGTTTTGCACATCTGGGCACCTACATTTTTGCCAAACCTTTTTCCCCAATTTTGCTAGCTCACAGTTCCGGATTGATGGGACCTAAAGAGGTGTCCTCATACACCCTCACTGCATTCACACCAAACAGCCCTTCTTGGAATGCCAGGTCTCGTGGGAATCTTCTAGAGCAGGCATTCCCAACCTCGGTCCTTAAGGCATACAGTCGCAGCTTTTTCAAATACAAATTCTGTTCTGTATACAGACTCAGTCACACACAATACACAAGTGTCATATCACATTAATCAGCAGTCTCCTGGTGCATCTTAGTCGCATTGCAACTAAGGCGCATCTGACGTTAGCAGAGTTGCACGTGACCTGCCGGCTAACTCACACCAGGTATCTTGCGCTGCATGGTGTATTGCGGCTGGATGTATGAGGACACGTCTCTAGTGCTGAACAACACTTTTGACATCATTCCACAGACTTTCAGTTACAGTAAGGGCTTTCATCGGACCACTCCAGACACTGATTTGTATTTCTCCTATATAACATTTGTGGTATGATTTGGGACATTGCCCTGTTGGATTACAGAACTCCAAACTCTAGGTCTCCTGGCAACTTCAGGAGGCTTCACTCCAAAGTTTGTCTATATTTTGTTCCATCTATTTATTTATTTTTCAAATCAAGTATTTTAACTGAAAGTTCCCAATAATACAAGAAAACAATAGGAAACAAAAAAGCAAAGAAATAAAAAGGCAAAAAAACTAAAACGTAATTACTCTTCTGAAAAACACAGAGCCTAATACCGAGGGCAAAAAGCTCCACCTTGATCTCATCGGACCATAGAATCTTCCTCAATGTGGATGACTGCACACGACATACAGAGATGCATCATGCAGCCACTGGTAGGTCAATGCATGCGTACTTGCCTTACTGCATTCAAGAGATAAATCCTTGTCACACAGGGTTTGCTTGCTTGGCCCACTGGTATATGCACATGATCACGTAGGTTAAAGCAGGACTACTAAAGCAAAAACGCTGGGTTCAGTTGTTTTTGGCCTGTCCATTAGCAATGGGTGCTTGACAGCAGCTATTCAATTGTTCAGATGCAACTGCATCATTTCTGCTCACAGCCTCCGAAGTCCAACGTTTGGGTGCGCTAAACTGGATTTGGCCTTAGCTGCTTTACTTGACTAAACTAGATTAATTTGGGTGTGACAAGTAGTGCAGTCACACCCGATTGGCAATGCAACCGAATTCCTCCACAGAGAGATGATACCTACTCCCCTCTAATATTCTGCTGTCCATTGGAGGCTTCTTTGCCTATTCTTACGTCCTTGAAAACTTTGGTTCCCAATGGCAACAGGAGGCACTAGAGGCCTCCAAGTTGCAGAACCTCGAAGGGATTTCCGATAAAGCTTATTGAATGTGTTATCTATTGTCTATTAACACTGTTATAGACATTAACCTGCCGCAGCTCACTGTAGCCAAACAGGTTAAACAACTGAAGGCCATACAGCAAGAGATCCAGTGACAACCACCACAGTAAAGCATATTCTTACTTCTATTTTATTTTAGCCACCACGGTATCTGCATTAATATACTATTTCTAGTACTTTTTTGCATATCATTTAAATTCTTAGCACCTGAAACAAGAACCAGTGCACTCAAAGAAGGTTTTTTTCAATGTCCGACTAGGTTATTACTACTGGAGGTTTGGGTAAGCGTTGAGTCCATTGATTGGCTATTACATGGACATACACTGCATACACCTTTGGCACATTCAAAGGTTATGAGGAACAAAAATAAAAAAGGGGAAATATTCAACATAGGATGGGATTGCTACATTATAGACAAAAAATAAATAAATAAAAATAAAAATAGGACAATAGAATATTACGGGCCATATGCAATTGCGGTCGAATTGCCGCAAATGTCAAAAAACGGGGCATTTTCGACACAAAAAAATGATTCGACAATGCAATACAGCACTTTTTTTCGACAAAAAAAACGTCCGTTTCGGATTCGACTTTTTGCAATTCGACAGTTGTCAAATTCGACATGTCTGCAATGGTAAAAATGCGGCTTTTCGACAAAAGTATATTCAATTGATGAATGTCGATTCGACAACAGTGCTTTTCGACAGTCATTTCGTCAATTTCAGTCCGCCTCATTTTGCTGGCGGAATCTAATAAAAAAATTTAAAAACATGTTTTTTTGTGTTTTTTTTTAATTGCTAATAGCATATCTATTTATATTAGAAGGGATTATCTACTTGGTTTGTCTATTAGGACCCACAAGTATTATTTAATATATTTTTTTAAAGAATATTTTTTTACTGACTAAAATAATATGGAGAGATCAGAGCATGTTTTTCAGTGGGAATGGGTTAAAAATGAAGAAAAAAAATGCGTGGGGTCCCCCCTCCTAAGCATAACCAGCTTGGGCTCTTTGAGCCGGTCCTGGTTGCAAAAATACAGGGGGAAAAATGACAGGGGATCCACCGTATTTTAACAACCAGCACCCGACTCTGCGTCCGGTCCTGGTGCAAAAAATACGGGGGACAAAAGACGTAGGGGTCCCCCGTATTTTTCACACCAGCACCGGGCTCCACTAGCTGGAGAGATAATGCCACAGCCGGGGGACTTTTATACCGGTCCCTGCGGCCGTGGCATTAAATCCCCAACTAGTCACCCCTGGCCGGGGTACCCTGGAGGAGTGGGGACCCCTTAAATCAAGGCCCCCCCCTCCAGCCACCCAAGGGCCAGAGGTGAAGCCCGAGGCTGTCCCCCCCATCCAAGGGCGGCGGATGGGAGGCTGATAGTCAAGTGACAAAATATAGAATATTGTTTTTTGTAGCAGAACTACAAGTCCCAGCAAGCCTCCCCCGCAAGCTGGTACTTGGAGAACCACAAGTACCAGCATGCGGGCGGGGGGGGGGGGGGGGGGGGGCGCTGGTACCTGTAGTTCTACTAAAAAAAAAAAATACCCAAATAAAAACAGTACACACACACCGTGAAAGTAAAACTTTATTACATACATGCACACCGACACACACATACTTACCTATGTTGACACGAAGAGTCTGTCCCCTTCTCCACGTAGAATCCACGGGTTACCTGTAAATAAAATTATACTCACAAAAATCCTGTGTAGATCTGTCCTCTTCTTGTTTGTAATCCACGTACTTGGCAAAATAATAAAACGCAAAACCCGATCCACGCACTGAAAGGGGTCCCATGTTTACACATGGGATCCCTTTCCCCGAATGCCGGGACCCCCCCGTGACTCCTGTCAAAGAGGGTCCCTTCAGCCAATCAGGGAGCGCCACGTCGTGGCACTCTCCTGATTGGCTGTGCGCGTCTGAGCTGTCAGGCGGCGCATAGCACATAGACGCTCCATTATATTCAATGGTGGGAACTTTGCGGTCAGCGGTTGACCGCGAGTAACCTCAACCGCTGATGCAAAGTTCCCACCATTGGATACAATGGAGCGCCTATGTGCTACATTGTATCTCGAGTGCGCTGCCTGACAGCTCAGACGCGCACAGCCAATCAGGAGAGTCACTTACTTGATAGAAGTTCATTCTTCTCATACTCACCTGTCTTCTGACTTCTGGCTCTGCGAGGGGGGTGACGGCGTGCTGTGGGAGTGAGCATCTAGACACGGCTAGCGTTCAGTACCCTTCAGGAGCTAATGGTGTCCTGTCAGCCAGAAGCAGAGCCATGAAACTCTTTAGGAAGTTGGTTCTGCTTCTTCCCCCTCAGTCCCACGAAGCAGGGAGTCTGTTGCCAGCAGATCTCCCTGAAAATAAAAAACCTAACACGTCTTTTCAGAGAAACTCAGTAGAGCTCCTCAGAGTGCATCCAGTCTGCCTGGGCACATTTCTAAAACTGAGGTATGGAGGAAGGGCATAGGGGGAGGAGTCAGTTCACACCAATTGAAAAGTCTTAAGAGTGCCCATGGCTCCTGCAGAACCGCCTATACCCCATGGTCTTGATGTGGTCCCCAGCATCCTCTAGAACGTATGAGAAAACTTAAAAATCCAAATTAAGCAAAACAATTTAAAAAAAAAAAACCCACACATTAAAGGAAATGGGTTAATTCTCCCTAATGGCCTTGATTACAGGCCTGGGCAACCTGTGGTTCTCCAGCTGTTGTGAAACTAGAAGTCCCAGCATGCCCTGCCAGAGTTTTGCTATCAAGGGAATGCTAAAACTGAGGAATGGCATGCGGGGATGTGTAATTTCACAACAGCTGGAGAGCCACAGGTTGGCCAGGTCAGGACTAGAACATAGGTTCCTGAACTCTGTCCTCAGGACCCCAAACAGGTCATGTTTTCCAGGTCTCCTCACAGAAACCACAAGAGAAATAACTAGATTTACATGTGGATCTTTTAAAAAATGTCAGGGTGAAACGACTGCACCTGTGCACCTGCTAGGTGACCTGGAAAACATGAACCGTTTGGTGTGCTGAGGACTAAGTTTGAGTACCACTGGCCTTGCAGTTCCTCCCGAAATGGTCGGGCACAGCAATAATTTTACTTCTGCAGAAAAATGAGTGATGTTTGGCTGGTGATGTGCAGAACGTCGCAACGTCGCCTAATGAGGCATTTCAATTCTTGGCTAAGTTACAGTTAGACATATTGGGCTACACAGCTGATGTAGAAATACAGCTGTTACATGTTACATTCAACAGTTGGAGATCCCAACACTGCCATAAACAAGGAGAAAAAGAAAGAACAGAAAATAAAAATGAAAACGAAACGTCATGTCATTTACAAGACAATATGGTTTCGCTCCAAAACTGGCAGTCCTCTAATTCTCTCATTCATGCATTTAAAATCTACAAGACAGAGGCCGATTCTGCCCAACATCTTAATGTAAGAAAAACTCGACGACAAAATGAAGCAATTACAAAACGCTGCTTTTGCTTCCATTAATCTGCATCAAAGAAATACAGTATAATGATCCACACTGTGTGCCTTTCAAATTATTTCCCATTACCAACAGAAGTTGAGGAATCTCTTTGATAGACGTGTCTCTTATTAAAAAAGAAAAAAAAAAAATCAAAAGGAAAATGGTTTGGTGCCATCTGGGAAACAATTTGTGCCTTCACTGTAGAATGATTATTTTATTTTAAAGAAGAATAGAAAAAGA
Source organism: Pseudophryne corroboree (assembly GCF_028390025.1). Lineage (NCBI taxonomy): Eukaryota > Metazoa > Chordata > Amphibia > Anura > Myobatrachidae > Pseudophryne > Pseudophryne corroboree. Next base: position 52,094,077 of record NC_086450.1, read on the forward strand.
GGCAGCCGCTTAAATACTCGTCTGTGGATATTATGTGAAATGCAACATGTACATAATCAGGCAAATGTGTGTTTACAAAAAACAACTACTGTTTAAAAGATTAACGACTACATGAAGAGAAGTCGCTACAGTATTATAATCTATGAAATGGGTGGTTTGTTACACTGCAGAAGTAGAAAATAACCAGTACTCTAAAAGTTGCATAACTACAACTCAAGACATTCAGCCAATCACTTGCAATTATTAACGAATACTTATATAGTGTGCATAAAATACTCCGCAGTACTTCAGAGTTCCTGTACCAGGGGAGCTTACGAGGGCGAAACAAAAACAAACAAAGTAAAAAAAAAAAAACACCACACTGAAAAACAATGTATTTTATGTCTATATACCAAACTGGAGGCCAGAAGCTGCCAGTAGCATGTACATGGTCTATATCAGGTGTACAGTACACCAATACACTTAGAACCACCAGGTAGAAGGCACTATTAAAAAAATAAAAAAAATAAAAAAGGAAAAAAGGAGGTCACAAAAGTGTTGTCTTTTTAAGTTTGAGTAAATAAAAACCTCTACTATAAAGCAAGTATAATCTTCCTTCTGGCGTAACAATAATAGCAGGGAAGGTAGAAAAAAGATAAATCTAACATACGTCCCAAAAATGGGTGGTCTTCAGTTTGCAGATTGTCGGGATCCCGGCGCAGAAATCCCGACAGCCAGCATACCTACACTTTTTCTCCCTCTTGGGGGTCCACGACCCCCCTGGAGGGAGAACAGATAGCGTGGCCGCAAGGGGTTCATTTGCGCTCTCGCCCAGCTATCGGTATGCCGGCAGTTGGGATTCCGGCGCCGGTATGCTGGCTGCCGGGAGCCCGGTCGCCGGCATACCCTACTACACCCCCCGAAGATCATACACATGATTAATGAAAGAGGTGCTATAATAGGCCCTACACATTAGGTGATTTCAATCTCATCCATATTAGCTTGCATTGCTATGGGGCTGGGTGACGGGGGGTGGAGTGAAGAAACGTCACTCCGCATCTGCCGTCGGGCACATTGCCATATGTGTAGGGCCCTTAAACCTCACAATGGCTAGCTAGTCAGTGGTGGATTTCCCACTAGGCATGTGTCTAAGGACGCCACTTGCTGAGGGGTGGCACAGCAGACTCTCTTGCATGACAGCCCTTATATACCACTGACCAGATGAGACTAGAAGATTGTTTTTGGGTCATTACAACTTATTTATTTATTTTACAACCAGTAGGGACAGTAGGCCGTACATTTTGGTGCAAGAGATGTTGGGGGGTGAGGTTGGGGCTGATTTGGTGGTCTGGGGGCATTTGAACCAGCCACGACATGAAGGGGGCAGTGACGTGTGAGAGGGGGGTGACTAATAATGTTGTTCCTGGGGTGGGGGGGGGGGGGGGGGGTTCAGAAATCGAATAGTTAACATCTCAGTCTATTAGAGAACGCAACAGCTTCTATATACAGCAGTCAAGCGTCTGTCCTCTGCCTGCACACAGCCCCAAAGTAACTAGCGTGAAGCACAGAATCTACGGGATATTCAGGGCATGGGTAAAGCATGCTATTCTCCTGGAGAAACACCAGATTATTATGCAGCATTATATAGGGTACTCACACATTCACAATGGATTCTTCACAGGGGAGCTTAGAACCTATTTTCCCTACCCAGTTGCTAATTTTTATAGGACAGCACAGCAACAATAACCATTGTGCCACTTGGTGTTTGCTGGGTGGAGATGTACTTAGGGTTATATTTACTAAGTGGTGCTTTAAGATGGCGGGATTTAAAAGCGCAAGATTAAATACAAAGAGAAGGAGGTCGATACTGACTGGAGGCTTTGAACAAGCTTCTAGCATCCAGCCAAATCAGTCTAGCTTGAAGCAAAAGACCAAATTCAGAAAAACAGTGCTAGATTTAACATTCAGGTTCCATCCGTACTTTATTTACTGAATGTCAATGGGAGGACGGGCATGACAATGACCTTAAGATCCAAACACAAGAGGTAAAGCACTTAGTACAAGGGTCCCCCACTGCTCCTGGTGAGTATCCTCCACTGGATTCCAAGAAAAATATTTAAAACAGGCAAGACTTATCCTGCAGATGCAGAAAGCTACAGACATTAAATAATTACTGGGTCTAAAGATTTTCATAATCAGCGCAGCACAAACCAATACCAGTTGTAGCATGGCGATTTTATCTACTACCAGCTATCTGGTCACTTCTGGCAGAGGCATAAGAGTAATCTGATGAACAAGAAGTGTGTTTTACCCATAGGCTCCACAATACAGAGCATTCTTAGGGGGGGAATTCAAATGTTTGGAAAGTTGGTTGGGTGTCGGTTTTTTCCTGTCTATTAGATAGGAAAAAAACAGACACCCAACTGACTTTTCAAACAATTGAATAGCCCCCTGTATGTATATTATGTGAGCTATTTGCAATGGTTTCCAGACACTTGTGGCAAAATACACACAAACACTAGTTTAAGGCACTCTGTTCAGGTCTTGTGCAAAACATTACATCCCTATGATGCATTTCAGAATTTAAATAAGGCAATAAAAAGGCTAACATTAAATAACAGGTCAGCACTGTTCATTTCTCTATTGGCATTTATTAAGGTTTGTAGCTGTCCCTGACAATCAGTATGCCACGTATCTAACGGCCAATCTGAAATGTCGTGGTTATTAAAAGTTTCTAGTTCGCATTCAGCACAAAATTGGAAATCATAAGCGTGAATTATTTATGATTTAATATAAATAGATAGAATTTACACAAGGTGCATTATTTACATGAACCTCATCTCATTCTCGGGGTCTGGAACGGACCTCAAGATTCTTTGGAATTTGGTTAGTCTGACTCCAATATCTTCTGTCACTTTAGACAATATGGTGAATCCATTGAAAGACAGTTTCTACTAAATCACTCACCCAACCCTGAAAGATTATAATGACCACACACACACACATATATGGAATGCATGCTTTACATATATACAGTTTATGCACGACGGTTTGCAGGGAGTAACCAGCCTAGATTAATTTCTCTTGCACATGAATCAGCCTAGTCCTTATCCACACCTTTAACATTATACATAGGAGGGACAGAGATGGTGCCTCTCCCTCTACACCAGTGGTAGCCAACCAGGGTCCTCGAGAGCTACCAACAGTTCACATTTTCCAGCTCACCTAGCAGGTGCACGGGTCTGGGACTCCAGGTAGACAACAAAAAGGTCGACACACCTTAGGTCGACGCCAATTGGTCGACACACCTTAGGTCGACATGGACAAAAGGTCGACAGGAACAAGGTCGACATGAGTTTTTTTATGTTTTTTTGGTGTCGTTTTCTTCGTAGAGTGACCGGGAACCCCAATTAGTGCACAGCTTCGCTCGCCATGCTTCGGGCATGGTGCCTTCGCTCCGCTTGGCACAGATTACAGTTCCAATCGTAGTCCACGTGGATCGTTAAGTATGAAAAAGTTCCAAAAAAGAAAAAAATTGGTGAAAAACCCATGTCGACCTTTTGTCCATGTCGACTTTGTTCCTGTCGACCTTTTGTCCATGTCGACCTAAGGCGTGTCGACCAATTGGCGTCGACCTAAGGTGTGTCGACCTGGAGTCCGGATACCAGGTGCAGTCATTACTCACTGACACATTTTAAAAGATACACAGATGGAGCTAATAACTTAACTTGTGATTCTGTGAGACCTGGAAAACGTGAACTGTTGGTAGCTCTCGAGGACCAGGGTTGGATACCCCTGCTCTACACCGTCCACCTGCAGATAGGACCCAGTCCTGCTGCTTCTGTAGCCAGATCTCTCTAATGGGCAGATGTATTAAGCATAGAGAAGGGATAAAGAAGTGATAAGTGCAAGGTGGTGCGTTATCACCTTGCACTTATCACTGCTTTATCACTTCTCCAGGTTAATACATCTGCCCCCAAGTACGGCTGAGCTGCTGTGCTACCCGAGGTCTCCAGAAGGCAGCTCAACCATGTCAAGACCCGCCGGAACCACACTGGAACACCAGGGATGAGAGAAGTCCATGGAAAACAAAAGCTATATGGTCTCAGTAAAGCAGAACCATGATGCAACTGGATTTGCCCAGACCTTCAATGGACCACCAGGGGGAGCATACATTGCTCTTTTTATTAAATATTAAGTCATTTCTTATATTGTAACATTTTAATTTACACAAGGCGTAATGCACTCTCCGGTATCTATTTTTCCTATCTAAATCGGGATTGTTTAGACGCCCCAAACCATTGTCACTATTGAATTGTGTTTAGGCAACCATGCATATCGCGCCCAGACAGACAGGGTTTATACACGTAAAACGACTAAACCTATCTAAAGTCCTGCTCTGGGCATTAAAACGTTTGGACGCCAAAAGTGCCAACTTCACGAACATCTCTTCTCACACCTCAGGAGGCTGTGAGAAGCTATGTCACCCCAGCGGCTACCGGAGCTCTAAACGGAGCAACAATTGAATTGTTCCATTTTGCACACCCTAGTGGTATCCACGGGTTAAAACAATTTAATCACCCACCCCTTCCCCAGACTCACTTCTAAAGGCGCAGTATAATGTTCAGAGCGGCTGATAGGGCCAATAGGTCTTTATTTGAATCAGCAGACTCATCTCCATGTGCTCTACTATTCTATGATAATCGGCACTGATCGGCCTATTCATCAAGCTAAATAAATATATGCGGACACAGTAGCTTCTGCTGGTTTTTAGTAATGGACCTATTCAGCATTGCTGCCACTCCTGCGCACAGCACAGTCCTGAGGGGACAAGCCGTTTCCTTACACTAGCACGTGGAACTACATTCAAAGTTGCATTGCAGGAATGGAAAACAACTTCATATAGCCCCACTCCGTCCTATAAGTATTTTCCTGGATGTAACCCCAGCTTGGCACAAGTTACCGTTCCCAATCGTAGTCCACGTGGATTGTAAAGTATGAAAAAGTTCAAAAAATGTAAAAAAAAAAAAAAAAAAAAAAGAAGTGAAAAACTCATGTCAGCCTAGTACATGTCGACCTAATGCATGTTGACCAAATAGTGGTTGACCTAGAGACAGGATACCAGTATGTCGCTATGGGTGTTCTCTCACTTAAGTGCACTGACCACATTATGAAAATCTGATTGGAGAAATGAAGTGTGGTTCTTTCTAGAGACATATACAATAGGGATGTACTAAATGCAACTATGTAGTATTTAGTTTGCATTTTAAATTTAAACAGAACATCAGTACCATCTTCCCTCTGCGGGAAGTGATAAGTGCGCCGTGCTATGAGTGCTACCTCTGCGGAAAGTGACGAGTGCTCTGTGCTATGAGTGCTACCTCTGCGGAAAGTGATAAGTGCTCCGTGCTATGAGTGCTACCTCTGCGGAAAGTGATAAGTGCTCCGTGCTATGAGTGCTACCTCTGCGGAAAGTGATAAGTGCTCCGTGCTATGAGTGCTACCTCTGCAGAAAGTGATAAGTGCTCCGTGCTATGAGTGCTACCTTTGCTGGAAGTGATGAGTGCTCCCTCTGCGGGATGTGACGAGTGCTCCGTGCTATGAGTGCTACCTCTGCGGAAAGTGATAAGTGCTCCGTGCTATGAGTGCTACCTTTGCTGGAAGTGATGAGTGCTCCCTCTGCGGGAAGTGACGAGTGCTCCGTGCTATGAGTGCTACCTCTGCGGAAAGTGATAAGTGCTCCGTGCTATGAGTGCTACCTCTGCGGAAAGTGATAAGTGCTCCGTGCTATGAGTGCTACCTCTGCGGAAAGTGATAAGTGCTCCGTGCTATGAGTGCTACCTCTGCAGAAAGTGATAAGTGCTCCGTGCTATGAGTGCTACCTTTGCTGGAAGTGATGAGTGCTCCCTCTGCGGGATGTGACGAGTGCTCCGTGCTATGAGTGCTACCTCTGCGGAAAGTGATAAGTGCTCCGTGCTATGAGTGCTACCTTTGCTGGAAGTGATGAGTGCTCCCTCTGCGGGAAGTGACGAGTGCTCCGTGCTATGAGTGCTACCTCTGCGGAAAGTGATAAGTGCTCCGTGCTATGAGTGCTACCTCTGCGGAAAGTGATAAGTGCTCCGTGCTATGAGTGCTACCTCTGCGGAAAGTGATAAGTGCTCCGTGCTATGAGTGCTACCTCTGCAGAAAGTGATAAGTGCTCCGTGCTATGAGTGCTACCTTTGCTGGAAGTGATGAGTGCTCCCTCTGCGGGATGTGACGAGTGCTCCGTGCTATGAGTGCTACCTCTGCGGAAAGTGATAAGTGCTCCGTGCTATGAGTGCTACCTTTGCTGGAAGTGATGAGTGCTCCCTCTGCGGGAAGTGACGAGTGCTCCGTGCTATGAGTGCTACCTCTGCGGAAAGTGATAAGTGCTCCGTGCTATGAGTGCTACCTCTGCGGAAAGTGATAAGTGCTCCGTGCTATGAGTGCTACCTCTGCGGAAAGTGATAAGTGCTCCGTGCTATGAGTGCTACCTCTGCAGAAAGTGATAAGTGCTCCGTGCTATGAGTGCTACCTTTGCTGGAAGTGATGAGTGCTCCCTCTGCGGGAAGTGACGAGTGCTCCGTGCTATGAGTGCTACCTCTGCGGAAAGTGATAAGTGCTCCGTGCTATGAGTGCTACCTCTGCGGAAAGTGATAAGTGCTCCGTGCTATGAGTGCTACCTCTGCGGAAAGTGATAAGTGCTCCGTGCTATGAGTGCTACCTCTGCAGAAAGTGATAAGTGCTCCGTGCTATGAGTGCTACCTTTGCTGGAAGTGATGAGTGCTCCCTCTGCGGGATGTGACGAGTGCTCCGTGCTATGAGTGCTACCTCTGCGGAAGTGTTGAGTGCTCCGTGCTATGAGTGCTACCTCTGCGGAAAGTGATGAGTGCTCCATGCGAGAAGTACTACCTCTGCGGGAAGTGATGAGTGCTCCGGGCTATGAGTGCTACCTCTGCGGAAAGTGATGAGTGCTCCGTGCGAGAAGTGCTACCTCTGCGGGAAGTGATGAGTGCTCCGGGCTATGAGTGCTACCTCTGCGGGAAGTGATGAGTGCTCCGTGCAACCTCTGCGGGAAGTGACGAGTGCGCCGTGCTACCTCTGCGGGAAGTGACGAGTGCGCCGTGCTACCTCTGCGGGAAGTGACGAGTGCTCCGTGCCATGAGTGCTACCTCTGCGGAAAGTGATGAGTGCCCCGTGCTATGAGTGCTCCGTGCTACCTCTGCGGGAAGTGATGAGTGCTCCCTCTGCGGGAAGTGATGAGTGCTCCGTGCTATGAGTGCTACCTCTGCGGGAAGTGATGAGTGCTCCGTGCTATGGGGTCATTCCGAGTTGTTCGCTCATTGCTGATTTTCGCAACGGAGTGATTAAGGCGAAAATGCGCATGTGCATGGTACGCAGTGCGCATGCGCTATGTATTTTAGCACAAAACTTAGTAGATTTACTCACGTCCGAACGAAGATTTTTCATTGTTGAAGTGATCGTAGTGTGATTGACAGGTAGTGGGTATTTCTGGGCGGAAACTGACCGTTTTCTGGGAGTGTGCAGAAAAAGGCATGTGTGCAAGGATAAAACGAGGGAGTGTCTGGAGAAACGGGGGAGTGGCTGGCCGAACACAGGGCGTGTGTGACGTCAAACTAGGAACGAAACGGGCTGAGCTGATTGCAGCGTAGGAGTAAGTCTCGAGCTACTCAGAAACTGCTAAGAATTTTCTATTCGCTATTCTGCTAATCTTTCGTTCGCAATTCTGCTAAGCTAAGACACATTCCCAGAGGGCGGCGGCCTAGCGTGTGCAATGCTGCTAAAAGCAGCTAGCGAGCGAACAACTCGGAATCACCCCCTATGAGTGCTACCTCTGCAGGAAGTGAGGAGTGCTCCGTGCTATGAGTGCTCAGTGCTATGAGTGCAACCTCTGCAGGAAGTGATGAGTGCTCAGTGCTATGAGTGCTACCTCTGCGGGAAGGGATGAGTGCTCCGTGCTATGAGTGCTACTTCTGCGGGAAGGGATGAGTGCCCCGTGCTATGAGTGCTACCTCTGCGGGAAGTGGTGAGTGCTCCGTGCTATGAGTGCTACCTCTGCGGGAAGGGATGAGTGCCCCGTGCTATCTCTGCGGGAAGGGATGAGTGCTCAGTGCTATGAGTGCTAACTCTGGCTAGTGAATGCCGGGCACCAGCAGCTTTTCAAAAGCTGCTGAAAAAGTAATTTTGTACTTCTGTTATTGTTGTACAGAAACTTAAGATAGGAAGTATGAAACCGAATGCTAACAAGCAAAGGAGTCCCCAGGGTGACATCAGCCTGGGATTTATGTTGTGTATCCTGTTATTTACTCCATAACCTCTGGATTATCCCGCTAGTTTATTAACAAGCGCTGCATTATGTTTATGTGCAGCTGGGGCTGAATCCTAGCCTCACAGTAAAACCCAACAATATGCTTTATAACGTCACTGGCCTTACAGCAGCAATGGATTTTCTCCTGTATGTGTCTTGCTGTCACAGACTCGCCTGATTAATCCCATTACCCCGTCCTGGATCTTACTCCCATTGCATTTTTTGGATGAAGTTGTAGCAGCTCTTCCGTACAACTGTCACCTTTGTCCTGGACAGTTATTGTGTTTGTTTCCGGTCTGGCATCATTGCTTTCCCTGGCATCGGGTTTCATTGGCTTCCTGCGTCCTCCGGAATCCAACTGAAAAAACTCACCTGTACATATATAGTCCTAAATACCACCGCCTGTTCATACATAGCCAATACAGCAAAACACTCTGCTTCTCACTCCCTTAGATCTACATACAATGCTTTACTTGTGCGGCTGTCAATCTCTGCTCTGAACCTCACTCGCCCCGGTTGTTTCAGACGTGTCTTCTTCCAATTAGAGAGTGTAACCTCTGTAATGAGCAGGGTCCATCATACACTTTGTCTCACATCTCCGTTTTTTTTTTTTAGTATACATAGCAAGCCCCTGTTTTATGTATATACTGGTCTTCGCTAATTTTGACTCTACTAAGGTGCTTTACAAATCTATGGGAATAACAACCTACTGAAAACCTCTTTGCTCCATGGATGAACAGATTACAGCTCAGTTTAATTAAATCATCAGAGTCCTGCGTTGAGATCCGCATTCTGCTACAGCGCTCGGGAACCAGATTCAGAGATGTAAGCAAACACCTTCATAGCTGCGAATTGCTACGTAGCAGCTGTGCAGAAATAATAAGAATTTACTTACCGATAATTCTATTTCTCGGAGTCCGTAGTGGATGCTGGGGTTCCTGAAAGGACCATGGGGAATAGCGGCTCCGCAGGAGACAGGGCACAAAAAAGTAAAGCTTTTACCAGATCAGGTGGTGTGCACTGGCTCCTCCCCCCATGACCCTCCTCCAGACTCCAGTTAGGTACTGTGCCCGGACGAGCGTACACAATAAGGGAGGCAATTTGAATCCCGGGTAAGACTCATACCAGCCACACCAATCACACCGTACAACTTGTGATCTAAACCCAGTTAACAGTATGATAACAGAAAGAGCCTCTTAAAGATGGCTCCTTAACAATATAACCCGAATTTGTTAACAATAACTATGTACAGTATTGCAGATAATCCGCACTTGGGATGGGCGCCCAGCATCCACTACGGACTCCGAGAAATAGAATTATCGGTAAGTAAATTCTTATTTTCTCTATCGTCCTAAGTGGATGCTGGGGTTCCTGAAAGGACCATGGGGATTATACCAAAGCTCCCAAACGGGCGGGAGAGTGCGGATGACTCTGCAGCACCGAATGAGAGAATTCCAAGTCCTCTTTTGCCAGGGTATCAAATTTGTAGAATTTTACAAACGTGTTTTCCCCCGACCACGTAGCTGCTCGACAGAATTGTAATGCCGAGACCCCTCGGGCAGCCGCCCAAGATGAGCCCACCTTCCTTGTGGAATGGGCCTTAACAGATTTAGGCTGTGGCAGGCCTGCCACAGAATGAGCAAGTTGAATTGTGTTACAAATCCAACGAGCAATCGTCTGCTTAGAAGCAGGGGCACCCAACTTGTTGGGTGCATATAGTATCAACAGCGAGTCAGATTTTCTGACTTCAGCCGTCCTTGAAATGTATATTTTTAAGGCTCTGACAACGTCCAACAACTTGGAGTCCTCCAAGTCGCCAGTGGCCGCAGGCACCACAATAGGTTGGTTCAGGTGAAACGCTGATACCACCTTAGGGAGAAAATGCGGACGAGTCCTCAGTTCTGCCCTATCCGAATGGAAGATTAGATAAGGGCTTTTATAAGATAAAGCCGCCAATTCAGATACTCTCCTGGCGGAAGCCAGGGCCAGTAACATAGTCACTTTCCATGTGAGATATTTAAAATCCACCTTTTTCAATGGTTCAAACCAATGGGATTTGAGGAAATCTAAAACTACATTTAGATCCCACGGTGCCACCGGAGGCACCACAGGAGGCTGTATATGCAGTATTCCTTTAACAAAAGTCTGTACCTCAGGAACTGAGGCCAATTCTTTTTGGAAGAATATTGACAGGGCCGAAATTTGAACCTTAATAGATCTCAATTTGAGACCCATAGACAATCCTGATTGTAGGAAATGTAGGAAACGACCCAGTTGAAATTCCTCCGTCGGAACACTCCGATCCTCGCACCACGCGACATATTTTCGCCAAATGCGGTGATAATGTTTCGCGGTGACTTCCTTCCTTGCCTTAATCAAGGTAGGAATGACTTCTTCTGGAATGCCTTTCCCTTTTAGGATCTGGCGTTCAACCGCCATGCCGTCAAACGCAGCCGCGGTAAGTCTTGAAAGAGACAGGGACCCTGTTGTAGCAGGTCCCTTCTCAGAAGTAGAGGGCACGGGTCGTCCGTGACCAACTCTTGAAGTTCCGGGTACCAAGTCCTTCTTGGCCAATCCGGAGCCACTAGTATTGTTCTTACTCCTCCTCACCGTATAATCTTCAATACCTTTGGTATGAGAGGCAGAGGAGGAAACACATATACTGATTTGTACACCCAAGGTGTTACCAGTGCGTCCACAGCTATTGCCTGTGGATCTCTTGACCTGGCGCAATACTTGTCCAGTTTCTTGTTGAGGCGAGACGCCATCATGTCTACCATTGGTCTTTCCCAACAGTTTATTAGCATGTGGAAGACTTCTGGATGAAGACCCCCCTCTCCCGGGTGAATATCGTGTCTGCTGAGGAAGTCTGCTTCCCAGTTGTCCACGCCCGGGAAGAACACTGCTGACAGTGCTATTACGTGATTCTCCGCCCAGCGAAGAATCTTGGCAGCTTCTGCCATTGCACTCCTGCTTCTTGTGCCGCCCTGTCTGTTTACATGGGCGACCGCCGTGATGTTGTCCGACTGAATCAACACCGGTTTTCCTTGCAGGAGTGGTTCCGCCTGGCTTAGAGCATTTTGGATTGCTCTTAGTACCAGAATGTTTATGTGAAGAGACTTTTCCAGGTTCGTCCATACCCCCTGGAAGTTTCTTCCTTGTGTGACTGCTCCCCAACCTCTCAGGCTGGCGTCCGTGGTCACCAGGATCAAATCCTGTATGCCGAATCTGCGGCCCTCCAATAGATGAGCCTTTTGCAACCACCACAGAAGATATACCCTTGTCCTTGGCGACAGGGTTATTCGCAGGTGCATCTGAGGATGCGACCCTGACCATTTGTCCAACAGATCCCTTTGGAAAATTCTTGCATGGAATCTGCCGAATGGAATTGCTTCGTAAAAAGCCACCATTTTTCCCAGGACTCTTGTGCATTGATGTACAGACACCTTTCCTGGTTTTAGGAGGTTCCTGACAGGTCGGATAACTCCTTGGCTTTTTCCTCGGGAAGAAAAACCTTTTTCTGAACCGTGTCCAGAATCATCCCTAGGAACAGCAGACGTATCGTCGGAAAACAGCTGCGATTCTTGGAATATTTAGAATCCAGTCGTGCCGTCGAAGAACTACTTTAGATAGTGCTCTTCCGACCTCCAACTGTTCTCTGGAACTTGCCCTTTTTAGGTCGTGCAAGTAAGGGATAATTTAGATGCCTTTTTTCTTTGAAGAAACATCTTTTCGGCCATTACCTTGGTAAAAAGGCCCGGGGTGCCGTGGATAATTCAAACGGCATCGTCTGAAACTGATATTGACAGTTCTGTACCACGAACCAGAGGTACCCTTGATGAGAAGGACAAAATTTGGACATGGAGGTAATCCTTGATGTCCAGGGACACCATATAGTCCCCTTTTTTCCGGTTCGCTATCACTGCTCTGAGTGACTTTATCTCGATTTGAACCTTTTATGTAAGTGTTCAAAACATTTTAGATTTAGACTATGTGTCACCAAGCCGTCTGGCTTCAGTACCACAATATAGTGTGGAAAAATAATACCCTTTTCCTTGTCGTAGGAGGGGTACTTTGATTATCACCTGCTGGATATACAGCTTGTGAATTGTTTCCAATGCTGCCTCCCTGTCGGAGGGAGCCGTTGGTAAAGCAGACTTCAGGAACCTGCGAGGAGAAGATGTCTCGACTCTCCAATCTTTACCCCTGGGATAATACTCGTACGATCTAGGGGTCAACTTGCGAGTGATCCCACTGCGCCCTGAGACTCTTGAGACTACCCCCCCACCTTGAGTCCGCTTGCACGGCCCCAGCGTCATGCTGAGGACTTGGCAGACGCGGTGGAGGGCTTCTTTTCCTGGGAAAGGGCTGCCTGCTGCAGTCTACTTCCCTTACCTCTATGTCTGGGCAGATATGACTGGCCTTTTGCCTGCATGCCCTCATGGGAAAGGAAAGATTGAGGCTGAAAAGACGGTGTCTTTTTTAGCTGAGATGTAACTTGGGGTAAAAAAGGTTGGATTTCCCAGCTGTTGCTGTGGTCCCCAGGTCCGATGGACCGACCCCCAAATAACTCCTTCCCTTTATACAGCAATACTTCCATCTGCCGTATGGGATCTGTATCACCTGACCACTGTCGTGTCCCTGACATCTTCTGGGAGATATGGACAACGCACTTATCTTGATGCCAGAGAGCAAATATCCCTCTGTGCATCTCACATACATATATATAGAATGCATCCTATTAAATGCTCTACATGAATAAAATATTTTCAGTCAGGGAATCCGACCAAGCCAACCCAGCACTGCATCTCCAGGCTGATGGCGATCGCTGGTCGCAGTATAACCACCGTATGTGTGTATATACTTTTTAGGATATTTTTCCAGCTTCCTATCAGCTGGCTCCTTGAGGGCGGCCGTATCTGGAGACGGTAACGCCACTTGATAAGCGTGTGAGCGCCTTATCACCCTAAGGGGTGTTTCCCAACGTACCCTAATTTCTGGCGGGAAAGGGTATAACGCCAATATTTGCTATCGGGGTAACCCTACGCATCATCACACACTTCATTTTATTTTATCTGATTCAGGAAAAACTACAGGTAGTTTTTTCCACTCCCACATAATACCCTTTCTTGTGGTACTTGTAGTATCAGAAACACGTAACACCTCCTTCATTGCCCTTAACGTGTGGCCCTAATGAGAAATACGTTTGTTTATTCACCGTCGACACTGTATTCAGTGTCCGTGTCTGTGTCTGTGTCGACCGACTGAGGTAAATGGGCGTTTTTTAAAAACCCCTGACGGTGTTTCTGAGACGCCTGGACCGGTCCTAATAGATTGTCGGCCGTCTCATGTCGTCAACCGACCTTGCAGCGTGTTGACATTCTCACGTAATTCTCTAAATAAGCCATCCATTCCGGTGTCGACTCCCTAGAGAGTGACATCACCATTACAGGCAATTTCTCCGCCTCCTCACCAACATCGTCCTCATACATGTCGACACACACGTACCGACACACAGCACACACACCGGGAATGCTCTGACAGAGGACAGGACCCACTAGCCCTTTGGGGAGACAGAGGGAGAGTCTGCCAGCACACACCAAAAACGCTATAATTATATAGGGACAACCTTATATAAGTGTTTCTCCCTTATAGCATCTTTTATATATATACAATATCGCCAAAATCAGTGCCCCCCCTCTCTGTTTTAACCCTGTTTCTGTAGTGCAGTGCAGGGGAGAGCCTGGGAGCCTTCTCTCCAGCTTTTCTGTGAGAGAAAATGGCGCTGTGTGCTGAGGAGATAGGCCCCGCCCCTTTTACGGCGGGCTCGTCTCCCGCTATTTTTGAAGTTAGGCAGGGGTTAAATATCTCCATATAGCCTCTGTGGGCTATATGTGAGGTATTTTTTGCCTCTAATAAGGTTTTTATTTGCCTCTCAGAGCGCCCCCCCCAGCGCTCTGCACCCTCAGTGACTGTTGTGTGAAGTGTGCTGAGAGGAAAATGGCGCACAGCTGCAGTGCTGTGCGCTACCTTTATGAAGACTCAGGAGTCTTCAGCCGCCGATTTTGGACCTCTTCTCTCTTCAGCGTCTGCAAGGGGGCCGGCGGCGCGGCTCCGGTGACCATCCAGGCTGTACCTGTGATCGTCCCTCTGGAGCTAGTGTCCAGTAGCCAAGCAGCAAATCCACTCTGCACGCAGGTGAGTTCACTACTTCTCCCCTAAGTCCCTCGTTGCAGTGATCCTGTTGCCAGCAGGACTCACTGTAAAGTAAAAAACCTAAGCTAAACTTTCTCTAAGCAGCTCTTTAGGAGAGCCACCTAGATTGCCCCCTTCTCGTTCGGGCACAAAATCTAACTGGAGTCTGGAGGAGGGTCATGGGGGGAGGAGCCAGTGCACACCACCTGATCTGGTAAAAGCTTTACTTTTTTGTGCCCTGTCTCCTGCGGAGCCGCTATTCCCCATGGTCCTTTCAGGAACCCCAGCATCCACTTAGGACGATAGAGAAATGCAAATGGTGCAGCCACCGGGATTTAAATTAAGACGTCTACTGGTGGAGTCTCTGAAGCGCTGCTTGCATACAAAGTGCAACCAGCGGCCGTAGAGACAGACGCTGGAGCCCTGTTGACGGCGCACGGGATTGATGTCGTAGGCAGATGCGCGTCCCCTAAACAGTCGTGATGCGCCTGCGTTTTTATAGCCACCACAAATGGTGTCAATCGCTTTGCGAATAAATTCTCACTGCGACCAACACAGTAAGACCATGGCTGTACATGAACACTGCGACTTTTACACAAACATCATAACACATTGCGTCCATCTCTGATTCAGGCCTTCTGTAACCCAGCAATTCAGATCCAAAGGAAGCGGACAGAAAGAAATGCCCAAAACTATCAGCAAAAATATGCAATAGCAGCTAGAGATATACCACCCAAAAAGCAAGTGGTTTCAGGTGTTGGTGCAATTGGCAAATGGCTGGTCTGGCCAAGCGATGCCACCAATAGCGATCAGTCACCACAAGGAACTACATGAATACTAGTAACCCAACAGGGTGGTAGAGGAAACCTGTCCTGTTATTATTGTAAACAGAAATGCTGTTTACGTCTTAAAATTTTGGCTTATACTTAAGGTGCATACACACTTGCCAAGAAAATGAGCGACGTCGCTAATTTTCACCCTTCCTGAGCGACGTTGTTCACTTTCTCGGCAAGTGTATATGCCGGCGATGACGATCGATGCAAGGCCCCGCGGGTCGTTAACGGCCATCGTTGTCGGCCGTACATGCATTTTCAATATGGACTGTCATCCAGGAGCTGCCTGCACTGCCCGGCCGCTGTGTGAGGTCACTGAGCGATATGAACGTCATATCGCTCAGTGTGTATGGCCAGACGCTGACCGCCCGGCCTAGGAGGGGGAAACAGTAGACGACGTCGCTCATAGAGCACGTCATCTAGTGTGTATGCACCTTTAGATTAGGCCTTTCATTTATTTGTAATCATTTTGGACATTTTCACACTTAAGTAATGTTCCTTTGCTAAAAAAAACAAAACAAAATATAAATTCCAACAAATAATATATATATTACATGGAAAACTGCTCAACTAAAAAGCCCATCACTTGGGACACTTATATATATATATATATATATACATATTAAACAATGTGTCCCAAGTGATGGGCTTTTTAGTTGAGCAGTTTTCCATGCCAGGAGAATCAGCAAGACATTCTTCCTGGCAGATTCTTAGCTTACCCCATTTGTCATGTTCAAATACTTCTACAAAGCGATAACTGATCTGTCGCATTCAGGTGTGACAATAGAACACTGCTATTATACTATAGTGAGCAACTGAAAACCACCAAGAAGGCTGCATATAGAAGATGTTCCCATATCTAATTCAGGCCATCAGCAAACTGATTAACAACGGCTGCACAGCAAAACCACACAATCTGATGTAGACCCATACAGCATAAACACAGCCTTGCCACACGCACACAGGATATAAAGAGGGTCACACGTGTATCTCTTCTATAGTATGCCAAGGATACACCACTAAGATAAGCATTAGGCTATTCACACTCAGGACACCGGCGCTGGAAGACGGAACGCCGACATCCAGAGTGTAAAAATAGGGGAGTATGTTAGGGTTAGGCACAAGGAGAGGTCAGTGTTAGCCACTGAGGGGGGGGGGGGGGGGGGGGGGGTGTTTAAAAATACTTAGCGCCTCCACCGTCGGGATGCCGGTGTCAGTCATGTCACCCACTGGCATCGCGACTACCGGGACAGCATACCTAGCCCTTGCAAACAGTTCCCTTAGTAGTAGAGACCTTTAAAAAGAAGAACATCCCCTATGAAGTAGAGATACTGTAGGTCCGTTTTAGAGATGGTATAGACACAACATAAAGAACTAATAAAATTATAAACGTGTACATATAAAAAAAAAAATAAGAATAAAAATTGGCAGCATTATTTAAGGGTGAAATCGCCCATCAAAAAGAGATACAAGTAAAGGCATAATTACCATCTGAAGCATATTTATATCTCACAGTTTAATTATCTCCTGGTGATTAAATGAAGTGTGACAAAAGGTACTGCCAATCCAGACATTGTACACTATTAAAGTAATTATAATTGAAAAATCACACAAGAATCTTAAAAGATAGAAGGAAAAGCCATTTCTAAAACGTTAGATTTTCATTTAGAAAATAAACAGATTAAAAAGTAACTGGGAAATATTTGTTTCTACTCCAGTGTGATCTATAAACCATAGATTAAATATCACACGGTCTTACGTCAACCGGAGGACAAACAAGGTAGGAGAGAGTAATATTCTAGGTGACATGGGAAGTCACTGCCATGTGTTTAATTTCCCCAAATGGACGTCACTTGCCGGTAGTGACCATGATGCTTAAGACATGCAGGTCCTGGTTACCGGTCGTCTTCTGTCTCCATGCGCATCCCTGGGTTTATCCTCTCAGACACACGGAAGACGTGATACAGCGGTTCTACATACTACTAGGCTTTAACAGGTTCTAGGTGTTGGGAAAGGAGACCATTGGGGCCAGTGGCACATTTCTAAAACTGGGGGGCACCAAGGTGATGCGCTGTTGACACAGACGGCATGGCTAAGTTTGCCAAGTGGCAGTAGTAATGATTGGCCAGTGACAGCAGACAAACCCCATACTTACTGGTAACCCAAGAAAGTGTCAGAGAATACCAGATCCAGACACTGAACGCAATTAAAAGAAAATATCACATAGGAATCTTTTAGCGAAGAAGTTAAGGCCTACGAAGATACTGTAATAAAATGAAGTAGTTAATTCTTAAAATATTCTGAAAAAAGGTTTTGAGGTGCCTCTATGCGCTATTGTGGAGCAACCTGAGAAATATTTTGAACAGGAACCACAAACAATTCCAAAGAACAGACAATATACAAAGAAATCAAAATATAGCGCTCAGGCGCTCACACTTGAACACTTCCCTTAATAATTTATATGAGATGCGTCTTGAAATTCTCTCTCTTCAATTCCTCACGGAATGTCCTCGTACATGCAAGAGAAAATAAATAGGCACCGAGATCCTCGTGTATTACTTCCAGATAATTTATATAGTCACTCTCCCTTCTTATGTTGTTAGTACAAGGGAAGATTTATCATGTGTTGGGGAACTCCCCCTTCCAGTACACTTACACAACTATGTAATGTGAAACCATCTCAAGAAACAATATTATGTCGTCGTCCTAGGTAAATTTTCAAAAGTGTATCAGTTTGACGGGGACAAGACACTCCCCTTCCCCACACACTTACACAGATGTAGGAATCAAAGGCATTCACAATAACAACTCCATAAACAGGGTGCTCCGTCACCAAGTGAAGAAAAAAATGCCGGGGTTGCCCCCTATATATGGCACTCACAATCGATATGATGTATCACAAGCATGTAGGGTGGGTCTTTCTTATTCACTCTTAGTCTCCAACCTTGCGTTTTTTTCAATCAATGTGATATATCACAAGCATGTAGGGTGGGTCTTTCTTATTCACTCTTAGTCTCCAACCTTGCGCCGGGAGAGTGACGGAGCACCCTGTTTATGGAGTTGTTATTGTGAATGCCTTTGATTCCTACATCTGTGTAAATTCTTAAAATATAGCATTATACGTTATTAATTAAATGTCTGTTTATCAGTCTCACATCAATCTGCATAAAACTGTGTTGTTATTTCAGTACCCCAGCTGCCAGCCATAATCTTGGCAGATGACACAGCATCAGTCTGTCAGTCTGCCACTTTCTTGCGGGGGTTCTCAGAGAAGAGAATTCCCATTAGAGACTCTACGCCACAAATTTAGTGAGCAGCAATTGCTAGTGTCACGGTGGGTTTATCATGACAGTATGCTCAGGTGATAGAACTCATGGATGTTCTATTATCGATACGTATATAATGGGACTTCTCCAAGCAAGCAGAAAGTTACGAGAACAAACAGGAGATTAACTCACTTTATGGAATAATTTTCACTTCAAACCTGTGTGGCACCTACTTTTGAATTGGCGACAATAGCCTATATAATTTTATTACTACCCAGTCAAGACTTAGCTAGGGGGCATGTTAACTATGGGACAAAAGGACCCCATTCCTTACAATAGTATGACAGTTTTATTTTTGTATAACTCATTTGAACTGTATTCTCATTCTTGCTGAGCTCCTTTTCTGCAACAAAGGGCCTAATTCAGATCTGATCGCAGCAGCAAATTTGTTAGCAGTTGGGCAAAACCACATGCACTGCAGGGGAGGGGGGGGAGGCGCAGATATAACAGGTGTAGAGAGAGTTAGATTTGGGTGGGGTGTGTTCAAACTGAAATCTAAATTGCAGTGTAAAAATAAAGCAGCCAGTATTTACCCTGCACAGAAACAAAATAACCCACCCAAATCTAACTCTCTCTGCACATGTTACATCTGCCCCCCCCCCCCCCCCCCCCCCCCCCCCTCCTGCAGTGCACATGGTTTTGCCCATTAGCTAACAAACTTGCTGCGATCAACTCAGAATTATCCCCCATGTGCACTGCAGGGGGGGCAGATGTAACATGTGCAGAGAGTGTTAGATTTGGGTGGGGTGTGTTCAAACTGAAATCTAAATTGCAGTGTAATAATAAAGCAGCCAGTATTTACCCTGCACAGAAACAAAATAACCCACTCAAATCTAACTCTCTCTGCACGTTATATCTGCCCCACCTGCAGTGCACATGGTATTGCCCATTAGCTAACAAATTTGCTGATATGATCAGGTCTGAATTAGGCCCAAAGTCCGTTTATTTTGTGCATGGGTAAAAGGTCACTGTGCAATACCACATCTCATTAGATAACACTTCCTAGATTTAGCCAAAGCCAGTGGGAGAGCAGGCCCATATCTGCACCTGTAATTACATATCTAGCATCAATGTACAACTCCTTGGTATATTAGCTCATCAAAGCTCATTATAAAAGCCAATTAGCCACCCCAAATTCTCATCCTCAGGATTGCAAAAAAACAAACATAATGCTGAGTAATGTAGGAGTATAATGAAGGTGAAATATACAAGTGATGAATTTCTGCATTAATACTTTTGTTTGATAAAGAAAATATACTGTGCAGAATAAAAAAATAAGAATTTACTTACCGATAATTCTATTTCTCGTAGTCCGTAGTGGATGCTGGGGACTCCGTAAGGACCATGGGGAATAGCGGCTCCGCAGGAGACTGGGCACATCTAAAGAAAGCTTTAGGACTAACTGGTGTGCACTGGCTCCTCCCCCTATGACCCTCCTCCAAGCCTCAGTTAGGAAACTGTGCCCGGACGAGCGTACACAATAAGGAAGGATTTTGAATCCCGGGTAAGACTCATACCAGCCACACCAATCACACCGTATAACTTGTGATCTGAACCCAGTTAACAGTATGATAACAGAGGAGCATCTGAAAAGATGGCTCCCAACAATAATAACCCGATTTTTGTAACAATAACTATGTACAAGTATTGCAGACAATCCGCACTTGGGATGGGCGCCCAGCATCCACTACGGACTACGAGAAATAGAATTATCGGTAAGTAAATTCTTATTTTCTCTAACGTCCTAAGTGGATGCTGGGGACTCCGTAAGGACCATGGGGATTATACCAAAGCTCCCAAACGGGCGGGAGAGTGCGGATGACTCTGCAGCACCGAATGAGAGAACTCCAGGTCCTCCTCAGCCAGGGTATCAAATTTGTAGAATTTAGCAAACGTGTTTGCCCCTGACCAAGTAGCTGCTCGGCAAAGTTGTAAAGCCGAGACCCCTCGGGCAGCCGCCCAAGATGAGCCCACTTTCCTTGTGGAACGGGCTTTTACAGATTTTAGCTGTGGCAGGCCTGCCACAGAATGTGCAAGCTGAATTGTACTACAAATCCAACGAGCAATAGTCTGCTTAGAAGCAGGAGCACCCAGCATGTTGGGTGCATACAGGATAAACAGCGAGTCAGATTTCCTGACTCCAGCCGTCCTGGAACATATTTTCAGGGCCCTGACAACATCCAGCAACTTGAATTCCTCCAAGTCCCTAGTAGCCGCAGGCACCACAATAGGTTGGTTCAGGTGAAAACGCTGGAACCACCTTAGGGAGAAACTGAGGACGAGTCCTCAATTCCGCCCTGTCCGAATGGAAAATCAGATAAGGGCCTTTACAGGATAAAGCCGCCAATCCTGACACGCGCCTGGCCTAGGCCAGGGCCAACAGCATGACCACTTTCCATGTGAGATATTTTAACTCCACAGATTTAAGTGGTTCAAACCAATGTGACTTTTGGAACCCAAACTACATTGAGATCCCAAATTGCCACTGGAGGCACAAAAGGAGGCTGTATATGCAGTACTCCTTTTACAAACGTCTAAACTTCAGGGACTGAAGCTAGTTCTTTTTTGGAAGAAAATTGACAGGGCCGAAATCTGAACCTTAATGGACCCCAATTTCAGGCCCATAGACACTCCTGTTTGCAGGAAATGTAGGAATCGACCCAGTTGAATTTCCTCCGTCGGGCCTTACTGGCCTCGCACTACGCAACATATTTTCGCCAATTGCGGTGATAATGTTTTTGCGGTTACATCCTTCCTGGCTTTTGATCAGGATAGGGATGACTTCATCCGGAATGCCTTTTTTCCTTCAGGATCCGGTGTTCAACCGCCATGCCGTCAAACGCAGCCGCGGTAAGTCTTGGAACAGACAGGGTCCTTGCTGGAGCAGGTCCCTTCTTAGAGGTAGAGGCCACGGATCCTCCGTGAGCCCTCTCTTGAAGTTCCGGTTACCAAGTCCTTTTTGGCCCATCCGGAGCCACGAATATAGTGCTTACTCCTCTCCATCTTATCAATCTCAGTACCTTGGGTATGAGAGGCAGATGAGGGAACACATAAACTGACTGGTACACCCACGGTGTTACCAGAGCGTCTACAACTATTGCCTGAGGGTCTCTTGACCTGGCGCAATACCTGTCGAGTTTTTTAATCATGTGGACGACTTCTGGGTGAAGTCCCCACTCTCCCGGGTGGAGGTCGTGCTGAGGAAGTCTGCTTCCCAGTTGTCCACTCCCGGAATGAATACTGTTGACAGTGCTATTACATGATTTTCCGCCCAACGGAGAATCCTTGCAGCTTCTGCCATTGCCCTCCTGCTTCTTGTGCCACCCTGTCTGTTTACGTGGGTGACTGCCATGATGTTGTCCGACTGGATCAACACCGGCTGACCTTGAAGCAGAGGTCTCGCTAAGCTTAGAGCATTGTAACTGGCCCTTAGCTTCAGGATATTTATGTGAAGTGATGTATCCAGGCTTGACCCTAAGCCCTGGATATTCCTTCCCTGTGTGACTGCTCCCCAGCCTCGCAGGCTGGCATCCGTGGTCACCAGGACCCAGTCCTGAATGCCGAATCTGCGGCCCTCTAGAAGATGAGCACTCTGCAACCACCACAGGATGGATACCCTTGTCCTTGGTGACAGGGTTATCCGCTGATGCATCTGAAAATGCGACCCGGACCATTTGTCCAGTAGGATCCACTGTAAAGTTCTTGCGTGGAATCTAACGAATGGGATTGCTTCGTAGGAAGCCACCATTTTTTCCCAGAACCCTTGTGCATTGATGCACTGAGACTTGGTTCGGTTTTAGGAGGTTCCTGATTAGCTCGGATAACTCCCTGGCTTTCCCTTCCGGGAGAAACACCTTTTTTCTGGACTGTGTCCAGGATCATCCCTAGGAAACAGAAGACAAGTCGTCGGAACCAGCTGCGATTTTGGAATATTGAGAACCCAATCGTGCTGCCGCAACACTACCTGAGATAGTGCTACACCGACCTCCAACTGTTCCCTGGATCTTACCCTTATCAGGGAATTGTCCAAGTAAGGGATAACTAAAATTTCCTTCCTTCGAAGGGATATCATTTCGTCCATTACCTTGGTAAAGACCCGGGGTGCTGTGGACCATACCTACGGCAGCGTCTGAACTGATAGTGACAGTTCTGTACCATAACCTGACGTACCCTTGGTGAGAAGGGTAAATTTTGACATGAAGGTAAGCATCCTTGATGTCCCGAGACATCATGTAGTCCCCTTCTTCCAGGTTCGCAATCACTGCTCTGAGTGACTCAATCTTGAATTTGAACCTCTGTATGTAAGTGTTCAAAGATTTTAGAATCGGTCTCACCGAGCCGTCTGGCTTCGGTACCACAATAGTGTGGAATAATACCCCGTTCCTTGTTGCAGGAGGGGTACCTTGATTATCACCTGCTGGGAATACAGCTTGTGAATGGCTTCCAAAACTGCCTCCCTGTCAGAGGGAGACGTCGGTAAAGTCTACTTTTGGAAACGGCGAGGGGGAGACGTCTCGAATTCCAATATGTACCCCTGAGATATTACCTGAAGGATCCAGGGGTCTACTTGCGAGTGAGCCCACTGCGCACTGAAATTCATTGAGAACGGGCCCCCACCGTGCCTGAGCTTGTAAAGCCCTAGCGTCATACTGAGGGCTTGGCAGAGGCGGGAAAGGGTTTCTGTTCCTGGGAACTGGCTGATCTCTTCAGCCTTTTTCCTCTCCCTCTGTCCGCTTGCCAACAAAGGACTGCGCCTGATAATACGGCGTCTTATTTTGAGAGGCGACCTGGGGTACAAACGTGGATTTCCCAGCTGTTGCCGTGGCCACCAGGTCTAAAAGACCGACCCCAAATGTCCCCTTTCAAAGGCAATACTTCCAAATGCCGTTTGGAATCCGCATCACCTGACCATTTTACTGGTAGAATTGGACAACGCACTTATACTTGATGCCAGTCGGCAATTATTCCGCTGTGCATCATGCATATATAGAAATGCATCTTTTAAATGCTCTATAGGCAATAATATACTATCCTTATCTAGGATATCAATATTTCCAGTCAGGGAATCCGACCATGCCAACCCAGCACTGCACCTCCAGGCTGAGGCGATAGCTGGTCGCAGTATAACACCAGTATGTGTGTAAATACCTTTTTTGGATACCCTCCTGCTTTCTATCAGCAGGATCCTTAAGGGCGGCCATCTCATGAGAGGGTAGAGCCCTTGTTCTTACAAGCGTGTGAGCGCCTTATCCCCCCTAGGGGGTGTTTCCCAATGCATCCTAACCTCTGGCGGGAAAGGATATGCAGCCAATACTTTTTAAGAAATTATTAATTGTTATCGGGGGTAAACCCACGCATCATCACACACCTCATTTTATTTCTCAGATTCAGGAAAACTACATGTAGTTTTTCCCTCACCGAACATAATACCCCTTTTTTGGTGGTACTCGTATTATCAGAAATGTATAAAAACATTTTCCATTGTCTCAATCATGTAACGTGTGGCCCTACTGGAAATCACGGTTGTCTCTTCACCGTCGACACAGGAGTCAGTATCCGTGTCGGCGTCTGTATCTGCCATCTGAGGTAACGGCCGCTTTAGAGCCCCTGACGGCCTATGAGACGTCTGGACAGGCACAAGCTGAGTAGCCGGCTGTCTCATGTCAACCACTGTTTTTTTATATAGAGCTGACACTGTCACGTAATTTTCAACAGTACATCCACTCAGGTGTCGACCCCCTAGGGGGTGACATCACTGTTACAGACACTCTGCTCCGTCTCCACATCATTTTTCTCCTCATACATGTCGACACAAACGTACCGACACACAGCACACACACAGGGAATGCTCTGATAGAGGACAGGACCCCACTAGCCCTTTGGGGAGACAGAGGGAGAGTATGCCAGCACACACCAGAGCGCTATATATATACAGGGATAACCTTATATAAGTGTTTTTCCCCTTATAGCTGCTGTATGTTTTAATACTGCGCCTAATTAGTGCCCCCCTCTCTCTTTTTTTTAACCCTTTCTGTCTGCAGGGAAGAGCCAGGGAGCTTCACTCCAACTGAGCTGTGAGGGAAAATGGCGCCAGTGTGCTGAGGAGATAGGCTCCGCCCCCTTTTCGGCGGCCTTATCTCCCGGTTTTTTGTATATTCTGGCAGGGGTTAAATGCATCCATATAGCCCAGGAGCTATATGTGATGCATTTTTTGCCATGTAAGGTATTTCTGTAATGTTTTATTGCGTCTCAGGGCGCCCCCCCCCAGCGCCCTGCACCCTCAGTGACCGGAGTATGAAGTGTGCTGAGAGCAATGGCGCACAGCTGCAGTGCTGTGCGCTACCTTATTGAAGACAGGAACGTCTTCTGCCGCCGATTTTCCCGGACCTCTTCGCTCTTCTGGCTCTGTAAGGGGGCCGGCGGCGCGGCTCCGGGACCCATCCAGGCTGGACCTGTGATCGTCCCTCTGGAGCTAATGTCCAGTAGCCAAGAAGCCCAATCCACTCTGCACGCAGGTGAGTTCGCTTCTTCTCCCCTTAGTCCCTCGATGCAGTGAGCCTGTTGCCAGCAGGTCTCACTGAAAATAACAAACCTAAACTAAAACTTTCACTAAGAAGCTCAGGAGAGCCCCTTTGTGTGCACCCTTCTCGTCGGGCACAGAAATCTAACTGAGGCTTGGAGGAGGGTCATAGGGGGAGGAGCCAGTGCACACCAGTTAGTCCTAAAGCTTTCTTTAGATGTGCCCAGTCTCCTGTGGAGCCGCTATTCCCCATGGTCCTTACGGAGTCCCCAGCATCCACTTAGGACGTTAGAGAAAAGGGAATGCAAATGAGGAAAACAAAATAATCATTTCAGGCTAAATACAGAGGTAGCACACACAAATAGAACTATAGTATTACGTAATACGTATAAGTCTCTTTGTCTCATTGACATGCCCTCCTATTTTCTCCCCCCCCCCCCCCCCCCATGTGCTTTTTTTTTTCTCTCCCCCTATTCATCATCATGCTCATAGTATTGAGGAAATTAAACAGATCTTGAAAAAGATTGACTCCTTATTGCAAGTCAGAGGCATACCAGACCACCGATATTCACCAGGTAGCCCTGCAAGGAGGTTTGGCCATTGCTGCGGAGGGTGACTAAAGGTAGTTCAATATGGACAGAAGAAATGCATGAGCCATGGTTGGGAACACAGGAGAACATGATCAACATGTACAAATATATAAGGGGTTAATACACAGAGCTTAGGAGGGACCTGTTTTCTATAAGATCAGCACAGAGGACACGTGGTCACTCGCTTAGGTTAGAGGAGAGGAGTTTCCGCATACTGAGGCGAAAAGGTTTTTTCACAGCAAGGACAATACGTGTTTGGAATTCCCTGCCTGAGAGATTAGTAACTGCGGACTCAGTCAACACCTTTAAGAATGGGTTAGATAAAATTCCTATTGGATAAAGATATTCAGGGTTATGGTGCGTAGGCACGCATTATAGTTAATATAACTAGTCCTAACATAAAAAAATAAGAATTTACTTACCGATAATTCTATTTCTCATAGTCCGTAGTGGATGCTGGGGACTCCGTAAGGACCATGGGGAATAGCGGCTCCGCAGGAGACTGGGCACATCTAAAGAAAGCTTTAGGACTAACTGGTGTGCACTGGCTCCTCCCCCTATGACCCTCCTCCAAGCCTCAGTTAGGATACTGTGCCCGGACGAGCGTACACAATAAGGAAGGATTTTCAATCCCGGGTAAGACTCATACCAGCCACACCAATCACACCGTATAACTTGTGATCTGAACCCAGTTAACAGTATGATAACAGAGGAGCCTCTGAAAAGATGGCTCCCAACAATAATAACCCGATTTTTTTAACAATAACTATGTACAAGTATTGCAGACAATCCGCACTTGGGATGGGCGCCCAGCATCCACTACGGACTATGAGAAATAGAATTATCGGTAAGTAAATTCTTATTTTCTCTAACGTCCTAAGTGGATGCTGGGGACTCCGTAAGGACCATGGGGATTATACCAAAGCTCCCAAACGGGCGGGAGAGTGCGGATGACTCTGCAGCACCGAATGAGAGAACTCCAGGTCCTCCTCAGCCAGGGTATCAAATTTGTAGAATTTAGCAAACGTGTTTGCCCCTGACCAAGTAGCTGCTCGGCAAAGTTGTAAAGCCGAGACCCCTCGGGCAGCCGCCCAAGATGAGCCCACTTTCCTTGTGGAACGGGCTTTTACAGATTTTTAGCTGTGGCAGGGGCCTGCCACAGAATGTGCAAGCTGAATTGTACTACAAATCCAACGAGCAATAGTCTGCTTAGAAGCAGGAGCACCCAGCTTGTTGGGTGCATACAGGATAAACAGCGAGTCAGATTTCCTGACTCCAGCCGTCCTGGAAATATTTTCAGGGCCCTGACAACATCCAGCAACTTGGATTCCTCCAAGTCCCTAGTAGCCGCAGGCACCACAATAGGTTGGTTCAGGTGAAAACGCTGGAACCACCTTAGGGAGAAACTGAGGACGAGTCCTCAATTCCGCCCTGTCCGAATGGAAAATCAGATAAGGGCCTTTACAGGATAAAGCCGCCAATTCTGACACGCGCCTGGCCCAGGCCAGGGCCAACAGCATGACCACTTTCCATGTGAGATATTTTAACTCAACAGATTTAAGTGGTTCAAACCAATGTGACTTTTGGAACCCAAACTACTTTGAGATCCCAAATTGCCACTGGAGGCACAACAGGAGGCTGTATATGCAGTACCCCTTTTACAAACGTCTAAACTTCAGGGACTGAAGCTAGTTCTTTTTTGGAAGAAAATTGACAGGGCCGAAATCTGAACCTTAATGGACCCCAATTTCAGGCCCATAGACACTCCTGTTTGCAGGAAATGTAGGAATCGACCCAGTTGAATTTCCTCCGTCGGGCCTTACTGGCCTCGCACTACGCAACATATTTTCGCCAATTGCGGTGATAATGTTTTTGCGGTTACATCCTTCCTGGCTTTAGATCAGGATATAGATGACTTCATCCGGAATGCCTTTTTTCCTTCAGGATCCGGTGTTCAACCGGCATGCCGTCAAACGCAGCCGCGGTAAGTCTTGGAACAGACAGGGTCCTTGCTGGAGCAGGTCCCTTCTTAGAGGTAGAGGCCACGGATCCTCCATGAGCATCTCTTGAAGTTCTGGTTACCAAGTCCTTCTTGGCCAATCCGGAGCCACGAATATAGTGCTTTCTCCTCTCCATCTTATCAATCTCAGTACCTTGGGTATGAGAGGCAGAGGAGGGAACACATACACTGACTGGTACACCCACGGTGTTACCAGAGCGTCTACAACTATTGCCTGAGGGTCTCTTGACCTGACGCAATACCTGTCGAGTTTTTTAATCATGTGGACGACTTCTGGGTGAAGTCCCCACTCTCCCGGGTGGAGGTCGTGCTGAGGAAGTCTGCTTCCCAGTTGTCCACTCCCGGAATGAATACTGTTGACAGTGCTATCACATGATTTTCCGCCCAGCGAAGAATCCCTGCAGCTTCTGCCATTGCCCTCCTGCTTCTTGTGCCACCCTGTCTGTTTACGTGGGTGACTGCCATGATGTTGTCCGACTGGATCAACACCGGCTGACCTTGAAGCAGAGGTCTTGCTAAGCTTAGAGCATTGTAAATGGCCCTTAGCTTCAGGATATTTATCCGTGGTCACCAGGACCCAGTCCTGAATGCCGAATCTGCGGCCCTCTAGAAGATGAGCACTCTGCAACCACCACAGGATGGATACCCTTGTCCTTGGTGACAGGGTTATCCGCTGATGCCTTCTGATGAAACAGCCCCTGTTTTGTGGCTGAGAAACGCGTCAAGCATCCGCCCGACGTCGACCCGATATCCTGAGCTCCTCAAAGCATCCACACACAAGGAGTGTGTTCAACGGCTCCCGCTAATAGAACATAAGCGCACGGCCTGGGGACATCAAGCTGCGCTTCTACATCAGTGCACAAGGGTGTTCGGCGGCTCCCGCAGACGGAGCTACGAGCTTATGCAATACAGGTCTACATCCACGCTCCGACACCAGCACTTGAAGGTTGATCTCCATCTGGTTCCCTATCAGCGTCCGGACATCGACGCACAGCAGGACCTGAGTGTGGGCAGCCGGCGCCCACCGATATACAGGAGATAGCAATCAATCTTCTCATCACGGAAAGGTTTGGGTAAGCCGTACATACGGGACTTTTTCAAATAGCTATTACAGCTTAAAGTCATCTACATATGGAAGCATGTCCATTAGAGCTACCCAATAAACCGTAATTTCCGTTGGAAGTAACTCACTGCGAGCATTTAAGCTCTCTATCAAATGGTGGTTAGATTATAATCACACTACACCTACATCATTTAAAAACGGATGGACTTCTAAAGAAAATCTACATGACTAAATAGTCCATGCATGGAGCTTAACACAATGAGGGTCATCTAATTATAAATGCTGCAGTCTCCACCAGAATATAGGTGGTTTTCTTTCTCCTAAGGAGTTTCTATCATATACGTATACATTGTTACCATTTGTGTTATGATTGTTTGATACATAATATATGAGCTTACTATAATACAGGATATTGGGCTTATTTCACTGAATTGTGACAGTTTTTATATATGTTTTTTAATAATAAATTTATTTATGCTGTTGAATGGTAGCGCTTCACCGAGTATTCTTTATCCGCTGATGCATCTGAAAATGCGACCCGGACCATTTGTCCAGTAGGTTCCACTGGAAAGTTCTTGCGTGGAATCTAACGAATGGGATTGCTTCGTAGGAAGCCACCATTTTTACCCAGAACCCTTGTGCATTGATGCACTCAGACTTGGTTCGGTTTTAGGAGGTTCCTGACTAGCTCGGATAACTCCCTGGCTTTCTCTTCCGGGAGAAACACCTTTTTTCTGGACTGTGTCCAGGAACATCCCTAGGAAACAGAAGACAAGTCGTCGGAACCAGCTGCGATTTTGGAATATTGAGAATCCAATCGTGCTGCCGCAACACTACCTGAGATAGTGCTACACCGACTTCCAACTGTTCCCTGGATCTTACCCTTATCAGGGAATCGTCCAAGTAAGGGATAACTAAAATTCCCTTCCTTCGAAGGGATATCATTTCGGCCATTACCTTGGTAAAGACCCGGGGTGCCGTGGACCATCCCTACGGCAGCGTCTGAACTGATAGTGACAGTTCTGTACCATAACCTGAGGTACCCTTGGTGAGAATGGTAAATTTTGACATGAAGGTAAGCATCCTTGATGTCCCGAGACATCATGTAGTCCCCTTCTTCCAGGTTCGCAATCACTGCTCTGAGTGACTCAATCTTGAATTTGAACCTCTGTATGTAAGTGTTCAAAGATTTTAGATTTTAGATTTAGATTTAGAATCGGTCTCACCGAGCCGTCTGGCTTCGGTACCACAATAGTGTGGAATAATACCCCGTTCCTTGTTGCAGGAGGGGTACCTTGATTATCACCTGCTGGGAATACAGCTTGTGAATGGCTTCCAAAACTGCCTCCCTGTCAGAGGGAGACATCCGTAAAGCCGACTTTTGGAAACGGCGAGGGGGAGACGTCTCGAATTCCAATATGTACCCTTGAGATATTACCTGAAGGATCCAGGGGTCTACTTGCGAGTGAGCCCACTGCGCACTGAAATTCATTGAGAACGGGCCCCCACCGTGCCTGAGCTTGTAAGGCCCTAGCGTCATACTGAGGGCTTGGCAGAGGCGGGAAAGGGTTTCTGTTCCTGGGAACTGGCTAATCTCTTCAGCCTTTTTCCTCTCCCTCTGTCACGAGCAGAAAAGAGGAACCTTTTGTCCGCTTGCCAACAAAGGACTGCGCCTGATAATACGGCGTCTTATTTTGAGAGGCGACCTGGGGTACAAACGTGGATTTCCCAGTTGTTGCCGTGGCCACCAGGTCTAAAAGACCGACCCCAAATGTCCCTTTTCAAAGGCAATACTTCCAAATGCCGTTTGGAATCCGCATCACCTGACCATTTTACTGGTAGAATTGGACAACGCACTTATACTTGATGCCAGTCGGCAAATATTCCGCTGTGCATCATGCATATATAGAAATGCATCTTTTAAATGCTCTATAGGCAATAATATACTATCCTTATCTAGGATATCAATATTTCCAGTCAGGGAATCCGACCATGCCAACCCAGCACTGCACCTCCAGGCTGAGGCGATTGCTGGTCGCAGTATAACACCAGTATGTGTGTGTGAATACATTTTTGGATACCCTCCTGCTTTCTATCAGCAGGATCCTTAAGGGCGGCCATCTCATGAGAGGGTAGAGCCCTTGTTCTTACAAGCGTGTGAGCGCCTTATCCCCCCTAGGGGGTGTTTCCCAACGCACCCTAACCTCTGGCGGGAAAGGGTATACACCAATACTTTTTAAGAAATTATCAATTGTTATCGGGGGGAAACCCACGCATCATCACACACCTCATTTTATTTATCAGATTCAGGAAAACTACAGGTAGTTTTTCCCTCACCGAACATAATACCCCTTTTTGGTGGTACTCGTATTATCAGAAATGTATAAAACATTTTCCATTGTCTCAATCATGTAACGTGTGGCCCTACTGGAAATCACGGTTGTCTCTTCACCGTCGACACAGGAGTCAGTATCCGTGTCGGCGTCTGTATCTGCCATCTGAGGTAACGGGCGCTTTAGAGCCCCTGACGGCCTATGAGACGTCTGGACAGGCACAAGCTGAGTAGCCGGCTGTCTCATGTCAACCACTGTTTTTTATACAGAGCTGACACTGTCACGTAATTTTCAACAGTACATCCACTCAGGTGTCGACCCCCTAAGGGGTGACATCACTGTTACAGACACTCTGCTCCGTCTCCACATCATTTTTCTCCTCATACATGTCGACACAAACGTACCGACACACAGCACACACACAGGGAATGCTCTGATAGAGGACAGGACCCCACTAGCCCTTTGGGGAGACAGAGGGAGAGTATGCCAGCACACACCAGAGCGCTATATATATATATATATACAGGGATAACCTTATATAAGTGTTTTTCCCCTTATAGCTGCTGTATGTTTTAATACTGCGCCTAATTAGTGCCCCCCTCTCTTTTTTTAACCCTTTCTGTAGTGTAGTGACTGCAGGGAAGAGCCAGGGAGCTTCCCTCCAACTGAGCTGTGAGGGAAAATGGCGCCAGTGTGCTGAGGAGATAGGCTCCGCCCCCTTTTCGGCGGCCTTATCTCCCGTTTTTCTGTATATTCTGGCAGGGGTTAAATGCATCCATATAGCCCAGGAGCTATATGTGATGTATTTTTTGCCATGTAAGGTATTTTTATCATGTTTTATTGCGTCTCAGGGCGCCCCCCCCAGCGCCCTGCACCCTCAGTGACCGGAGTATGAAGTGTGCTGAGAGCAATGGCGCACAGCTGCAGTGCTGTGCGCTACCTTATTGAAGACAGGAACGTCTTCTGCCGCCGATTTTTCCGGACCTCTTCGCTCTTCTGGCTCTGTAAGGGGGCCGGCGGCGCGGCTCCGGGACCCATCCAGGCTGGGCCTGTGATCGTCCCTCTGGAGCTAATGTCCAGTAGCCAAGAAGCCCAATCCACTCTGCACGCAGGTGAGTTCGCTTCTTCTC
Organism: Pseudophryne corroboree; assembly: GCF_028390025.1. Classification (NCBI taxonomy): domain Eukaryota; kingdom Metazoa; phylum Chordata; class Amphibia; order Anura; family Myobatrachidae; genus Pseudophryne; species Pseudophryne corroboree. The sequence continues at coordinate 52,126,416 of NC_086450.1, forward strand.
CCCTTAGTCCCTCGATGCAGTGAGCCTGTTGCCAGCAGGTCTCACTGAAAATAACAAACCTAAACTAAAACTTTCACTAAGAAGCTCAGGAGAGCCCCTAGTGTGCACCCTTCTCGTCGGGCACAGAAATCTAACTGAGGCTTGGAGGAGGGTCATAGGGGGAGGAGCCAGTGCACACCAGTTAGTCCTAAAGCTTTCTTTAGATGTGCCCAGTCTCCTGCGGAGCCGCTATTCCCCATGGTCCTTACGGAGTCCCCAGCATCCACTTAGGACGTTAGAGAAATAAGAATTTACTCACCGGTAATTCTATTTCTCGTAGTCCGTAGTGGATGCTGGGAACTCCGTAAGGACCATGGGGAATAGACGGGCTCCGCAGGAGACTGGGCACTCTAAAAGAAAGATTAGGTACTATATGGTGTGCACTGGCTCCTCCCTCTATGCCCCTCCTCCAGACCTCAGTTAGGGAAACTGTGCCCGGAAGAGCTGACACAACAAGGAAAGGATTTGGAATCCAGGGTAAGACTCATACCAGCCACACCAATCACACTGTACAACTTGTGATAACCATACCCAGTTAACAGTATGAACAACAACTGAGCCTCCTTGTACGGATGGCTCATAACAATAACCCTTTAGTGAAGCAATAACTATATACATGTATTGCAGAAAGTCCGCACTTGGGACGGGCGCCCAGCATCCACTACGGACTACGAGAAATAGAATTACCGGTGAGTAAATTCTTATTTTCTCTGACGTCCTAGTGGATGCTGGGAACTCCGTAAGGACCATGGGGATTATACCAAAGCTCCCAAACGGGCGGGAGAGTGCGGATGACTCTGCAGCACCGAATGAGCAAACTCAAGGTCCTCCTCAGCCAGGGTATCAAACTTGTAGAATTTAGCAAATGTGTTTGAACCCGACCAAGTAGCAGCTCGGCAAAGCTGTAAAGTCGAGACCCCTCGGGCAGCTGCCCAAGAAGAGCCCACCTTCCTCGTGGAATGGGCTTTTACTGATTTAGGATGCGGCAGTCCAGCCGCAGAATGTGCCAGCTGAATCGTGCAACAGATCCAGCGAGCAATAGTTTGCTTTGAAGCAGGAGCACCCAGCTTGTTGGGTGCATGCAGGATAAATAGCGAGTCAGTTTTCCTGACTCCAGCCGTCCTGGAAACACAAATTTTCAAAGCCCGGACTACGTCCAGCAACTTGGAAGCCTCCAAGTCCCGAGTAGCCGCAGGCACCACAATAGGTTGGTTCAAATGAAACGCTGATACCACCTTTGGGAGAAATTGGGGACGAGTCCTCAATTCTGCCCTGTCCATATGGAAGATCAGATACGGACTTTTACATGACAAAGCCGCCAATTCTGACACACGCCTAGCTGAAGCCAAGGCCAACAGCATGACCACCTTCCACGTGAGATACTTTAGCTCCACGGTCTTAAGTGGCTCAAACCAGTGTGATTTCAGGAAATCCAACACAACGTTAAGATCCCAAGGTGCCACTGGAGGCACAAAAGGGGGCTGAATATGCAGCACTCCCTTAACAAACGTCTGAACTTCAGGCAGTGAAGCCAGTTCTTTTTGAAAGAAAATAGCTAGGGCCGAAATCTGGACCTTTATGCATCCTAATTTTAGGCCCATAGTCACTCCTGACTGTAGGAAGTGCAGGAATCGACCCAGCTGGAATTCCTCTGTAGGAGCCTTCCTGGCCTCACACCAAGCAACATATTTTCGCCATATACGGTGATAATGTTTTGCTGTCACGTCTTTCCTAGCCTTTATCAGCGTAGGAATAACTTCATCCGGAATGCCCTTTTCCGCTAGGATCCGGCGTTCAACCGCCATGCCGTAAAACGCAGCCGCGGTAAGTCTTGGAACAGACAGGGCCCCTGCTGTAACAGGTCCTGTCTGAGAGGCAGAGGCCATAGGTCCTCTGAGATAATTTCTTGTAGTTCTGGGTACCAAGTTCTTCTTGGCCAATCCGGAACGATGAGTATAGTTCTTACTCCTCTCTTTCTTACTATCCCAAGTACCTTGGGTATGAGAGGAAGAGGAGGGAACACATAAATCGACTGGTACACCCACGGTGTCATTAGTGCGTCCACAGCTATCGCCTGAGGGTCCCTTGACCAGGCGCAATATTTTTTTTAGCTTTTTGTTGAGGCGGGACGCCATCATGTCCACCTGTGGCAGTTCCCAGCGATTTACAATCTGTGTGAAGACTTCTTGATGAAGTCCCCACTCTCCCGGGTGGAGGTCGTGCCTGCTGAGGAAGTCTGCTTCCCAGTTGTCCACTCCCGGAATGAACACTGCTGACAGTGCTAGCACGTGATTATCCGCCCATCGAAGAATCCTTGTGGCTTCTGCCATTGCCATCCTGCTTCTTGTGCCGCCCTGGCGGTTTACATGGGCGACCGCCGTGATGTTGTCTGACTGAATCAGTACTGGTTGGTTTTGAAGCAGGGGCTCTGCTTGCCTCAGGGCGTTGTAAATGGCCCTTAGTTCCAGTATATTTATGTGTAGTGAAGTCTCCAGACTTGACCACTGTCCTTGGAAGTTTCTTCCCTGAGTGACTGCCCCCCATCCTCGGAGGCTTGCATCTGTGGTCACCAGGACCCAGTCCTGTATGCCGAACCTGCGGCCCTCGAGAAGATGAGCACTCTGCAGCCACCACAGCAGAGACACCCTGGCCCTTGGGGACCAGGTGATCAACCGATGCATCTGAAGATGCGATCCGGACCATTTGTCCAACAGATCCCACTGAAAGATCCTTGCATGGAACCTGCCGAAGGGAATTGCTTCGATCTTTCCCAGGACTCGCGTGCAGTGATGCACCGACACCTGTTTTGGTTTCAGGAGGTCCCTGACCAGAGATGACAATTCCTGGGCCTTCTCCACCGGGAGAAACACCTTCTTCTGTTCTGTGTCCAGAATCATGCCCAGGAAAAGAAGACGCGTCGCAGGAATCAGCTGCGACTTTGGGATATTCAGAATCCAGCCGTGCTGTTGCAACACTTCCTGAGAGAGTGCTATGCTGACCAACAACTGCTCTCTGGACCTCACCTTTATGTGGAGATCGTCCAAGTACGGGATAATAACAACTCCCTTCTTCCGAAGGAGTATCATCATTTCGGCCATTACCTTGGTAAATATTCTTGGTGCCGTGGACAGGCCAAACGGCAACGTCTGGAATTGGTAATGACAATCCTGTACCACAAATCTGAGGTACTCCTGGTGAGGTGGGTAAATGGGGACATGCAAGTAAGCATCTTTGATGTCCAGCGACACCATAAAATCCCCCTCTTCCAGGCTTGCAATGACCGCTCTGAGCGATTCCATTTTGAACTTGAATTTCTTTATATAAGTGTTCAAGGACTTTAAATTCAGAATGGGTCTCACCGAACCGTCCGGTTTCGGTACCACAAACATTGTGGAATAGTAACCCCTTCCCTGTTGAAGGAGGGGGACCTTGATTGTCACCTGCTGGAGGTACAGCTTGTGAATTGCCGCCAGTACTACCTCCCTTTCCCTGGGAGCAGCTGGCAAGGCAGATTTGAGGTAACGGCGAGGGGGAGTCGCCTCGAACTCCAGCTTGTATCCCTGAGATACAATTTGTACAGCCCATAGATCCACTTGTGAGCGAACCCACTGGTTGCTGAAGTTTCGGAGACACGCCCCCACCGCACCTGGCTCCGCCTGTGGAGCCCCAACGTCATGCGGTGGACTTAGTGGAAGCAGGGGAGGATTTTTGTTCCTGGGAACTGGCTGCCTGGTACAGCTTCTTTCCTCTACCCTTGCCTCTGGCCAGAAAGGATGCGCCTCTGACCCGCTTGCCTGAGGCCGAAAGGACTGCACTTGATAATACGGTGCTTTCTTAGGCTGTGAGGGAACCCGAGGCAAAAAAGTCGACTTCCCAGCTGTTGCTGTGGATACGAGGTCCAAGAGACCGTCCCCAAACAATTCCTTACCCTTATAAGGCAAAACCTCCATGTGTTTTTTAGAATCAGCATCACCTGTCCACTGCCGAGTCCATAACACTCTCCTGGCAGAAATAGACATTGCATTAATTCTAGATGCCAGCAGGCAAATGTCCCTCTGGGCGCCCCGCATATATAAGACGACGTCTTTTATATGTTCGAGGGTTAGCAAAGCAGTATCCCTGTCGAGGGAATCAATGTTGTCCGACAGGGTATCAGTCCATGCTGCTGCAGCACTACACATCCAGGCTGAAGCAATAGCAGGTCTCAGTAGAGTACCAGAGTGTGTATACACAGACTTCAGGATAGCTTCCTGCTTTCTATCCGCAGGCTCCTTTAAAGCGGCCGTATCCTGAGACGGCAGTGCCACCCTTTTAGATAAGCGTGTGAGCGCCTTGTCCACCCTAGGGGATGTTTCCCAACGTAACCTATCCGTTGGCGGGAAAGGGTACGCCATCAGTAACCTCTTAGAAATCACTAGTTTCTTATCAGGGGAACTCCACGCTTCTTCACACAATTCATTTAATTCATCAGATGGGGGAAAAGTCACTGGCTGCTTTTTCTCCCCAAACATAATACCCCTCTTGGTGGTAACCGGGTTAATGTCAGAAATGTGCAATACATCTTTCATTGCAGTTTTATGAGCCCCCGACGGCTTCTGAGTCGCCTGGGTAGGCGCGGGCTGAGACCCCGGCTGTCCCAAGGCTGCTGCGTCATCGAACCTTTTATGTAAGGAGTTGACACTGTCGGTTAAGACCTTCCACATATCCATCCAATCAGGTGTCGGCCCCGTCGGGGGCGACACCACATTTATCTGCCCCGCCTCCACGTAACCCTCCTCATCAAATATGTCGACACAGCCGTACCGACACACCGCACACACACAGGGAATGCTCAGACTGAGGACAGGACCCCACAAAGTCCTTTGGGGAGAGAGAGTATGCCAGCACACACCACAGCGCTATATATCACAGGGATTCACACTATAAAAAGTGATTTACCCAATAGCTGCTTAAATATCTTATTTGCGCCTAAATTTATGTGCCCCCCCCTCTCTTTTTTACCCTTCTTGTATCAGGATACTGCAGGGGAGAAAAAACTAGATTCTAAACAAAAGGGTTCTTTTCGGGTTATCTGAAATTGCGCAGAAATACCACCAGCAGCTTTAAGGTACACACAAACCCACACGGAGTATTTCTCCACGTTACTCCAATTGTAATACAGTAAAAAAATGTGTTGGGGAATGTGTTCCCTCAAGCGCTAATCATTTAACACAGAAATGAACATAAAAAGTCCACTATTGGTCCCCCAAATAACCACCAGGTGGTTATTTGGGGGACCAATAGTGGACTTTGCAAGTTCCTGTTGTTACATCTGGATTGCTGAGTGACTACCAGAAACTGGCTCCAATTGACTTTTCCGGAGAGACGATTGGTAACCTTTAAAGAACTTGTTTGAGAACTGTTACACCACCGGTTCTCAGACCCGCTGGTAATTATTCTGACTCTCCCCCTAACAGGACAGTGCAAGTCCCTATTGTCAGTTATTTTTGTCAGATGGATTTCTGTTGAATGTTAAATGTCCATTTCATGTGTGTGATGTATCATTAAATTTGTGAATGTACTACACATGATATCCCCTCTTCTTTCGTTTCATATGCAAACTTGTCTAAGGGGACACACACTGATAAAGGACGGATTCTTTTTCTGGATGTTCATTTCAAGATAAGGAATGTATTGCATTTTCCATTTTATGTTCATTTCTGTGTTAAATGATTAGCGCTTGAGGGAACACATTCCCCAACACATTTTTTTACTGTACTGCAGGGGAGAGCCTGGGGAGCTGCTTCCAGCGGAGCTGTAAAGGGAAAATGGCGCTGGTGTGCCGAGGAAGAAGGCCCCGCCCCCTCAGAGGTGGGCTTCTGTCCCGCGTTTTCTGTAACTTAATAGCGGGGTTTTTTACACATATACAGTTAACAGACTGTTTTATGTGTATTTTATGCCAAAAGGTATTATAATTGCTGCCCAGGGCGCCCCCCCCAGCGCCCTGCAGCCTACAGTGACCGGAGTGTGTGGTATGCTGTGGGAGCAATGGCGCACAGCTGCAGTGCTGTGCGCTACCTTAATGAAGAAAGGAGTCTTCTACCGCCGATTTCATCGCTTCTCTTCTGTCTTCTGGCTCTGCAAGGGGGACGGCGGCGCGGCTCCGGGAACGGACGATCGAGGTCAGGCCCTGTGTTCGAACCCTCTGGAGCTAATGGTGTCCAGTAGCCTAAGAAGCACAAGCTAGCTGCAAGCAGGTAGGTTTGCTTCTCTCCCCTCAGTCCCTTGTAGCAGAGAGTCTGCTGCCAGCAGGTCTCACTGAAAATAAAAAACCTAACAAATACTTTCTTTCTAGCAAGCTCAGGAGAGCCCACTAGGAGCACCCAGCTCTGGCCGGGCACAGATACTAACTGAGGTCTGGAGAAGGGGCATAGAGGGAGGAGCCAGTGCACACCAGATAGTACCTAATCTTTCTTTTAGAGTGCCCAGTCTCCTGCGGAGCCCGTCTATTCCCCATGGTCCTTACGGAGTTCCCAGCATCCACTAGGACGTCAGAGAAATAACTAGTCCTATAATAAGACTGCATAGGAGACCACAAATAGGTTGAACTCTATGAACAATTGTCTTTTTTTCAACCTTAGTTACTATGTAACAATGTAGTGCCACATCAGGAAGTGAAAAAGGAATTGGGACGAGTCATGACATTGGAGCCAGGTATAAATGCTGGATCAGGAAGTGTAGATGAAAAAAACAAGCCAGGACTGGAACACTGAAGAATTAAGGTGTCTATTTACTAAGCCTTGGATGGAGATAAAGTAGACGGAGATAAGGTACCAGTCAATCAGTGTCTAACTGCCATGTCAAAGGCTGGGTTTGAAAATGACAGGAGCCGATTGGCTAGTACTTTATCTCCATTCACGGCTTAGTAAATAGACCCCTTTATGACAGGAAGCAGCGGAAACATAAATTAATCTATACTCTGGCACTGCATTGAGCGGATTATATAGGCTTGCCTGATTTCTGACAGACGGGCCTATGATGTAGGTGGTCACATGACCTGTCTCTAAGACCATATTGATTGCAATATTGGTAAATAGAAATACCAACACTGTATACTGATAGTGGCAGCGTTTCCATTTACCAATATTGCAAGTATTACCAAGTCCCTCGCATCTCCCCTTCCTTGTTGTTATAGCAGTCCCTGAACACCAGGTCCTGGAGCAGTTTCAGCCTATTACTAGTTGTAATGCAGTTTCCTATCCTACATGGAGCTCAGGCAGCCAATCAGTGAGAGGAAACAGCGTATCAGCCAATAACAGAACAGGCTTATAGCTCCACGGCACGGCATGCTAATGCAGCGGAGGTCAGAGACTACGTACAGCTCAACTTTCTACATTTGTCACTATTCTCTGGATCTTTTCTAGGCCTGTGACCAGAGTACGCGTCAGTTTTCCATACTTTGTACAGCACATGCTTGAGCTTTTTAGATTTGGTGCCAAAAGAGGATTTTCTTCTTATGGCAGTACGGATGGTGTAATGGTTAACATTACTGTCTCACAGCACTGAGGTCATGGGTTTGATTCCCACCATGGCCCTAACTGTGTGGAGTTTGTATATTCTCCCCGTACTTGCGTGGGTTTCCTCCGGGTACTCCGGTTTCCTCCCACAATCCAAAAATATACTGGTAAGTTAATTGGCTCCCAACAAAAATTAACCCTAGAATGAATGTGTGTGCGTGTACATATGATAAGGAATATATATTGTAAGCTCCACTGGGGCAGGGACTGATGTGAATGGACAAATATTCTCTGTAAAGTGCTGCGGAATATGTGTGCGCTATATAAATAACTGCTAATAAATAATAAGATTTTAAACCTACCGGTAAATCTTTTTCTCGTAGTCCGTAGAGGATGCTGGGGACTCCGTAAGGACCATGTGGATAGACTTGCTCCGCAGGAGACCTGGGCACTTTAAGAAAGACTTCAGGTATGGGTGTGCACTGGCTCCTCCCTCTATGCCCCTCCTCCAGACCTCAGTTAGAGAAACTGTGCCCAGAGGAGACGGACAGTACGAGGAAAGGATTTTTGTTAATCCAAGGGCAAGATTCATACCAGCCACACCAATCACACCGTATAACTTGTGTATATACTAACCAGTTAGTATGAAAACAACGTAGCATCAGTCCAAAACCGATGAAAACTATAACATAACCCTTATGTAAGCAAAACTATATACAAGTCTTGCAGAAGTAATCCGCACTTGGGACGGGCGCCCAGCATCATCTACGGACTACGAGAAAAAGATTTACCGGTAGGTTTAAAATCTTATTTTCTATTACGTCCTAGAGGATGCGGGGGACTCCGTAAGGACCATGGGGATTATACCAAAGCTCCCAAACGGGCGGGAGAGTGCGGATGACTCTGCACCACTGAGTGAGCAAACAGGAGGTCCTCCTCAGCCAGGGTATCAAACTTATAGAACTTTGCAAAGGTGTTTGAACCCGACCAAATAGCAGCTCGGCATAGTTGTAGTGCCGAGACACCTCGGGCAGCCGCCCAAGACGAGCTCCCTTCCTAGTGGAATGGGCCTTGACCGATTTTGGTAACGGCAATCCAGCCGTAGAATGCGCCTGCTGAATCGTGTTACAGATCCAGCGAGCAATATTCTGCTTTGAAGCAGGGGCGCCAACCTTGTTGGCTGCATATAGGACAAACAGTGCTTCTGTTTTTCTGGCTCTAGCCGTTCTGGCCCCGTAAATTTTTAAAGCCCTGACTACATCAAGGGACTCGGAATCCTCCAAGTCTCGCGTAGCCACAGGCACCACAATAGGTTGGTTCATATGAAAAGATGACACCACCTTAGGCAAGAATTGAGGACGAGTCCGCAATTCCGCTCTATCCATATGGAAAACCAGATAGGGGCTTTTACGAGACAAAGCCGCCAATTCCGACACTCGCCTAGCCGAAGCCAAGGCTAATAACATGACCACCTTCCAAGTGAGATATTTTAACTCCACCGTTTGAAGTGGTTCAAACCAGTGCGACTTAAGGAAACAACACCACGTTAAGGTCCCAAGGCGCCACCGGAGGTATAAAAGGAGGCTGAATATGCAGCACTCCCTTCACAAAAGTCTGTACTTCTGGGAGAGAAGCCAATTCTTTTTGAAAGAAAATGGATAAGGCCGAAATCTGAACCTTTAATGGAGCCTAATTTTAAGCCCAAATTCACTCCAGTCTGTAGGAAGTGAAGGAAATGGCCCAGATTGAATTCTTCCATAGGAGCATTCCTGGCCTCATACCAAGAAACATATTTTCGCCATATACGGTGATAATGTTTAGCTGTCACGTCCTTCCTAGCCTTTATCAGCGTAGGAATGACCTCATCCGGAATGCCTTTTTCCGCTAGGATCCTGCGTTCAACCGCCACGCCGTCAAACGCAGCCGCGGTAAGTCTTGGAACAGACAGGGCCCCTGTTGTAACAGGTCCTGTCGTAGAGGAAGAGGCCACGGATCTTCTGTGAGCATTTCCAGCAGATCCGGATACCAGGTCCTTCGTGGCCAATCTGGAACAATGAGAATTGTTCTCACTCCTCTTTTTCTTATTATTCTCAACACCTTGGGTATGAGAGGAAGAGGAGGAAACACATAGACCGACTGGAACACCCACGGTGTCACTAGGGCGTCTACAGCTACCGCCTGAGGGTCTTTTGATCTGGCGCAATACCTCTGTAGCTTTTTGTTGAGGCGGGACACCATCATGTCTATCTGGGGCAATCCCCACTGACTCGCAATCTGTGCGAAGACTTCCTGATGAAGTTCCCACTCTCCTGGACGCAGGTCGTGTCTGCTGAGGAAGTCTGCTTCCCAGTTGTCCACTCCCGGAATGAACACTGCTAACAGTGCGCTTACATGATTTTCCACCGAGCGAAGAATCCTGGTGGCTTCCGCCATTGCCACTCTGCTCCTTGTGCCGCCTTGGCGGTTTACATGAGCCACTGCGGTGATGTTGTCTGACTGGATCAGAACTGGTTGGTCGCGAAGTAAGGTCTCCGCTTGACAAAGGGCGTTGTATATGGTCCTCAGCTCCAGGACGTTGATGTGAAGACAAGTCTCTTGACTTGACCAAAGACCTTGGAAGTTTCTTCCCTGTGTGACTGCTCCCCACCCTCGGAGGCTCGCGTCCATGGTCACCAGGATCCAGTCCTGAATGCCGAACCTGCGGCCTTCTAGAAGGTGAGCACTCTGCAGCCACCACAGGAGAGATACCCTGGCTCTGGGGGACAGGGTGATCAACTGATGAATTTGTAGATGTGACCCGGACCACTTGTCCAGTAGGTCCCATTGGAAAGTCCTCGCACGGAACCTGCCAAATGGAATGGCTTCGTATGATGCCACCATCTTTTCCAGGACTCGAGTGCAGTGATGCACTGACACCTGTTTTGGCTTCAATAGGTTCCTGACCAGAGTCATGAGTTCCTGAGCTTTTTCTATCGGAAGATAAACCCTTTTCTGGTCTGTATCCAGAATCATGCCCAAGAAGGTCAGACGAGTCGTAGGAACCGGATAAATACTAACAGATGTGTTAGGAACAAGGCGCTAGTGACAATGTATCATGTATTTGCAACAATTAAATGTTGCAGTATATAGTGCAATACCTGTGAAAAAAGGGGGGGATTAGTAAATGTTTACAGCCCTTTTTAAAGTTTTTTTTCGGTCCTGCCGGGTTTTCTTGCTGCCGGCTCTGTCCCGCTATTGTCTTTATGCGGGATAGTCCAAAAACCCTGTCTCTCCCTATGCTACCCACCTTGTGCTTTACAGTGCTGGGACGGGATCTTCACTCCGGGCGGCTGGGTGTTTCTTCTCCGCAGACGTAGCTTGCTACGGCCGCGTCTTCTGTGTGCAGTGTTTAACTGCTGCGGCCGCTCCTGGTCCCGGTATCTAAGACGGACGGGTGAAAGTCTTTTTTTCTGTGCACTCTGTTTAAATGGGAGTGTACGGACCGTAATTTGCTTTCCAACGCGTTTCGGGCTGCACGCCCTTTATCGAGGATAACCCTGGTTTAGCCTATCTGGTTATTTATAAGAAAAAACTTTATTGATTGATTGTTAAAAAACCGGAAATTCCTCCCCGGAAATGAGGTGGGGAAAAAACGGTTTGCACATGGCCCAGTTAAAAATAATTTTTAGGTATTGCACTTGAAAAATGTGAAAAAACTGTACAAAATATAATGATATATAAAAGATTATAATGATATAAAAAAGGGGTATATTTAATTTGAAAACGGGATTTCGTTTTATAATTGTATTTAGCACAAATTATGTGTAAAAAGAATATAATTATAAAAAATATATTTATGATTTTTTTTAAAAAGACATTAAATTCTATGTCCACATTAAGACCAGCAGGTTGTAATGTTTGAAGATTAAAGATCCACTCTGTTTCTTTCTTTTTTAATGAATCAGAGATATTTCCTCCTCTCCAGAAAGGTTGAATTTTTTGGATTCCCATGAACTTTAGTTCACTAGGATTTTTGTTGTGGTGGTCCAAAAAATGTTTAGAAACACTGTGCGTTTGTAGTCCTTTTTTTATATTATTTATATGTTCCATAATTCGAGTTTTTAATTTTCTTTTGGTTTGGCCTACATATTGCAGGAACCAACTGCGACTTCGGGATATTGAGAATCCAGCCGTGTTGCTGTAACACATTCAGTGAAAGTGAGACGCTGTTCAGCAACTGCTCTCTTGATCTCGCTTTTATGAGGAGATCGTCCAAGTTCGGGATAATTGTGACACCTTGCTTGCGCAGGAGCACCATCCCGCCATTACCTTGGTGAAAATCCTCGGGGCCGTGGAAAGCCCAAACAGCAACGTCTGAAATTGGTAATGACAATCCTGTACCGCAAATCTCAGGTATGCCTGATGAGGTGGATAAATAGGAACATATGGGTATGCATCCTTTATGTCCAGAGATACCATAAAATTTCCCCCTTCCAGGCTGGCGATGACCGCTCTTAGCGATTCCATCTTGAACTTGAACCTTTTCAAGTAAAGGTTCAGGGATTTTACATTTAAAATGGGTCTGACCGAACCATCCGGTTTCGGGACTACAAACAGGGTTGAGTAATATCCCTTCCCTTGTTGAAGCAGGGAAACCTTGACCACCACCTGTTGAAGATCCAATTTGTGAATTGCATTTAACACTATCTCCCTTTCCGGGGGAGAAGCTGGTAGGGCCTATTTGAAAAACCGGCGAGGAGGCACCTCTTCGAATTCCAGCTTGTAACCCTGAGAAACAATTTCCATTGCCCAGGGATCCACCTGTGAGTGAACCCAGATGTGGCTGAAAACTCGAAGACGTGCCCCCACTGGGGCGGACTCCTTTAGCGGAGCCCCAGCGTCATGCGATGGATTTTGTAGAGGCCGGGGAGGACTTCTGTTCCTGGGAACTAGCTGGGTAAACATATATTTATTGTGTTTTTTCCTGGGTCATATAGTGCTGGGTGTGTGCTGGCATACTCTCTCTCTGTCTCTCCAAAGGAGCCTTGTGGGGGAACTGTCTTCAGATAAGATAGCTTTTCTCCTCTGCCCTTACCTCTGGCCAGAAAGGACGCGCCTCGTACTTTGTTTCTTTGTGATCGAAAGGACTGCATTTGATAATGTGGTGCTTTCTTAGGCTGTGAGGGAATATAAGGCAAAAAATTTGATTTACCAGCTGTAGCTGTGGAGACCAGGTCCGAGAGACCTTCCCCAAACAATTCCTCACATTTGTAAGGTAAAACCTCCATATGCCTCTGAGTCGACATCACCTGCCCATTGCTGGGTCCATAGGACTCGTCTAGCAGAAATCGACATAGCGTTGATTCTAGAACCCAGTAGACTAATGTCTTTTTGAGCATCTCTCATATATAAGACAGCATCTTTTATATGCCCTAGGGTCAATAAAATGGTATCCTTATCTAGGGTCTCAATTTCCGCTGATAAGGTACCTGTCCATGCTGACACAGCGCTACAAACCCAGGCCGACGCAATTGCCGGTCTGAGTAAGGTACCAGAATGTGTGTAAATGGACTTCAAGGTAACCTCCTGCTTGCGGTCAGCAGGATCCCTGAGGGTAGCCGTATATTGGGATGGCAGCACTACCTTTTTGGATAAGCGTGTCAATGCTTTGTCTACCCTAGGGGAGGATTCCCACCGTATCCTGTCCGTTGGCGGGAAAGGATATGCCATAAGAATCCTTTTGGGAATCTGCAGTTTTTTGTCTGGAGATTACCAAGCTTTTTCACATAATTCGTTCAACTCATGTGAGGGGGGAAAGGTTACCTCAGATTTCTTTCCCTTATACATGTGCACCATCGTGTCAGGGACAGGGGGTTCCTCTGTGATATGCAAAACATCTTTTATTGCAATAATCATATATCGAATACATTTAGCCACTTTTTGCTGTAACTTTGCATCATCGTAGTCAACACTGGAGTCAGAATCCATGTCGGTATCTCTACTACTTGGGATAGTGGGCGTTTTTGAGACCCCGAAGGTCCCTGCGACATAGGGACAGACATAAGTTAACTCCCTGGCTGTTCCCTAGCTTCAGCTTTGTCTAATCTTTGTGCAATAAATTTACATTAGCACTTAAAACATTCCACATATCCATCCAGTCAGGTGTCAGCGTTGTCGACGGAGACACCACATTCATTTGCTCCCGCTCCTCCCTAGGCGAGCCTTCTACCTCAGACATGCCGACACACGCGTACCGACACACCACACACTCAGGGAATCCCCTTATCTGAAGACAGTTCCCCCACAAGGCCCTTTGGAGAGACAGAGAGTATGCCCAGCACTATATGACCCAGGAAAAAACACAATAAATATATGTTTACCCAGTAGAGGTGTGTGTGTGTGTGTGTGTGTGTGTGTGTGTGTGTGTGTGTGTGTGTGTGTGTGTGTGTGTGTGTGTGTGTGTGTGTATATATATATATATATATATATATATATATATATATAAGATTTTACTCACCGGTAAATCTATTTCTCGTAGTCCGTAGTGGATGCTGGGAACTCCGAAAGGACCATGGGGAATAGCGGCTCCGCAGGAGACTGGGCACAACTAAAGAAAGCTTTTAGGTCACCTGGTGTGCACTGGCTCCTCCCACTATGACCCTCCTCCAAGCCTCAGTTAGGACACTGTGCCCGGACGAGCTGACATAATAAGGAAGGATTTTGAATCCCGGGTAAGACTCTTACCAGCCACACCAATCACACCGTATAACTCGTGATACCATACCCAGTTTTACAGTATGAAAACAACTGAGCCTCTCAACAGATGGCTCAACAATAACCCTTTAGTTAACAATAACTATGTACAAGTATTGGGACGGGCGCCCAGCATCCACTACGGACTACGAGAAATAGATTTACCGGTGAGTAAAATCTTATTTTCTCTGACGTCCTAGTGGATGCTGGGAACTCCGAAAGGACCATGGGGATTATACCAAAGCTCCCAAACGGGCGGGAGAGTGCGGATGACTCTGCAGCACCGAATGAGAGAACTTTAGGTCCTCCTCAGCTAGGGTATCAATTTTGTAGAATTTTGCAAACGTGTTTGCCCCTGACCAAGTAGCAGCTCGGCAAAGTTGTAAAGCCGAGACCCCTCGGGCAGCCGCCCAAGATGAGCCCAAGATGAGCCCACCTTCCTTGTGGAATGGGCTTTTACTGATTTAGGATGCGGCAGTCCAGCCGCAGAATGCGCCAGCTGAATTGTGCTACAAATCCAGCGAGCAATAGTCTGCTTAGAAGCAGGAGCACCCAGCTTGTTGGGTGCATACAGGATAAATAGCGAGTCAGTTTTCCTGACTCTAGCCGTCCTGGAAACATAAATTTTCAAGGCCCTGACTACGTCCAGCAACTTGGATTCCTCCAAGTCCCTAGTAGCCGCAGGCACCACAATAGGTTGGTTCAAGTGAAAAGCTGATACCACCTTAGGGAGAAACTGGGGACGAGTCCTCAATTCTGCCCTATCCATATGGAAAATCAGATAAGGGCTTTTACATGACAAAGCCGCCAATTCTGACACACGCCAGGCTGAAGCCAAGGCCAACAACATGACCACTTTCCACGTGAGATATTTTAGATCCACGGTTTTAAGTGGCTCAAACCAATGTGATTTTAAGAAACTCAACACCACGTTGAGATCCCAAGGTGCCACTGGAGCAATCCCTTAACAAACGTCTGAACTTCAGGTAGTGAAGCTAGTTCTTTCTGGAAGAAAATCGACAGAGCCGAGATCTGTACCTTAATGGAGCCTAATTTCAGGCCCATAGTCACTCCTGCTTGTAGGAAATGCAGAAATCGACCCAGTTGAAATTCCTCTGTTGGGGCCTTTTTGGCCTCACACCAAGCAACATACATCCGCCATATGCGGTGATAATGCTTTGCAGTTACATCTTTCCTGGCTTTAATCAGCGTAGGAATGACTTCCTCCGGAATGCCCTTTTCCTTCAGGATCCGGCGTTTAACCGCCCTGCCGTCAAACGCAGCCGCGGTAAGTCTTGGAACAGACAGGGCCCCTGCTGTAGCAGATCCTGTCTGAGCGGCAGAGGCCATGGGTCCTCTGAGATCATCTCTTGAAGTTCCGGGTACCACGCTCGTCTTGGCCAATCCGGAACCACGAGTATTGTTCTTACTCCTCGTTTTCTTATTATTCTCAGTACCCTTGGTATGAGAGGCAGAGGAGGGAACACATAAACCGATTGGTACACCCACGGTGTCACTAGAGCGTCCACAGCTATCGCCTAAGGGTCCCTTGACCTGGCGCAATATCTCTCTAGTTTTTTGTTTAGGCGGGACGCCATCATGTCCACCTGTGGCCTTTCCCAACGGTTTACCAAAAGTTGGAAGACTTCTGGATGAAGTCCCCACTCTCCCGGGTGTAGGTCGTGTCCGCTGAGGAAGTCTGCTTCCCAGTTGTCCACTCCCGGAATGAACACTGCTGACAGTGCTAAGACGTGATTTTCCGCCCATCGGAGAATCCTTGTGGCTTCTGCCATCGCCATCCTGCTTCTTGTGCCGCCCTGTCGGTTTACATGGGCGACTGCCGTGATGTTGTCTGATTGGATCAGTACCGGCTGGTTTTGAAGCAGAGGCCTTGCCAGACTTAGGGCATTGTAAATGGCCCTCAGTTCCAGAATATTTATGTGTAGGGACGACTCCCGACTTGACCAAAGTCCTTGGAAATTTCTTCCCTGTGTGACTGCCCCCCAGCCTCGAAGGCTGGCATCCGTGGTTACCAGGACCCAGTCCTGTATGCCGAATCTGCGGCCCTCTTGAAGATGAGCACTCTGCAGCCACCACAGTAGAGATACCCTGGTCCTTGGAGACAGGGTTATCAGCCGATGCATCTGAGGATGCGATCCCGACCACTTGTCCAAGAGGTCCCACTGAAAGGTTCTTGCATGGAACCTGCCGAATGGAATTTTGCTTCGTAAGAAGCTACCATTTTTCCCAGGACTCGTGTGCAGTGATGCACCGATACCTGTTTTGGTTTCAGGAGGTCTCTGACTAGAGATGACAGCTCCTTGGCTTTCTCCTGCGGGAGAAACACTTTTTTCTGTTCTGTGTCCAGAACCATCCCCAGGAACAGTAGGCGTGTGGTAGGAACCAGCTGTGACTTTGGAATGTATAGAATCCATCCGTGCTGTTGTAGCACTTCCCGAGATAGTGCTACTCCGACCAGCAACTGCTCCTTGGACCTCGCCTTTATAAGGAGATCGTCCAAGTACGGGATAATTAAAACTTCCTTTCTCGAAGGAGTATAATCATTTCTGCCATTACCTTGGTAAAGACCCTCGGTGCCGTGGACAGTCCAAACGGCAGTGTTTGGAATTGGTAATGGCAATCCTGTACCACAATCTGAGGTACTCCTGGTGAGGATGGTAAATGGGGACATGTAGGTAAGCCTCCTTGATGTCCAGGGATACCATATAATCCCCCTCCTCCAGGCTTGCAATAATCGCCCTGAGCGATTCCATCTTGAACTTGAATTTATGTATGTGTTCAAGGATTTCAAATATAAAATGGGTCTCACCGAACCGTCCGGTTTCGGTATGTGGAATAGTAACCCCGTCCTTGTTGAAGTAGGGGCACCTTGACTATCACCTGCTGGGAATACAGCTTGTGAATTGCCTCTAGCACAGTCTCCCTGCCTGAGGGAGTTGTCGGCAAGGCAGATTTGAGGAAACGGCGGGGGGGGGAGACGCCTCGAATTCCAGCTTGTACCCCTGAAATACTACTTGAAGGATCTAGGGATCCACCTGTGAGCGAGCCCACTGATCGCTGAAATTTTTGAGGCGGCCCCCCACCGTACCTGGCTACGCCTGTGGAGCCCCCCCGTCATGCGGTGGACTCAGAGGAAGTGGGGGAAGAATTTTGATTCTGGGAACTGGCTGACTGGTGCAGCTTTTTCCCTCTTCCCTCGTTTTACACGCTTGCATTTCTGAAGCCGAAAGGACTGTACCTGATAATACAGTGCTTTCTGAGGCTGTGAGGAAACCTGAGGTAAAATTTTTTCCTTCCCAGCTGTTGGACTACGAGAAAATAAGAATTTACTTACCGATAATTCTATTTCTCGGAGTCCGTAGTGGATGCTGGGGTTCCTGAAAGGACCATGGGGAATAGCGGCTCCGCAGGAGACAGGGCACAAAAGTAAAGCTTTCCGATCAGGTGGTGTGCACTGGCTCCTCCCCCTATGACCCTCCTCCAAGCCAGTTAGGTACTGTGCCCGGACGAGCGTACACAATAAGGGAGGAATTTTGAATCCCGGGTAAGACTCATACCAGCCACACCAATCACACCGTACAACTTGTGATCTAAACCCAGTTAACAGTATGATAACAGCGGAGCCTCTGAAAAGATGGCTCACAACAATAATAACCCGATTTTTGTAACTATGTACAAGTATTGCAGATAATCCGCACTTGGGATGGGCGCCCAGCATCCACTACGGACTCCGAGAAATAGAATTATCGGTAAGTAAATTCTTATTTTCTCTATCGTCCTAGTGGATGCTGGGGTTCCTGAAAGGACCATGGGGATTATACCAAAGCTCCCAAACGGGCGGGAGAGTGCGGATGACTCTGCAGCACCGAATGAGAGAACTCCAGGTCCTCCTTAGCCAGGGTATCAAATTTGTAGAATTTAGCAAACGTGTTTGCCCCTGACCAAGTAGCTGCTCGGCAAAGTTGTAAAGCCGAGACCCCTCGGGCAGCCGCCCAAGATGAGCCCACCTTCCTTGTGGAATGGGCATTTACATATTTTGGCTGTGGCAGGCCTGCCACAGAATGTGCAAGCTGAATTGTATTACACATCCAACTAGCAATAGTCTGCTTAGAAGCAAGAGCACCCAGTTTGTTGGGTGCATACAGGATAACAGCAAGTCAGTTTTCCTGACTCCAGCCGTCCTGGAACATATTTTCAGGGCCCTGACAACATCTAGCAACTTGGAGTCCTCCAAGTCCCTAGTAGGTGCAAGGCACCACAATAAGCTGGTTCAGGTGAAACACTGACACCACCTTAGGGAGAGAACTGGGGACGAGTCCGCAGCTCTGCCCTGTCCGAATGGACAAACAGATATGGGCTTTTTTGAGAAAAAACCACCAATTTGACACTCGCCTGGTCCAGGCCAGGGCCAAGAGCATGGTCACTTTTCATGTGAGATGCTTCAAATCCACAGATTTGACTGGTTTTAAACCAATGTGATTTGAGGAATCCCAGAACTACGTTGAGATCCCACAGTGCCACTGGAGGCACAAAAAAGGGGGTTGTATATGCAATACTCCCTTGACAAACTTCTGGACTTCAGGAACTGAAGCCAATTCTTTCTGGAAGAAAATCGACAGGGCCGAAATTTGAACCTTAATGGACCCCAATTTGAGGCCCATAGACACTCCTGTTTGCAGGAAATGCAGGAAACGACCGAGTTGAAATTTCTTTGTGGGGCCTTCCTGGCCTCACACCACGCAACATATTTTCGCCACATGTGGTGATAATGTTGTGCGGTCACCTCCTTTCTGGCTTTGACCAGGGTAGGAATGACCTCTTCCGGAATGCCTTTTTCCCTTAGGATCCGGCTTTCCACCGCCATGCCGACAAACGCAGCTGCGGAAAGTCTTGGAACAGACATGGTACTTGCTGAAGCAAGTCCCTTCTTAGCGGCAGAGGCCATAAGACCTCTATAAGCATCTCTTGAAGTTCCGGGTACCAAGTCCTTCTTGGCCAATCCGGAGCCATGAGTATAGTTCTTACTCCTCTACGTCTTATAATTCTCAGCACCTTAGGTATGAGAAGCAGAGGAGGGAACACATACACCGACTGGTACACCCACGGTGTTACCAGAACGTCCACAGCTATTGCCTGAGGGTCTCTTGACCTGGCGCAATACCTGTCCCGTTTTTTTGTTCAGACGGGACGCCATCATGTCCACCTTTGGTATTTCCCAACGGTTTACAATCATGTGGAAAAAACTTCCCGATGAAGTTTCCACTCTCCCGGGTGGAGGTCGTGCCTGCCGAGGAAGTCTGCTTCCTAGTTTCCATTCCCGGGATGAAACACTGCTGACAGTGCTATCACATGATTTTCCGCCCAGCGAAAAGTCCTTGCAGTTTTTGCCATTGCCCTCCTGCTTCTTGTGTCGCCCTGTCTGTTTACGTGGGCGACTGCCGTGATGTTTTTCCCACTGGATCAATACCGGCTGACCTTGAAGCAGAGGTTTTGCTAAGCTTAGAGCATTATAAATTTACCCTTAGCTCCAGTATATTTATGTGGAGAAAAGTCTCCAGACTTGATCACACTCCCTGGAAATTTTTTCCTTGTGTGACTGCTCCCCAGCCTCTCGGGCTGGGCTCCGTGGTCACCAGCATCCAATCCTGAATGCCGAATCTGCGGCCCTCTAGAAGATGAGCACTCTATAACCACCACAGGAGAGACACCCTTGTCCTTGGATATAGGGTTATCCGCTGATGCATCTGAAGATGCGATCCGGACCATTTGTCCAGCAGATCCCACTGAAAAGTTCTTGCGTGAAATCTGCCGAATGGAATTGCTTCGTAGGAAGCCATCATTTTTACCAGGACCCTTGTGCAATGATGCACTGTTTTTAGGAGGTTCCTGACTAGCTCGGATAACTCCCTGGCTTTCTCTTCCGGGAGAAACACCTTTTTTCTGGACTGTGTCCAGAATCATCCCTAGGCACAGCAGACGTGTCGTCGGGATCAGCTGCGATTTTGGAATATTTAGAATCCACCCGTGCTGTTGTAGCAGTATCCGAGATAGTGGTACTCCGACCTCCAACTGTTCCCTGGACTATGCCCTTATCAGGAGATCGTCCAAGTAAGGGATAATTAAGACGCCTTTTCTTCGAAGAAGAATCATCATTTCGGCCATTACCTTGGTAAAGACCCGGGGTGCCGTGGACAATCCAAACGGCAGCGTCTGAAACTGATAGTGACAGTTCTGCACCACGAACCTGAGGTACCCTTAGTGAGAAGGGCAAATTTGGGACATAGAGGTAAGCATCCCTGATGTCCTGGGACACTATATAGTCCCCTTCTTCCTGGTTCGTTATCACTGCTCTGAGTGACTCCATCTTGATTTGAACCTTTGTAAGTGTTCAAAAATTTTTTTAGAATAAGTCTCACCTAGCCTTCTGGCTTCAGTACCACAATATAGTGTGGAATACTACCCCTTTTCTTGTAGTAGGAGGGGTAATTTAATTATCACCTGCTGGGAATACAGCTTGTGAATTTTTTCCCATACTGCCTCCTTGTCGGAGGGAGACCTTGGTAAAGCAGACTTCAGGAGCCTGCGAAGGGGAAACGTCTCGACATTCCAATCTGTACCCCTGGGATACTACTTGTAGGATCCAGGGGTCCTGTACGGTCTCAGCGCCATGCTGAGAACTTGTCAGAAGCGGTGGAACGCTTCTGTTCCTGGGAATGGGCTGCCTGCTGCAGTCTTCTTCCCTTTCCTCTATCCCTGGGCAGATATGATCTTATAGGGACGAAAGGACTGAGGCTGAAAAGACGGTGTCTTTTTCTGCAGAGATGTGACTTAGGGTAAAAACGGCGGATTTTCCAGCAGTTGCCGTGGCCACCAGGTCCGATGGACCGACCCCAAATAACTCCTCTTCCTTTATACGGCAATACACCTTTGTGCCGTTTGGAATCTGCATCACCTGACCACTGTCGTGTCCATAACATCTTCTGGCAGATATGGATATCGCATTTACTCTTGATGCCAGAGTGCAAATATCCCTCTGTGCATCTCGCATATATAGAAATGCATCCTTTAAATGCTCTATAGTCAATAAAATACTGTCCCTGTCAAGGGTATCAATATTTTTAGTCAGGGAATCCGACCAAGCCACCCCAGCTCTGCACATCCAGGCTGAGGCGATCGCTGGTCGCAGTATAACACCAGTATGTGTGTATATACTTTTTATGATATTTTCCAGCCTCCTGTCAGCTGGTCCTTGAGGACGGCCCTATCTATAGACGGTACCGCCACTTGTTTTGATAAGCGTGTGAGCGCCTTATCCACCCTAAGGGGTGTTTCCCAACGCGCCCTAACTTCTGGCGGGAAAGGGTATACCGCCCATAATTTTCTATCGGGGGGAACCCACGCATCATCACACACTTTATTTAATTTATCTGATTCAGGAAAAACTACGGTAGTTTTTTCACATCCCACATAATACCCTCTTTTGTGGTACTTGTAGTATCAGAAATATGAAACACCTCCTTCATTGCCTTTAACGTGTGGCCCTAATAAGGAATACGTTTGTTTATTCACCGTCGACACTGGATTCAGTGTCCCTGTCTGTGTCTGTGTCGACCGACTAAAGTAAACGGGCGTTTTAAAACCCCTGACGGTGTTTTTGAGACGTCTGGACCGGTACTAATTGTTTGTCGGCCGTCTCATGTCGTCAACCGACCTTGCAGCGTGTTGACATTATCACGTAATTCCCTAAATAAGCCATCCATTCCGGTGTCGACTCCCTAGAGAGTGACATCACCATTACAGGCAATTGCTCCGCCTCCTCACCAACATCGTCCTCATACATGTCGACACACACGTACCGACACACAGCACACACACAGGGAATGCTCTGATAGAGGACAGGACCCACTAGCCCTTTGGAGAGACAGAGGGAGAGTTTACCAGCACACACCAAAAACGCTATAATTATATAGGGACAATCTTATATAAGTGTTTTCCCTTATAGCATCTTTTTTATATATTTCTAACGCCAAATTAGTGCCCCCCCTCTCTGTTTTAACCTTGTTTCTGTAGTGCAGTGCAGGGGAGAGCCTGGGAGCCTTCCCTCCAGCCTTTCTGTGAGGGAAAATGGCGCTGTGTGCTGAGGAGATAGGCCCCGCCCCTTTTTCGGCGGCCTCGTCTCCCGCTCTTAACGGATTCTGGCAGGGGTTAAATATCTCCATATAGCCTCCGGAGGCTATATGTGAGGTATTTTTAGCCAAAATAGGTATTCATTTGCCTCCCAGGGTGCCCCCCTCCCAGCGCCCTGCACCCTCAGTGACTGCCGTGTGAAGTGTGCTGAGAGGAAAATGGCGCACAGCTGCAGTGCTGTGCCCTACCTTTAGAAGACTGAGGAGTCTTCTGCCGCCGATTCTGGACCTCTTCTTACTTCAGCATCTGCAAGGGGGCCGGCGGCAAGGCTCCGGTGACCATCCAGGCTGTACCTGTGATCGTCCCTCTGGAGCTGATGTCCAGTAGCCAAGAAGCCAATCCATCCTGCACGCAGGTGAGTTCACTTCTTCTCCCCTAAGTCCCTCGTTGCAGTGATCCTGTTGCCAGCAGGACTCACTGTAAAATAAAAAACCTAAGCTAAACTTTTCTAAGCAGCTCTTTAGGAGAGCCACCTAGATTGCACCCTTCTCGGCCGGGCACAAAAATCTAACTGGCTTGGAGGAGGGTCATAGGGGGAGGAGCCAGTGCACACCACCTGATCGGAAAGCTTTACTTTTGTGCCCTGTCTCCTGCGGAGCCGCTATTCCCCATGGTCTTTTCAGGAACCCCAGCATCCACTAGGACGATAGAGAAATAGATTTACCGGTGAGTAAAATCTTATTTTCTCTAACGTCCTAGTGGATGCTGGGGACTCCGTAAGGACCATGGGGATTATACCAAAGCTCCCAAACGGGCGGGAGAGTGCGGATGATTCTGCAGCACCGAATGAGAGAACTCCAGGTCCTCCTCAGCCAGGGTATCAAATTTGTAGAATTTTGCAAACGTGTTTGCCCCCGACCAAGTAGCTGCTCGGCAAAGTTGTAAAGCCGAGACCCCTCGGGCAGCCGCCCAGGATGAGCCCACCTTCCGTGTGGAATGGGCTTTTACAGATTTAGGCTGCGGTAAGCCTACCGCAGAATGCGCCAGCTGAATAGTGCTACAAATCCAGCGCGCAATAGACTGCTTAGAAGCAGGAGCACCCAGCTTGGTGGGTGCATACAGGATAAACAGCGAGTCAGTCTTTCTGACTCCAGCCGTCCTGGCAATATAAATTTTTAGGGCCCTGACTACGTCCAGCAACTTGGAATCCTCCAAGTCCCTAGTAGCCGCAGGCACCACAATAGGTTGGTTCAAGTTAAAAGCTGAGACCACCTTTGGGAGAAACTGAGGACGAGTCCTCAATTCTGCCCTATCCATATGGAAAATCAGATAAGGGCTTTTACAAGACAAAGCCGCCAATTCTGAAACCCTCCTGGCCGACGCCAAGGCCAACAGCATGACCACTTTCCACGTGAGATATTTTAAATCCACAGTTTTAAGTGGTTCGAACCAATGTGATTTCAGGAATGCCAAAACCACATTGAGATCCCAAGGTGCCACTGGGGGCAAAAAAGGAGGCTGAATATGCAGTACTCCTTTGACAAAAGTCTGAACTTCGGGCAGTGAAGCCAGTTCTTTTTGGAAGAAAATCGACAGAGCCGAAATCTGGACCTTTATGGACCCCAATTTGAGGCCCAACGTCACCCCTGCTTGCAGGAAGTGCAGGAATCGACCCAGTTGAAATTCCTCCGTCGGGGCCTTCATGGCCTCACACCAAGCAACATATTTTCGCCAAATGCGGTGATAATGTCTTGCGGTGACATCCTTCCTGGCTTTGATCAGGGTAGGGATGACTTCCTCCGGAATACCTTTTTCCTTCAGGATCCGGTGTTCAACCGCCATGCCGTCAAACGCAGCCGCGGTAAGTCTTGGAACAGACAGGGTCCCTGCTGCAGCAGGTCTTGTCTGAGCGGCAGAGGCCAAGGGTCCTCTGTAAGCATCTCTTGAAGTTCCGGGTACCAAGCTCTTCTTGGCCAATCCGGAACCACGAGTATGGTTTTTTACTCCTCGCCTTCTTATTATTCTCAGTACCTTGGGTATGAGAGGTAGAGGAGGAAACACATAAACCGACTGGTACACCCATGGTGTCACTAGAGCGTCCACCGCTATCGCCTGAGGGTCTCTTGACCGGGCGCAATATCTTTTCAACTTCTTGTTGAGGCGGGACGCCATCATGTCTACCTGTGGTTTTTCCCACCGGTTGACCAGCATTTGGAAGACTTCTGGATGAAGTCCCCATTCTCCCGGGTGGAGGTCGTGCCTGCTGAGGAAGTCTGCTTCCCAGTTGTCCACTCCCGGAATGACCACTGCCGTCAGTGCTAACACATGATTCTCTGTCCATCTGAGAATCCTTGTGGCTTCTGCCATCGCCATCCTGCTTCTCGTGCCGCCCTGTCTGTTTACATGGGCGACCGCCGTGATGTTGTCTGACTGGATCAGTACCGGCTGGTTTTGAAGCAGGGGTCTTGCCTGGCTTAGGGCATTGTAAATGGCCCTTAGCTCCAGGATATTTATGTGAAGAGAAATCTCCTGATTTGACCACAGTCCTTGGAAATTTCTTCCCTTTGTGACTGCTCCCCAGCCCCGAAGGCTGGCATCCGTGGTCACCAGGACCCAGTCCTGTATTCCGAATCTGTGGCTCTCTAGTAGATGAGCCCTCTGCAGCCACCACAGCAGCGACACCCTGGTTCTGGCCGATAGGGTTATCCGCTGTTGCATCTGGAGATGGGACCCGGACCATTTGTCCAACAGGTCCCACTGGAACGTCCTTGCGTGGAACCTTCCGAATGGAATTGCTTCGTACGAAGCTACCATTTTTCCCAGGACTCGTGTGCATTGATGTACCGACACTTTTCCTGGTTTTAGAATGTCTCTGACCAGAGATGACAATTCCTCGGCTTTTTCCAGTGGAAGAAACACTCTTTTCTGGTCTGTGTCCAGAATCATTCCCAGGAACAGAAGACGTGTCGTCGGGACCAGCTGTGACTTTGGAATGTTTAGAATCCAGCCGTGCTGTTGTAGCACTTCCTGAGAAAGTGCCACCCCCACTATCAACTGTTCTTTGGACCTCGCCTTTATCAGGAGATCGTCCAAGTACGGGATAATTAAAACTCCCTTCATGCGAAGGAGTATCATCATTTCGGCCATTACCTTGGTAAAGACCCTCGGTGCCGTGGATAACCCGAACGGCAGCGTCTGGAACCGATAGTGACAGTCCTGTACCACAAATCTGAGGTACTCCTGGTGCGGAGGGTAAATGGGGACATGCAGGTACGCATCCTTGATGTCCAGGGATACCATGTAATCCCCCTCCTCCAGGCTCGCAATAACCGCCCTGAGCGATTCCATCTTGAACTTGAACCTCTTGATATAAAAGTGTTCAAGGTTTTTAAATTTAAGATGGGTCTCACCGAACCGTCCGGTTTCGGTACCACAAACATTGTGGAGTAGTAACCCTTTCCTTGCTGAAGGAGGGGTACTTTGACGATCACTTTCTGTGAATACAGTTTTTGAATAGCCACCAACACTGCCTCCCTGGCAGAGGGAGTTGCCGGCAAGGCAGATTTTAGGAAACGGCGGGGGGGAGACGTCTCGAATTCCAGCCTGTACCCCTGAGATACTACTTGAAGGACCCAGGGATCCACTTGTGAGAGAGCCCACTGTGTGCCGAAAAACCTGAGACGTGCCCCCACCGTTCCCGATTCCGCCTGAGCAGCCCCAGCGTCATGCTGTGGACTTACCGGACGCAGGGGAGGACTTCTGCTCCTGGGAACTAGCTGTGTGCTGCAGCTTTTTCCCCCTTCCTCTGCCCCTCGGCAGAAAGGATGAGCCTCTAGCCCGCTTATTTTTCTGGGGCCGAAAGGACTGTACTTGATAATACGGTGCTTTCTTTTGCTGTGGGGTAGCCTGTGGCAAAAAAGTCGATTTCCCAGCCGTAGCTGTGGAAACGAGGTCTGAAAGACCTTCCCCAAAAAGTTCCGCCCCTTTATAGGGTAAAACTTCCATGTGCCACTTGGAGTCTGCATCACCTGACCATTGCCTAGTCCATAACCCCCGTCTGGCGGCAATGGACATAGCGCTTATTTTTGATGCCAGCCAGCAAATATCCCTCTGTGCATCACGCATGTATAAGACCGCGTCTTTTATATGGTCAATCGTCAGCAAAATATTGTCCCTATCCATGGTATCAATGTTTTCCGACAGGGAGTCTGACCACGCAGCAGCAGCACTGCACATCCAAGCTGATGCAATAGCGGGTCTCAATATAATGCCAGTGTGTGTGTATATAGCTTTTAGGGTACTTTCCAGCTTTTTATCAGCAGATTCTTTTAGGGCGGCCGTATCCGGAGACGGTAGTGCCACCTTCTTTGATAAGCGTGTCAGCGCTTTATCTACCCTAGGGGGTGTTTCCCAGCGTGACCTATCCTCTGGCGGGAAAGGGTACGCAGCCATTAACCGTTTAGAAATGATCAATTTCTTATCTGGGGAAGTCCACGCTTCCTCACACACCTCATTTAATTCGTCAGATACAGGAAAAACTACTGGTAGTTTTTTCTCACCAAACATAATACCCTTTTTTGTGGTACCTGGGGTATCATCAGAAATGTGTAATACATTTTTCATAGCCTCAATCATATAACGGGTGGATCTATTGGAGGGTACACTCGTCTCATCATCGTCGACACTGGAGTCGGTATCCGTGTCGACATCTGTATCTGTCATCTGAGGTAGCGGGCGTTTTATAGCCCCTGATGACATTTGAGACACTTGGACAGGCACAAGCTGAGTAGCCGGCTGTCCTATGTCGTCAAACCTTTTATGTAAGGAGCTGACACTGTCACGTAATTCCTTCCATAAGTCCATCCACACTGGTGTCGACCCCGCAGGGGGTGACATCACATTCACAGGCATTTGCTCCGTCTCCACATCATTGTCCTCATCATACATGTCGACAAAGCAGTACCGACACACAGCAGACACACAGGGAATGCTCTTACAGAGGACAGGACCCCACAAAGCCCTTTGGGGAGACAGAGGGAGAGTATGCCAGCACACACCAGGGCGCTATATAAACACAGGGATATCACTATACAGAGTGTTTTCCCCTATAGCTGCCTATAATATATATATATTGCGCCTAAATTGTGCCCCCCCCTCTCTTTTTTACCCTTTCTGTAGTGCAGGACTGCAGGGGAGAGCCAGGGAGCTTCCTTCCAGCGAAGCTGTGAGGGAATAATGGCGCCAGTGTGCTGAGGGAGTTGGCTCCGCCCCTTTTTCGGCGGGCTTTCTCCCGCTATTTTATCGTTTCTGGCAGGGGTTAATATACACCTATATAGCCTCTGGGGCTATATATGGTGTTAGTTTTGCCAGCCAAGGTGTTATTATTGCTGCTCAGGGCGCCCCCCCCCCCCCAGCGCCCTGCACCCATCAGTGACCGCAGTGTGTGGTGTGCATGTGGAGCAATGGCGCACAGCTGCAGTGCTGTGCGCTACCTTGGAGAAGACAGAAGTCTTCAGCCGCCGATTTTCCGGACCACCTTCTTGTTTCTGGCTCTGTAAGGGGGACGGCGGCGCGGCTCCGGGAACGGACGACGAGGTCGGGTCCTGTGTTCGATCCCTCTGGAGCTAATGGTGTCCAGTAGCCTAAGAAGCCCAAGCTACCACCACTTAGGTAGGTTTGCTTCTTCTCCCCCTTAGTCCCTCGTTGCAGTGAGCCTGTTGCCAGCAGGTCTCACTGAAAATAAAAAACTAAACTATACTTTCTTCTAGGAGCTCAGGAGAGCCCCTAGTGTGCATCCAGCTCAGCCGGGCACAGAAATCTAACAGAGGCTTGGAGGAGGGTCATAGGGGGAGGAGCCAGTGCACACCAGATAGTCCTAAATCTTTCTTAGATGTGCCCAGTCTCCTGCGGAGCCGTCTATTCCCCATGGTCCTTACGGAGTCCCCAGCATCCACTAGGACGTTAGAGAAATATTTTTTTTTTTGCCAAAGAGAGGTTCATATGCTGCCCAGGGCGCCCGCCCTGCGCCCTTACAGTGACTGCCGTGTGTGAGGTGTATGGGAGCAATGGCGCACAGCTTTACTGCTGTGCGTTACCTCAGTGAAGATAATGAAGTCTTCTGCCGCCTCTGAAGTCTTCTTTTCTTCTGATACTCACCCGGCTTCTATCTTCCGGCTCTGCGAGGAGGACGGCGGCGCGGCTCTGGGACGGACGGCGAGGGTGAGACCTGCGTACCGATCCCTCTGGAGCTAATGGTGTCCAGTAGCCTAAGAAACAGAGCCTAGCATTAAAGTAGCTCTGTTTCTCTCCCCTCAGTCCCTCGATGCAGGGAGTCTGTTGCCAGCAGGCTCCCTGAAAATAAAAAACCTAACAAATATACTTTCTGACAGGAAACTCAGGAGAGCTCCCTGTAATGCACCCAGTCTCCTCTGGGCACAGTAGTAAACTGAGGTCTGGAGGAGGGGCATAGAGGAAGGAGCCAGTGCACACCCAGACCTAAAGTCTTTCTTAAAGTGCCCATGTCTCCTGCGGAGCCCGTCTATCCCCATGGTCCTTACGGAGTCCCCAGCATCCTCTAGGACGTCAGAGAAATAATAATAATCTATCCTGCATTCTGTCACCCGGAAAGGTTTACCTGGTAATCATTTACTGCCAATAGGAAAGCCAGCAAATGGATCTGCAGTGCCATAACCTAGTTTTGGACAGTACAGATGAGTGTCTGCTCATCCTTGTTGCTAGCCAAGGCAATTTCGAGTCGTTTCCCTTGGTGTACGCACCCACAATCCGTGCGTACGCTCCTGGGAATGGGTCACATACGTGCGAGGCTAGTCGCAATTGTGATGTGGCTGCACGTGTGACCCGTTTGCGGTATAGATGAGCAAGGACGCATCTGTATACTGCTTAGTAAGCAACAGATAAGCAAACCTCAATATATACAAATGTTAGAATGCAGAGCGTCACTTACCTTCCTTTTTTCCTTTATCCAGTAGGATATTCAGTTTGCTGCAAAGTTGAATAATGTTGTCAAGCTGCCTGTTGATCTGTACGTCTTTTACCCATGCTGGGGTATGGCAAACAGGGCACTCATTTCCCATGCTTTCATCCACACAGGTCCTTAGGGAAAACAGATAAAGGACAAGTTGTAAAACAAGGGTACTCTCATATCTCACACATAAAGTGGATATTTATCAAGCTTTCTAAAGGAGACAAGTGGAGATGTTGCCCACACCAACAAACCAGACTCTAGCTACCATATTAAAGTATGTACTAGATAAAGGATAGCTAGAAGCTGATTGGTTGCCATAGGCAACATCTCCAGTTGTCCTTTTTAGGAAGGCTTGATGAATATCCCCCTAATATGTATTGTGCCATTTTGTGTGTTTTTGTTTTGGAAATAGAGGCAATCCAAAGTTACTTTGGAATTCAACTTATTAATACCCCTTTCAGACTGCCACCACTGAACACGGGTTATTGGCACATCAACGCGCATAACCCGTGTTCATGCGCGGTCTGAAAGGTGCAAGGGCTGACATATTGGGTCGAGTATTTCAACCCTGGTCGTGAGCAGGGTGGAACACGTCTTCAACCCGGCTCACTGTGCGGTGTGAACGTGAGCCTGGTCGATGCGACCCGTTTCCCGTTCACACACATGATCTCCAAGCGCCGCGTAAATATGCCGGGCTGCAGTCAGCGGGGCGCCTGAGGCGGGTCGCACACTAGGAGCTCCCGTGTTAAGCTCAGGCGGTCTGAAAGGGATATAAGAAAAAACAAGCACGCAGAAGTGGTGTACTTTGTGTAAAGAGGAAAACAAAGTTGGTCGATGTTCTATCCACCTGCGAGAGAATAGAGAAGCAAAGTAAATCCTGCATGTCTCCCTCTTAGTGTTCGCTTGTGAGCTTTGAGGTCAATGAGGGTATGGAGATAGACTGAATGCAGAGAGGATAGTACATTGGGGCCTATTTATAACGCATCTGGCTTTACAGCCAATAAATAACTTCATTCGCAGTTTGCTTCTCCAAATTATCAGAGTTTTTGGGGAGTTTTTAAAACTCTGTTTGCCAGGAAAGAGGCGAAGAGTCCCGGGGGAACCACTTTTCTCCACTTTGAAGCCATTTGCTGCTAGCTTCATGCAACAGTAATTTCTTACACTTTGCAGATACCCTACGAAAAGGTATTACACAGGCTTCATGCCACACGTGCAGAGTCTAGCTACTGCTGAGAGTTCTGAAGATCCTTTTCCAGTAATATGGTGGCAGAGCGTCTATGGCCCTTTGTAGATGGCATCAGCCATCCGGGCCGAGAGCCAAAGAGCCTGATAAATTGGGCCAGCAGCGTTATACGGCATATGCAATATCATTCACAATCTGAACGATATTGTCCAGTCCTAAATGATATTGCATAATGTGTACGCATAATCCGCTGTACGATGCGCGCTCCCGCGGGTCGCATGCGACGCCGTATGTCGGACTGCATGCAGTCTTGATGAGGTGATATTGTGTGGTTTTGAACTCCAGTGATGACTGTTTCTAGACATCGTTTGTAGTGTGTACACATGATCCGATCTGATATCTTATACAATTTCATACAATATTGTATTGTATGGGATCGCATAACGTGTACACAGCATTAGTTTTGCCTGTGGTATGCTCTTAATTAGCTCCCCTACTTAAAACACTATCGTTTCCAGATGATTTTCAGCTTCTAAAATTGGTCTGACCATTGCGAAATTGTGCCAACCAGTCTCAGCAATATTGTGGAAATAGAATGGGCCAGAAAACAGGCCAAAAGATCCATTAATGATTATCAAGGTCCACGATTATTCCCACCTCTAGTTACTGCAAATACATTGTTTTGCAGGAAGTACAGCAGAGATGTCCACTAACTGCAATTACTGGACTACGGGTGGTCTTCAGTTTGCCGGCTGTCGTGATCCCGGCGCACAGTATACCATGACCCCCCTGGAGGAAGAATAGATAGCATGGCGCGTGTAGCACGCCACCGTGCCCGCAGTGTGGCGAGCGCAGCAAGCCCGCAAGGGGCTCATTTGCGCTCGCCCAGCTGTCGGTAGGATGGCGGTCGGGATTCCGGCCGCCGGCATACCCTACTATACCCCTGGACTACATAGCTCTCATGATACAGACCACCATGGAAGCATTCATTCAGCAACAAAACTGTATAATGCAACTTCCTCAAACCCTGTGCTAAAGTGTATTTCAGACCAACTAATGTCAGCGGCATAATAAAAATGTAAGATACTCACCTACAGAACACATGTTCACAACCGCCCAGGCACATAGGCTCCTTTAAAACTGACAAACTGTAGGGAAAAAAAATAAAATATAAGTATGATCTACAATATAAGATTCTACAGATGTACACAATGAAGTAAGAACATAGCCGTCATAACAAAAGGTTTTTCATCTTTAAATTCCTTCCCTAAATCGGTGTCGGTAAAGCTGATCAGCATTCTGTGTTTTATCGCTACACGGGAAGAAAACACTTACAGTATTTGCCAATTTGCTGAGCTTTTTTTGACAACCCACTTGACAAAATACATCTAACACTCATAGCTTTCTATCATGACGTTCTATTTGTCCTTATTCAGCTCAAAGTGAATTTATCAGTATTAAAGGTGTAGTCCCATTTACTGTCATTGCGTGTATCCAAGAATGGGTCACTTTGGTCTCACCTTAATGAACACTCTTAACAAATACTTATTGCAATATGTTTATGTGTTGACTGTAGCTAAGGTTATTTCTGCCAGAAACTGGATGGCAAGTGACTCTCCTCAATTTTAGAAATGGGTCAATTCGATTTAGAAGATCACGAACGCTACTCAAATATTCATACATAGGGCCTTATTGGATATATTTAGTTATGTGTAACATCTCCAGCAGAAGCCCAAGGGCCCAATTCAGACCTGATTGCTGCAACGGCAGCGATCGCAGCCTGATGCCCTTTGTGGAAGCGAAAGCATCTCACTGGTGCGATTGCCTCTGCCTGACGGTCGCGGGAGGTGGTGTGCCAATGCCGTTAGAACGCCGTTGTGGGGGGCGCAGTCCGGACAACGCAGGCTGTCTGGACCATTGCTGCGACCCAGAACATGGAGGGAGCTACTCAGCGGATGCGAAAGCATCGCCGCTGTGTGCGTGGGGGGGTGGGTGGGGGGGGTGGGGCGCCTGACATGCGGGGCAAACTAGTCCTGTGCTGGGCGTCCCCCCGGCTGTCAGAGAAACTTATCGTAGATGTGATGAATTTAGCACATCTGCGATCAGGTCTGAATCACCTCCTAAATTCATTACGCCCATAGAGCTCGTATGGAACTACAGCTCCCAGCAAGTCCTGCCGTTATGGCATAATAAGGTGTAGTACCGTAAGTAGCTGGAGTGCCACAGCTTGCCTACCACTGGATTAATATTTTTAAGTGTTTCTTTAATTCCTATATTTACTTTTTGAAATGTTTATGTGTTACCATATCCATGAAAAAGTCCCTTTACTTCATATCATAACTATCTGCATCACTTTCTAGATATCGGTTGGTGGGATTTTCTGTTGTACGTTTGGTGTTCACTGCGCGCAAAACATTTAATAAAGCAGACAACACAAAAAAAAAAAAAAAACATATATAGATATCGCGGATGTTATACAGGTTGAGTCTCCCTTATCCAAAATGCTTGGGACAAGAGGTATTTTGGATATCGGATTTTTCCGTATTTTGGAATAATTGCATACCATAATGAGATATCATGGTGATGGGACCTAAATCTAAGCACACAATTCATTTATGTTTCATATACACATTATACACACAGCCTGAAGGTCATTTAATACAATATTTTTAATAACTTTGTGTATTAAACAAAGTTTGTGTACATTGAGCCATCAGAAAACAAAGGTTTCACTATCTCACTCTCACTCAAAAAAGTCCGTATTTCGGAATATTCCGTATTTCGGAATATATGGATATGGGATACTCAACCTGTACCACCATATGGCTGCAATGGCTAGTAGCCATGGATTTGATGCCTGAAACCCTGCAACTATTCAGTGCCAGGCTTCCAATCACATGTCCGTCCCTAAGCAACCTGTGCCACCCTAGCCGCTGTGGAACTACAAATCCCAGCATGCCTTGCTATATTACTCCTGGTAAGGGGACTCTGCTGCAGCTGGCGTGCCATAGGATGCCTAGTACCAGTTAACTAGCATACATACATACCACACAGAGCAGCGCAGCCCGCACCACACATACATATATACCACACAGAGCAGCGCAGCCCGCACCACACATACATACCACACAGAGCAGCGCAGCCCGCACCACACATACGTACCACACAGAGCAGCGCAGCCCGCACCACACATACATACATATATACCACACAGAGCAGCGCAGCCCACACCACACATACATACATATATACCACACAGAGCAGCGCAGCCCGCACCACACATACATATATACCACACAGAGCAGCGCAGCCCGCACTACACATACATATATACCACACAGAGCAGCGCAGCCCGCACCACACATACATATATACCACACAGAGCAGCGCAGCCCACACCACACATACATACCACAGAGCAGCGCAGCCCGTACCACACATACATATATACCACACAGAGCAGCGCAGCCCGCACTACACATACATACCACAGA
This sequence comes from Pseudophryne corroboree, assembly GCF_028390025.1. Classification (NCBI taxonomy): domain Eukaryota; kingdom Metazoa; phylum Chordata; class Amphibia; order Anura; family Myobatrachidae; genus Pseudophryne; species Pseudophryne corroboree. Next base: position 52,160,493 of record NC_086450.1, read on the forward strand.
GCAGCGCAGCCCACACCACACATACATACCACACAGAGCAGAGCAGCCCACACCACACATACATATATACCACACAGAGCAGCGCAGCCCGCACCACACACATACATACCACACAGAGCAGCGCAGCCCGCACCACACATACATATATACCACACAGAGCAGCGCAGCCCGCACCACACACATACATACCACACAGAGCAGCGCAGCCCGCACCACACATACATACATACCACACAGAGCAGCGCAGCCCGCACCACACATACATATATACCACACAGAGCAGCGCAGCCCGCACCACACATACATACATACCACACAGAGCAGCGCAGCCCGCACCACACATACATACATACATACCACACAGAGCAGCGCAGCCCGCACCACACATACATATATACCACACAGAGCAGCGCAGCCCGCACCACACATACATACCACACAGAGCAGCGCAGCCCACACATACATATATACCACACAGAGCAGCGCAGCCCGCACCACACAGAGCAGCGCAGCCCGCACCACACACACATACCACACAGAGCAGCGCAGCCCGCACCACACATACATACATACCACACAGAGCAGCGCAGCCCGCACTACACATACATACATACATACCACACAGAGCAGCGCAGCCCGCACTACACATACATACCACACAGAGCAGCGCAGCCCGCACTACACATACATACCACAGAGCAGCGCAGCCCACACCACACATACATACCACAGAGCAGCGCAGCCCACACCACACATACATATATACCACACAGAGCAGCGCAGCCCGCACCACACATACATACCACACAGAGCAGCGCAGCCCGCACCACACATACATACATACCACACAGAGCAGCGCAGCCCGCACTACACATACCACACAGAGCAGCGCAGCCCGCACTACACATACATACCACACAGAGCAGCGCAGCCCGCACTACACATACATACCACAGAGCAGCGCAGCCCACACCACACATACATATATACCACACAGAGCAGCGCAGCCCGCACCACACATACATACCACACAGAGCAGCGCAGCCCGCACCACACATACATACATACCACACAGAGCAGCGCAGCCCGCACTACACATACATACATACATACCACACAGAGCAGCGCAGCCCGCACTACACATACATACCACACAGAGCAGCGCAGCCCGCACTACACATACATACCACAGAGCAGCGCAGCCCACACCACACATACATACCACAGAGCAGCGCAGCCCACACCACACATACATATATACCACACAGAGCAGCGCAGCCCGCACCACACATACATACCAAAGAGCAGCGCAGCCCACACATACATATATACCACACAGAGCAGCGCAGCCCGCACCACATATACATACATACCACACAGAGCAGAGCAGCCCACACCACATACATATATACCACACAGAGCAGCGCAGCCCGCACCACACATACATACATACCACACAGAGCAGCGCAGCCCGCACCACACATACATACATACCACACAGAGCAGCGCAGCCCGCACCACACATACATACCACACAGAGCAGCGCAGCCCACACCACACATACATACATACCACACAGAGCAGCGCAGCCCGCACCACACATACATACCACACATAGCAGCGCAGCCCACACCACACATACATACATACCACACAGAGCAGCGCTGCCCACACCACATACATACAGAGCAGCCCGCACCACATACATTACATACATACCACATAGAGCAGCGCAGCCCACACCACATACATACATACATACCACACAGAGCAGCGCAGCCCGCACCATACATACATACCACAGAGCAGCGCAGCCCGCACTACATACATACATACAGAGCAGCGCAGCCCGCACCACACATACATACATACATACATACCACACATTGCAGCGCAGCCCACACCACACATACATACCACACAGAGCAGCGCAGCCTGCCCTCCAGCTCCCGCAGCGCCGCCCGCGTCCGCCTCCAGTCAGGCAGATCCCTCATGATGACGGGGGTGTTCCTGCCGGTGTCGGGGAGCCGGTTCCCGGAGCGCACTCTGAGCGGCATGATAATGGAGGCAGCGAAGGACCAGGGGAAGGGAAGGAGTCGGTGTCCCGGCGCCGGGCGGGAACTTCAAAAATGGCGCCAGAGTAAGGATGGGAGGCGCTGCTGTGTGACCGCACCGTGCTCCTATCACACGGGGCGGGCCGGGTCACGGCGGGTGCTGCAGAGAGGGGATGCGTGACTTCGGTACCCGGCAGAGCGCACACAGGCCAGAGGGAGGGGCGGCCGCAGAAGTAGTATGTGGTGTATCGCCCTGCAAACAGAGGTGTATGAGGAGGAGGTGCAGGAGTAGTACTGTGTGCATAGTGTGACTGGTAATGCTGTAGTAGTACTATGTGGTGTATCGCCCTGCATACAGAGGTGTATGAGGAGCAGAAGTAGTACTGTGCATAGTGTGACTGGTAATGTTGTAGTAGTACTATGTGGTGTATCACCCAGCATACAGAGGTGTATGAGGAGGAGGTGCAGGAGTAGTACTGTGTGCATTGTGTGACTGGTAATGCTGTAGTAGTACTATGTGGTGTATCACCCAGCATACAGAGGTGTATGAGGAGGATCAGGAGTAGTACTGTGCATAGTGTGACTGGTAATGTTGTAGTAGTACTATGTGGTGTATCACCCAGCATACAGAGGTGTATGAGGAGGAGGTGCAGGAGTAGTACTGTGTGCATAGTGTGACTGGTAATGCTGTAGTAGTACTATGTGGTGTATCGCCCTGCATACAGAGGTGTATGAGGAGCAGAAGTAGTACTGTGCATAGTGAGACTGGTAATGCTGTAGTAGTACTATGTGGTGTATCACCCAGCATACAGAGGTGTATGAGGAGGAGGTGCGGGAGTAGTACTGTGCATAGTGTGACTGGTAATGTTGTAGTAGTACTATGTGGTGTATCACCCAGCATACAGAGGTGTATGAGGAGGAGGTGCAGGAGTAGTACTGTGCATAGTGTGACTGGTAATGTTGTAGTAGTACTATGTGGTGTATCACCCAGCATACAGAGGTGTATGAGGAGGAGGTGCAGGAGTAGTACTGTGTGCATTGTGTGACTGGTAATGCTGTAGTAGTACTATGTGGTGTATCACCCAGCATACAGAGGTGTATGAGGAGGATCAGGAGTAGTACTGTGCATAGTGTGACTGGTAATGTTGTAGTAGTACTATGTGGTGTATCACCCAGCATACAGAGGTGTATGAGGAGGAGGTGCAGGAGTAGTACTGTGTGCATAGTGTGACTGGTAATGTTGTAGTAGTACTATGTGGTGTATCGCCCTGCATACAGAGGTGTATGAGGAGCAGAAGTAGTACTGTGCATAGTGAGACTGGTAATGCTGTAGTAGTACTATGTGGTGTATCACCCAGCATACAGAGGTGTATGAGGAGGATCAGGAGTAGTACTGTGCATAGTGTGACTGGTAATGTTGTAGTAGTACTATGTGGTGTATCACCCAGCATACAGAGGTGTATGAGGAGGAGGTGCAGGAGTAGTACTGTGTGCATAGTGACTGGTAATGCTGTAGTAGTACTATGTGGTGTATCGCCCTGCATACAGAGGTGTATGAGGAGCAGAAGTAGTACTGTGCATAGTGAGACTGGTAATGCTGTAGTAGTACTATGTGGTGTATCACCCAGCATACAGAGGTGTATGAGGAGGATCAGGAGTAGTACTGTGCATAGTGTGACTGGTAATGTTGTAGTAGTACTATGTGGTGTATCACCCAGCATACAGAGGTGTATGAGGAGGAGGTGCAGGAGTAGTACTGTGTGCATAGTGTGACTGGTGATGTTGTAGTAGTACTATGTGGTGTATCGCCCTGCATACAGAGGTGTATGAGGAGCAGAAGTAGTACTGTGCATAGTGAGACTGGTAATGCTGTAGTAGTACTATGTGGTGTATCACCCAGCATACAGAGGTGTATGAGGAGCAGGAGTAGTACTGTGTATAGTGTGACTGGTAATGTTGTAGTAGTACTATGTGGTGTATCACCCAGCATACAGAGGTGTATGAGGAGGAGGTGCAGGAGTAGTACTGTGTGCATAGTGTGACTGGTAATGCTGTAGTAGTACTATGTGGTGTATCGCCCTGCATACAGAGGTGTATGAGGAGCAGAAGTAGTACTGTGCATAGTGAGACTGGTAATGCTGTAGTAGTACTATGTGGTGTATCACCCAGCATACAGAGGTGTATGAGGAGGATCAGGAGTAGTACTGTGCATAGTGTGACTGGTAATGTTGTAGTAGTACTATGTGGTGTATCACCCAGCATACAGAGGTGTATGAGGAGGAGGTGCAGGAGTAGTACTGTGTGCATAGTGTGACTGGTAATGTTGTAGTAGTACTATGTGGTGTATCGCCCTGCATACAGAGGTGTATGAGGAGCAGAAGTAGTACTGTGCATAGTGAGACTGGTAATGCTGTAGTAGTACTATGTGGTGTATCACCCAGCATACAGAAGTGTATGAGGAGGATCAGGAGTAGTACTGTGCATAGTGTGACTGGTAATGTTGTAGTAGTACTATGTGGTGTATCACCCAGCATACAGAGGTGTATGAGGAGGAGGTGCAGGAGTAGTACTGTGCATAGTGTGACTGGTAATGTTGTAGTAGTACTATGTGGTGTATCACCCAGCATACAGAGGTGTATGAGGAGGAGGTGCAGGAGTAGTACTGTACATAGTGTGACGGGTAATGTTGTAGTAGTACTATGTGGTGTATCACCCAGCATACAGAGGTGTATGAGGAGTAGTACTGTGCATAGTGAGACTGGTAATGTTGTAGTAGTACTATGTGGTGTATCACCCAGCATACAGAGGTGTATGAGGAGGAGCAGGAGTAGTACTGTGCATAGTGTGACTGGTAATGTTGTAGTAGTACTATGTGGTGTATCACCCAGCATACAGAGGTGTATGAGGAGGAGGTGCAGGAGTAGTACTGTGCATAGTGTGACTGGTAATGTTGTAGTAGTACTATGTGGTGTATCACCCAGCATACAGAGGTGTATGAGGAGCAGGAGTAGTACTGTGCATAGTGAGACTGGTAATGTTGTAGTAGTACTATGTGGTGTATCACCCAGCATACAGAGGTGTATGAGGAGTAGGAGTAGTACTGTGCATAGTGTGACTGGTAATGTTGTAGTAGTACTATGTGGTGTATCACCCAGCATACAGAGGTGTATGAGGAGGAGGTGCAGGAGTAGTACTGTGCATAGTGTGACTGGTAATGTTGTAGTAGTACTATGTGGTGTATCACTCAGCATACAGAGGTGTATGAGGAGGAGTAGTACTGTGCATAGTGAGACTGGTAATGTTGTAGTAGTACTATGAGGTGTATCACCCAGCATACAGAGGTGTATGAGGAGGAGGTGCAGGAGTAGTACTGTGCATAGTGTGACTGGTAATGTTGTAGTAGTACTATGTGGTGTATCACCCAGCATACAGAGGTGTATGAGGAGGAGGTGCAGGAGTAGTACTGTGCATAGTGTGACTGGTAATGTTGTAGTAGTACTATGTGGTGTATCACCCAGCATACAGAGGTGTATGAGGAGCAAGAGTAGTACTGTGCATAGTGAGACTGGTAATGCTGTAGTAGTACTATGTGGTGTATCACCCAGCATACAGAGGTGTATGAGGAGCAGGAGTAGTACTGTGCATAGTGTGACTGGTAATGTTGTAGTAGTACTATGTGGTGTATCACCCAGCATACAGAGGTGTATGAGGAGGAGGTGCAGGAGTAGTACTGTGCATAGTGTGACTGGTAATGTTGTAGTAGTACTATGTGGTGTATCACCCAGCATACAGAGGTGTATGAGGAGCAGGAGTAGTACTGTGCATAGTGTGACTGGTAATGCTGTAGTAGTACTATGTGGTGTATCACCCAGCATACATTGGTGGAGGAGGTGCAGGAGTAGTACTGTGCATAGTGTGACTGGTAATGCTGTAGTAGTACTATGTGGTGTATCACCCAGCATACAGAGGTGTATGAGGAGCAGGAGTAGTACTGTGCATAGTGTGACTGGTAATGCTGTAGTAGTACTATGTGGTGTATTACCCAGCATACAGAGGTGGAGGAGGTGCAGGAGTAGTACTGTGCATAGTGTGACTGGTAATGCTGTAGTAGTATTATGTGGTGTATCACCCAGCATACAGAGGTGTATGAGGAGGAGCAGGAGTAGTACTGTGCATAGTGTGACTGGTAATGTTGTAGTAGTACTATGTGGTGTATCACCCAGCATACAGAGGTGTATGAGGAGGAGGTGCAGGAGTAGTACTGTGCATAGTATGACTGGTAATGCTGTAGTAGTACTATGTGGTGTATGAGGAGCAGGAGTAGTACTGTGCATAGTGTGACTGGTAATGCTGTAGTAGTACTATGTGGTATATCACCCAGCATACAGAGGTGGAGGAGGTGCAGGAGTAGTACTGTGCATAGTGTGACTGGTAATGCTGTAGTAGTATTATGTGGTGTATCACCCAGCATACAGAGGTGTATGAGGAGGAGCAGGAGTAGTACTGTACAAAGGGTAACTGATATGCTGTAGTAGTACTGTGTAGTGGATCACCCAACATACAGAGGTGTATGAAGAGGATGTGGCACTAGTACTGTGCATAGTGTGACTGATATGCTGTGACTTGCAGGGAACACAATGTGCCGCCAGAGACATGCAACAATGATCATATTACCCCGTCACTGTGTTCCTAGGCACCTCCAATCAGTACGCAGTTAACATAACAGCCGCCGGGATCCTGACGAGGGTACTATACTGCCGTCGCAACACCTGCGAGGTAGGTGATTCCCCCTCTATGGGAAAGAGAATAGAACCTGTGGTGAGCGCACCAAACCCGCAAGGGGCTTTGTTGCGCTCACCCCCCTGCCGGCTTTCTAGCGCCCGGGATGCTGATGTCAGGATACTGACATTTGGCATCCTATGCGTCGGGAGCACATAACGATTCCCCCCCCCCCCCCCAATCATCTAGCTGCAGGTCAGCTCATCTTCCTGTATTTTTATTGAGGTATTCTGCTGCTGGTTATCACATAAGTGTCCTATGCTTGTAATTCTTTACGGAAATACGCAGTCGGCCAATGTACTGATGCTTTATGATATAGTGTATGTGCTGGTCAGGGGTGTAGTCAGTACTGTGTGCGCCCCAGCGCAGCATTTTGAAGAGGCCCCTGTCCCAATGCTTCTAGAGACTGGAGAGACGCTTCTCCGTAGCAGTTGCTAATTTTATGCATCCCATGGTAGTGTCCTAGTTAATGGTATGCCCCAAAGCTGTTCCCTAGTTTATTTTATGAACCATAATAGTGACCTAGTACACATTGTCATAGTGTACTGCTACCAGTACACATTATGCCATACAGTGCTCCCAATACACATTATGTCATACAGTACTCCCAATACACATTATGCCATACAGTACTCCAAATACACATTATGCCATACAGTACTCCAAATACACATTATGCCATACAGTGCTCCCAATACACATTATGCCATACAGTACTCCCAAGACACATTATGTCATACAGTACTCCAAATACACATTATGCCATACAGTACTCCCAATACACATTATGCCATACAGTACTCCCAATACACATTATGCCATACAGTACTCCCAATACACATTATGCCATACAGTACTCCAAATACACATTATGCCATACAGTATTCCCAATACACATTATGCCATACAGTACTCCCAATACACATTATCTCGTACAGTATGCCAAATACACATTATGCCATACAGTACTCCCAATACACATTATGACAAACTGTGTCCTCAGTTCATATTATGCCATATTATAGTACGCCACTAGCATATTTATAATGGGTGAAATGTGTGCGGTGCACATGGGCCTCTGAGTCTAGGGGGACATAGATCGCACATGATACACCCATATTTTTAATACTTACCCCTTCAGGGTCCCACGCCGATGGTAGCAGCGCTTCAGAAATCGCAGGGAAAATGGCTGCCGCACCATTTTCCCAGAGATCTGCACATGCGATATTAGGGTGACTAAAACCCTGTGCCAGTGCTGGCACCCAGCAGAGATGAGGGGGACCGGACAGAGGAAGCCTCACATGGGTCTTCTCCTCTCTTAAAATGCCCCTGCAGTGCCCCCTGTTCATTATGCCACACTATAGTGCCTCCAATTCATATTGTGCCACGTTACAGTGCCCTAGTTTACATTATGTAACATTCTAGTGCCCTTCAGTTTATATTATGACACACTGCAATGTCCCCTTACCATTATATCATTAACTGCACACACCTCACACTGAAAATGAAATGTCACCCCATTCAGGTTGGGCAATGGGTTGGACCTCATTTGTAGCAGGCAAATCTGTGAAATTGGTATGAAACTCTATAACCAGGGTCCAGGCCTCCTATGTTTGTGGACCTCATAGCAGTGGCACCCACTATGGGGGGTATTCAATGCTTGTCGGATCCTTTCCAACAGAAAGGATCCGATCCAGTATTCAATGAGCTCTTGGCCGCGTAATCCGACAAAATGTGTATCCGCATCTAATCCACCGATCCACGTGTTTTCTGACAAGTCGGGATTGCCGACTTGTCAGAAAAAAAGCAGCCCGATTAAATATGTCAAAACCCATTCCGACCTAAAAAAGACGGAAACTGCTGTCTTTCCGACAAGATGGCAGTTTCCGACTTCAGTTGAATGCCCCCCTATAGCTACATGCATTGTGCGGAGATGGCAATAATGTGCAAGCTAGGCAGTACTTGCTTAGAACTGTTTATATGTATATACAGGGTGACAATACATCCCATATTCACTGGGATCTGGACCATCACTTTACAGTTATTTATTAACAGTTATTAATACGGTGCAAACATATTGGTGGAATTGGGTGGCAACTGTATGTTCGCACGTTGGATAAGTGTTGGGGCATCTCGTGGGCATAAAGAAAGAATTGCAGGCTAATCTGAGGTGAGCGTACGCAGTGACCCAGCTGATTTCAGATCGTGCTCTTGCACCAGGTACAGAGCTAGTGGAAATGCGCTCTGATAGTGATAAATGCTATTTGCACAAGTGGATTGATTGGTGAGGAGCAGCTGCATACATGCGTGAAACTCTGAATATGGGCAAAGATCTGTCGCTTTACCTTGTTCCGATCCTGGTTTATTTTAATGATCTCTCATTATGCCGCTACCAATAGATTCAATGTAACATGGATCTAATGGAGCATTTTCTATTGTTTTACGATATTGCTGATGCCATTTTGTTTCCTGACGTTTTATAACACCAGTGCAGATTTAGGCGGTCACTGTGCTGGTGTGCTCCAGCTGTCACGTTTAAGAAATACTAATAGAATTATACTTGCTAGTCCTTATCCAAAAATTCTCCACAACAGCAGTTCCAGTTTCAAGATCCCACCCTCCTCTTCTACCACAGGGATATGATCAGCTTCCCGGCGTTCGGAATGCCAGAAGTTGTAATAAGTTGGTCACAAGACCGACGCTGGGTTCCCAAATGTAAGTATGCCTGGGAGGGTCAGGGTTAGGCTGCGGGGAACAACGGGAAGGTTAGGTTTGGGCACAAAGAAAGGGGGGGTGGTAAGGTTAGGAACTAGCGGGAAGGGTCAGGGTTGTTAGGGTCAGGCTGTGGGAAAGGAGGGTAGAGGGGGAGGGTTACACTACTTACCTACCAGGTATCGGAATTCTGACCGCCGTCATCCCAAGCGCGGGGTCCCGATACCATCCCTTACCACAACTGGTCAGTGTATTTCCTGTCTGATGGTACAGTCATAGTAGCTCAAAATGAATTTATCATAAGGCGGGACAGTACATGGGTTCTGACCATACTTACCTACTTTCTAATTCTCCTCTCCGGGAGACCCGCGAATGCGGTAGATTATGTCTCCATCCTGCCCGCATCACTAGGGTGCGAGTAGGATGCGGGAGACCTGCCCACTCTTCTGGGGGTGCGGGGGGGCTACCCAAAAAAACGGGAGCCCAACGCAGCTTCCGGGAGAGTAGGTAAGTATGGTTCTGACATGGAGGATTCTTGTGATTTATGTTTAATCTTTTATCATAAATTTGACATTTGAATTTGTTTGAAAGATAATACTAATAAAATTGCCACAAAATCTATTCTTAATGTTATCAATTTGTGAGGTGCCACTGATCCACAGCACCGCACAGTAACAGGTGTATTTTCAAATGCGCAGGTTTTTAGAAGTGGAGATGTTGCCTATAGCAACCAATCAGATTCTACTTATCATTTATCTAGCACCTTCTAGAAGATAATAGCTAGAGTCTGGTTACTACGGGCAACATCCCCACTTCTAAAAAAAAACCCTGCACTTTAGTAAATAAACCTCTAAGTTACAATAGTTCATACATAAACCAGTGCCATACATAGTAGACAAAATAAATGTAGACATGAATTAGCATGGTAGGGAGGGCCCTGCTCATGCGAGAGTAATTTTTGAAACAAGAGGAGAAACTGATACTCAGAGTGGAGATTCTGACAGTGGTCAGGGTGCATTAGTGTGGGTCATATATGCCAGTGTCGGACTGGGGCATGTACGGCCCACCGGGCGGATGCAGTGGTAGGGGCCCATGTTTAGGGGTATGGCCAGTCTGCAGAGGGGGTGTGGCCTGCTACCTCATTGGTTTGACTAACCATTAGAGAGTGCAATGCCTGGGACCCTTCATAAATATATGCAGTAAATTCAGCTGCTGCATGCATGATAATGTACCAGATTAATAACAGCAACGCACTGTAGAAAATACACCATAGTCTGGTATAAGGTAACATATGTATAATTCACGTGCACAGTCTGGAACCTGATCCTTAGAGCAGGAGGTGGGCCCCCAGGCAGTAGGGCACACCGGTGGTTTCCCCTGTACCCCTGTGAGCCAGTCCAAGCCTGGTATACACCGAAGTAGGGCAAACTCGATGGGCTTTCAGAGAGAGAGAGTTTGAAGCTTTGAAAGATGAGGGAGGGTCTGGTCAGATGAGGTAGGGAATTTCCATAAGTGGGTAATGCCACTGTATAAAGGATCAGTAAGTTAAAGTAGATTTCGAAGGTGACAGTGTAGAGATTTACAAAATGGTGCAGTAGATGTGGAGTGGTAAGAGAGAGAGGTTAGTCTTGCTATGGAGTTTAAAATGGATTGAAGCAGGAGTAGATAGATGAGGGGAATGGCAGGAAGTTGCAGCAGTTATTGTGGGAGATACTGAGAATGCTTAAGAGTTTTTGCAGAATTTTGTGTAAGAAAAGGGCATATTCCTGCAATATTCCCTAACTGCCATGTCAAAGGCTGGGTTTGAAAAATGACAGGAGCTGATTGGCTGGTACTTTATCTCCGTGCAACATATCACTGTTCAAAGCTTAGTACTGTACATGTGGCCCTGAATATGAGAAATAACAGATGGTGGAGAAAAGTGTTAAACTAAAACAATGGGTTTAGCGGACTGTTCTATACCCCAGTAGATGTATTATATTATTATAGTATTGATGTGTAATTTTGCAATTAAGCGCCACCTGTTTTTGTATGTACTAGCATACAGTATAATATGGACATGTATGATAGCATACAGTATAATATGGACATGTATGATAGCATACAGTATAATATGGACATGTATGATATCAATAAATGAGTCACACAGCAGCCAGTGGTGTCGCAGGTGATCTGATGCTGCATCTTCGGACGCAGCAATGAATCACAAATGCATGCAGAAGGCGCCTACTTATATCAGACGCCTCCTGCTGCATTACCATATCTGTGCATCGCTGCTGCTTCCAAGTAAGCCTCAGCGATGCACAATCCAACCGCGGCCCGGATGTAATGGCTTGTGAGACGGCCAGAACTCAGAGACTCCGGCCAAACTGGTACTTTGTTTTTTTTAAAGCATCAAACGTTTACAAGGCAAAACCTGGTTCACGACACCAGTAGAGAGTGAATAGCCCCTATTAGCCGGCATGCCAGCTGGTGGCATTGTCAACGGTCAAGAGTCCGGCGTCGGTATGCCGACTGCCGGCATATCAACTGCATCCCCACCTAACGTAACTTGTTTTAACCCCACCCACCCATTTCCTTACCCAGTAACTCGTATTTGCCATATGCCTATTAAATAAAAAATGGGCAGATAAAACGGGTCTGGGACTCCAGGTCGACAACAAAAAGATCGACACACCTTAGGTCGACGCCAATTGGTCGAGACACCTTAGGTCGACATGGAAAAAGGTCGACATGAGGGTTTTTTGTGTCGTTTTCTTCGTAGAGTGACCGGGAACCCCAATTAGTGCACCGCGTCCCCTCGCATGGTGCCTTTGCTCCGCTTTGCTCGGCACAGATTACCATTCCAATCGTAGTCCACGTGGATCGTTAAGTATGAAAAGGTTCCAAAAAAGAAAAAAATTGTGAAAAACGCATGTCGACCTTTTTCCATGTCGACCTTGTTCCTGTCGACTTTGTTCCTGTCTACATTTTGTCCATGTCGACCTAAGGTGTGTCGACCTTTTTGTTGTCGACCTGGAGTCCGGATACCGATAAAACATTTGCTAATTAGTATTTACCCGTTGTCAAATGTTATGTTTCCTTGCCTAATTGTCATTAATATATATCTGGCAGTCTTTTTTTTTTTTTTTTTTTTTCTTTTTTTTTTTTTTTAGCAAATTGGTTTTTATTGAGTAAATATTACAAATACAAACATTGTGAAGTGTGTACTGCAAAAAAGACAATTCACACAGAGTATATAATACAGTATTACAATAAGTCAATACCACAGAAATTGGTATCCACTTAAAAATAAGATTTTAAACCTACCGGTAAATCTTTTTCTCGTAGTCCGTAGAGGATGCTGGGGACTCCGTAAGGACCATGGGGATAGACGGGCTCCGCAGGAGACATGGGCACTTTAAGAAAGAACTTTAGGTATGGGTGTGCACTGGCTTCTCCCTCTATGCCCCTCCTCCAGACCTCAGTTAGAGAAACTGTGCCCAGAGGAGACGGACAGTACAAGGAAAGGATTTTTGTTAATCCAAGGGCAAGATTCATACCAGCCCACACCATTCACACCGTATAACTTGTGATATACTAACCAGTTAACATTATGAAAACAACACAGCATCAGTCTGATACAGATGAAAACTATAACATAACCCTTATGTAAGCAAAACTATATACAAGTCTTGCAGAAGTAGTCCGCACTTGGGACGGGCGCCCAGCATCTTCTACGGACTACGAGAAAAAGATTTACCGGTATGTTTAAAATCTTATTTTCTCTTACGTCCTAGAGGATGCTGGGGACTCCGTAAGGACCGTGAGGATTATACCAAAGCTCCCAAACGGGCGGGAGAGTGCGGATGACTCTGCAGCACTGAGTGAGCAAACAGGAGGTCCTCCTCAGCCAGGGTATCAAACTTATAGAACTTTGCAAAGGTGTTTGACCCCGACCAAGTAGCAGCTCGACACCGTTGTAGTGCCGAGACACCTCGGGCAGCCGCCCAAGAAGAGCCCACCTTCCTAGTGGAGTGGGCCTTAACTGATTTTGGTAACGGCAATCCAGCCGTAGAATAAGCCTGCTGAATCGTGTTACAGATCCAGCGAGCAATAGTCTGTTTTGAAGCAGGAGCACCAACCTTGTTGGCTGCATACAGGACAAACAGTGCTTCTGTTTTTCTGACCCTAGCCGTTCTGGCCACGTAAATTTTCAAAGCTCTGACCACATCAAGGGACTCGGAATCCTCCAAGTCTCGCGTAGCCACAGGCACCACAATAGGTTGGTTCATATGAAAAGATGATACCACCTTAGGCAAAAATTGAGGACGGGTCCGCAATTCCGCTCTATCCATATGGAAAACCAGATAGGGGCTTTTATGAGACAAAGCCACCAATTCCGACACTCGCCTAGCCGAAGCCAAGGCTAACAACATGACCACCTTCCAAGTGAGATATTTTAACTCCACTGTTTTAAGTGGTTCAAACTAGTGCGACTTAAGGAAACTCAACACCACGTTAAGGTCCCAAGGCGCCACCGGAGGTACAAAAGGAGGCTGAATATGCAGCACTCCCTTCACAAAAGTCTGTACTTCTGGGAGAGAAGCTAATTCCTTCTGAAAGAAAATGGATAAGGCCGAAATCTGAACCTTAATGGAGCCTAATTTTAGGCCCAAATTCACTCCAGTTTGTAGGAAGTGAAGGAAACGGCCCAGATGGAATTCTTCCGTAGGAGCATTCTTGGCCTCACACCAAGAAACATACTTTCGCCATATACGGTGATAATGTTTTGCTGTCACGTCCTTCCTAGCCTTTATCAGAGTAGGAATGAGCTCATCCGGAATGCCCTATTCCACTACGATCCGGCGTTCAACCGCCATGCCGTCAAACGCAGCCACGGTAAGTTTTGGAACAGACAGGGTCCCTGTTGCAAAAGGTCCTGTCTTAGAGGAAGAGGCCACGGATCTTCTGTGAGCATCTCCTGCAGATCCGGATACCAGGCCCTTCGCGGCCAATCCGGAACAATGAGAATTGTCTGCACTCCTCTTTTTCTTATTATTCTCAACACCTTGGGATGAGAGGAAGAGGAGGAAACACATAGACCGACTGGAAAACCCACGGTGTCACTAGGGCGTCCACAGCCACTGCCTGAGGGTCTCTTGACCTGGCGCAATACCTCTGTAGCTTTTTGTTGAGGCGGGACGCCATCATGTCTGTTTGGGGTAGTCCCCACTGACTTGCAGTGTGTGCGAAGACTTCCTGATGAAGTCCCCACTTTCCTGGATGCAGGTCGTGTCTGCTGAGGAAGTCTGCTTCCCAGTTGTCCACTCCCGGAATGAACACTGCTGACAGTGCGCTTACATGATTTTCCGCCCAGCGAAGAATCCTGGTGGCTTCCGCCATTGCCACTCTGCTCCTTGTGCCGCCTTGGCGGTTTACATGAGCCACTGCGGTGATGTTGTCTGACTGGATCAGAACCGGTAGGTCGCGAAGCAAGGTCTCCGCTTGACAAAGGGCGTTGTATATGGCCCTCAGCTCCAGGACGTTGATGTGAAGACAAGTCTCTTGACTTGACCAAAGACCTTGGAAGTTTCTTCCCTGTGTGACTGCTCCCCAACCTCGGAGGCTCGCGTCCGTGGTTACCAGAATCCAGTCCTGAATGCTGAACCTGCGACCCTCTAGAAGGTGAGCACTCTGTAGCCACCACAGGAGAGATACCCTGGCCCTGGGGGACAGGGTGATCAACTGATGAATCTGTAGATGTGACCCGGACCACTTGTCCAGTATGTCCCATTGGAAAGTCCTCGCATGGAACCTGCCGAAGGAAATGGCCTCGTAAGATGCCACCATCTTCCCCAGGACCCGAGTGCAGTGATGCACTGACACTTGTTTTGGCTTCAATAGGTTCCTGACCTGAGTCATGAGTTCCTGGGCCTTTTCTATCGGAAGATAAACCCTTTTCTGGTCCGTATCCAGAATCATGCCTAAGAAGGTCAGACGAGTCGTAGGAACCAACTGCGACTTCGGGATATTGAGAATCCAGCCGTGTTGCTGTAACACCTTCAGTGAAAGTGACACGCTGTTCAGCAACTGCTCTCGTGATCTGGCTTTTCTGAGGAGATCGTCCAAGTACGGGATAATTGTGACACCTTGCTTGCGCAGGAGCACCATCATTTCCGCCATTACCTTGAAAATCCTCGGGGCCGTGGAAAGCCCAAACGGCAACGTCTGAAATTGGTAATGACAATCCTGTACCGCAAATCTGAGGTACACCTGATGAGGTGGATATATGGGAACATGAAGGTATGCATCCTTTATGTCCAGGGATACCATAAAATCCCCCCCCCCCCCCTTCCAGGCTGGCGATGACCGCTCTGAGCGATTCCATCTTGAACTTGAACCTTTTCAAGTATAGGTTCAGGGATTTTAAATTTTAAAATGGGTCTAACCGAACCGTCCGGTTTCGGGACTACAAACAGGGTTGAGTGATATCCCCTCCCTTGTTGAAGTAAGGGAACTTTTACTACCACCTGTTGAAGATACAATTTGTGAATTGCATTTAACACTATCTCCCTTTCTGGGGGAGAAGCCGGTAAGGCCGATTTGAAAAACCGGCGAGGAGGCACCTCTTCGAATTCCAGCTTGTAACCCTGAGAAACAATTTCTATTGCCCAGGGATCCACCTGTGAGTGAACCCAGATGTGGCTGAAAAGTCGAAGACGTGCCCCCACTGGGGCGGACTACCTTAGCGGAGCCCCAGCGTCATGCGGTGGATTTAGTAGAGGCCGGGGAGGACTTCTGTTCCTGGGAACTAGCTGTGTTTTGCAGCTTTTTCCCTCTGCCCTTACCTCTGGCAAGAAAGGACGCACCTCGTACTCTCTTGTTTCTCTGTGACCGAAAGGACTGCATTTGATAATGTGGCGCTTTCTTAGGCTGTGAGGGAATATAAGGCAAAAAAATTGATTTACATGCCGTAGCTGTGGAGACCAGGTCCGAGAGACCGTCCCCAAACAGTTCCTCACCCCTGTAAGGTAATACCTCCATATGCCTCTTTGAGTCGGCATCACCTGTCCATTGCCGGGTCCATAGGACTCGTCTAGCAGAAATCAACATAGCGTTGACTCTAGAACCCAGTAGACCAATGTCTCTTTGAGCATCTCTCGTGTACAAGACAGCATCTTTAATATGTCCTAGGGTCAATAAAATGGTATCCTTATCCAGGGTATCAATTTCCGTCGATAAGGTATCTGTCCACGCTGCTACAGCGCTACAAACCCAAGCCGACGATATCGCCGGTCTGAGTAAGGTACCAGGATGTGTGTAAATGGACTTCAAGGTACCCTCCTGCTTGCGATCAGCAGGATCCCTAAGGGTAGCCGTATCTTGGGATGGCAGCGCTACCTTTTTGGATAAGCGTGTCAACGCTTTGTCCACCCTAGGGGAGGATTCCCACCGTATCCTGTCCTTTGCCGGGAAAGGATACGCCATAAGAATTCTTTTGGGAATCTGCAGTTTCTTGTCTGGAGATTCCCACGCTTTTTCACACAACTTGTTCAGCTCGTGAGAGGGGGGAAAGGTTACCTCAGCTTTCTTTCCCTTTAAACATGTGTACTCTCGTGTCAGGGACAGAGGGGTCATCAGTGATATGCAGTACATCCTTTATTGCAATAATCATATATCGAATACTTTTAGCCAATTTGGGCTGTAATTTTGCATCATCGTAGTCGACACTGGAGTCAGAATCCGTGTCGGTATCAGTGTCTACTATTTGGGATAGTGGGCGCTTTTGAGACCCCGAAGGTCCCTGCGACATAGGGACAGGCAGGGGTTGACTCCCTTCCTGTTCCCTAGCTTCAGCTTTGTCCAGTCTTTTGTGCAATAAATTCACATTAGCACTTAAAACATTCCACATATCCATCCAGTCAGGTGTCGGCGTTGTCGACGGAGACACCACACTCATTTGCTCCACCTCCTCCCTAGGAGAGCCTTCTACCTCAGACATGCCGACACACACGTACCGACACACCACACACACAGGGAATCCTCTTATCTACAGACAGTTTCCCCACAAGGCCCTTTGGAGAGATAGAGAGAGAGTATGCCAGCACACACCCAGCGCCAATGACCCAGGAAATAACACACAATATGTTTACCCAGAAAGCGCTGTAATCTGTATTTTGCGCCAAATTATGTGCCCCCCTCCTTCTTTAAAACCCTCTTTCACTGTGGATAAGCAGGGGAGAGTCCGGGGAGCTTCCTCTCAGCGCTGTGCTGTGGAGAAAAATGCGCTGGTGAGTGCTGAGGAACAAGCTCCGCCCCCTCAGTGGCGGGCTTCGGTCCCACTCAAATATTGAAGAAACTGGCGGGGGCTCTTTTATATACAGTGCCTAGCTGTATATATGTACTTTTGCCAGAAAATGAGGTTTATATTGCTGCCCAGGGCGCCCCCCCTGCGCCCTGCACCCTTACAGTGACTGCCGTGTGTGAGCTGTGTGGGAGCAATGGCGCACAGCATTACCACTGCGTTACCTCTATGAAGATCTGAAGTCTTCTGCCGCCTATGAAGTCTTCTTCCTTCTCCTACTCACCCGGCTTCTATCTTCCGGCTGTTCGAGGAGGACGACGGCGGCGGCTCCGGGACGGACGGCGAGGGTGAGACCTGCGTACCGATCCCTCTGGAGCTAATGGTGTCCAGTAGCCTAAGAAACAGAGCCTAACATTAAAGTAGGTCTGTTTCTCTCTCCTCAGTCCCTCGATGCAGGGAGTCTGTTGCCAGCAGGCTCCCTGAAAATAAAAAAAACCTAACAAATATACTTTCTTTTCAGGAAACTCAGGAGAGCTCCCTGTAATGCACCCAGTCTCCTCTGGGCACAGTAATAAAACTGAGGTCTGGAGGAGGGGCATAGAGGGAGGAGCCAGTTCACACCCATACCTAAAGTTCTTTCTTAAAGTGCCCATGTCTCCTGCGGAGCCCGTCTATCCCCATGGTCCTTACGGAGTCCCCAGCATCCTCTAGGACGTAAGAGAAATATAAAATATCACAGATATAGCTTAACCACAATGAGTTATAGCATTGAATAGCAATATTTAAAACTTCTCAAACAACCAAATAAAGAGTAATCCTAGAGAACTGAAAGACAAACAGAAAAAGAAGAGAAAGTTAACAAAGAGTATAGAAAAGAAACAGAAGAAAATAGAAGATCTCTCCATCCACCAAACCCGGGATCAGGTTGGCTACACATTTGAATCAAAATAATAGGCCCTACACACATGCCGATTTTTTGAAAGATATGAACGATCTCGTTCATAAATGAACGAGAACTCGTTCATATCTTTCAGTGTGGAGGCTCCAGCGATGAACGATGCGCGGTACCACACTCGTTCATCGCTGGTCTCCCGTCGGCTGTGCATGCAGGCCAATATGGACGATCTCGTCCATATTTGCCTGCACTTCAATGGAGCAGCGTGACGGGGGGAGTGAAGAAACTTCACTCCCCCCGTCACTGCCCCCCCGCCGCCAGGTCGCTCGTCGGCCGTATCCGCCGTCGGGCAGCTCGGCGGCGGGTCGGCCAGTGTGTAGGGCCCCTAAGCCTGCAAGAAAAGCCATATTTCCTAATGTAGTGATCTGTAATGATTTGACTCTTTGGGGGAGATTCAAATGTTAGAGAAAATCAGACTCCCAACTGAATTTTCAAACGTCCTAGAGGATGCTGGGGACTCTGTAAGGGCCATGGGGAATAGACGGGCTCCGCAGGAGATAGGGCACGTTAAGAAAGACTTTAGGATTCTGGGTGTGCACTGGCTCCTCCCTCTTTGCCCCTCCTCCAGACCTCAGTTTTAGACTGTGCCCAGAGGAGAATGGGTGCACTGCAGGGAGCTCTCCTGAGTTTCCTGCTTAGAAAGCATTTTTGTTAGGATTTTTTCTCTTTTTCAGGGAGCACTGCTGGCAACAGGCTCCCTGCATCGAGGGACTGAGGAGAGAGGAGCAGACCTACTTAAATGTTAGGCTCTGCTTCCTCGGCTACTGGACAATATTAGCTCCAGAGGGAATGAACACAGATTCGTCCTGGGCGTTCACCCCAGAGCCGCGCCGCCGTTCTCCTCACAGAGCCAGAAGAAACGAAGACAGAAGACGTCTGTCACACGCCGTAGGCGGCGTTCACCGCGCTTACCCCTGCGTGCCTGCTGGTCTGTGTTGCGGCCTCCGCCTTCGGTGGTCCACGGGCTCCAGCGTCTGGCTGGCGCGGCTCCCGGCGGTTCCCCGGGGCAGGGGCGCCGCCATGACACCCGGCATCACGTGGGCGGGGAGCAGGTGACGTTATCGGACTGTTCCGCCAATCCAGCGGAGGCGCGAGATTCAAAGTCAGACGCCGGGCAGAGCCTCGGCGCCTGAGTATCGTCTTTTCCCCTGACGTGGATGCCAGTGCTCTTGTTCCCGACATATCTCTCTGCAATCGTACCCCAGTGTCTCCGGCACTTCCAGGTGCCAATTGCTGCACAGTTCAGCGTATACTGCGGCTGGTGTGTTTCTCTGCAATCCAGTCACCAGTGCTTCTTGGAGTCAGCGTGTGCTGCGGGCTAATCACCGCACTCAAGTTCTACAAATCATCAGCGTCTTTAATTACCGCTCTCAAGTCATACAAATCATCCGTGTCTTTAACCACCGCTCCCAAGTTTTGCAAGTTGCCAGTGACTTTAACCACCGCTCTCAAGTCATACAAATCATCAGTGTCTTTAATCACCGCTCTCAAGTCATACAAATCATCAGTGTCTTTAACCACCGCTCCCAAGTTTTGCAAGTTGCCAGTGACTTTAACCACCGCTCTCAAGTCATACAAATCATCAGTGTCTTTAACCACCGTTCACAAGTTCTAAAAATCATCAGTGTCTTTAACCCCCGCTCACAAGTCAAATCACCGGTATCTTTAAAAACATCACTTACAAGTTCTTCTGTCATTATTATCTTGTACTAACAAGTACTGCTTTTCCTGGAATCCTTAGCATTGCTTACAAGTTCTCCTATAGGCCTGGACATTTCCCCATACGTTCCTTCTCTGCCATGTGACATTGTGTTGCTCCCTTCCTGCAATAAAGTTCTTTAATATTTTCACCAAGCTTTACTGTCAGAGTCCTGTATGAGGAAGACCTATATTAAGCCATCCCTGTTCCAACCCAACTGTGGTTCCTCTCCCCTACCATCGGGAGAACCCCCGAGTTTACAACACCTCCAACCTGGGTCAGTGACAGTATACTCAGGCCTCATGGACCCGGGGAATCGGAGCCCAGAGGCAAGTACCATCCAGGACTTGATTTCTCGAGTACAAAGTCAGGAAGCAGCACAGGGCCAGGTGATGCATTATCTCCAGGAATTGTCTGGCCGGCTGGATCAAATTCTGGCTTCAGTAGTACCGGCCCCAGCTCCAGTGCCTGCTCCAGTGGTTGCTTCTAGTAATGTTCCATCCTCCTCTGGAACCAGGTCACGCCTTCAGCTCCCTACTCCTTCTCGCTATAATGGGAATCCTAAGAATTGCCGTGGTTTTCTCAATCATTGCGAGGTACACTTTGAACTTCTTTCACATAACTTCCCTACTGATCGGTCCAAGATGGCATACATTATTTCTTTGCTCGAGGGTTCAGCGTTGGATTGGGTGTCTCCGTTATGGGAGCGATCTGATCCATTGGTTTCTAGTTACACCAATTTCATTACGTCATTCCGGAGGATCTTTGATGAGCCAGGCAGGACGACCGCTGCCTCTGCAGACTTGCTTCGTGTCCGACAAGGCTCTCGGTCAGTGGGACAGTATGTGATTAATTTTCAGACCATAGCCTCAGAACTGCGTTGGAATAATGATGCCCTTCGGGCTGCCTTTTGGAACGGGCTCTCCGATCGTCTAAAGGACGAGTTGGTCACTAGAGATTTGCCGGATTCTTTAGATCAGTTGATCTCGCTCTGTGTAAAGGTGGATCTTCGCATGCAGGAACGAGGTGGCGAACGTAGTCGGTCAGATCGATCAAGGGTCCGATCTTTTCCGTCTAAGCAAATGGTTATTCCAAGTCCTGATGAACCCATGCAGATTAATCGATCTCGGCTGTCCCCAGAAGAACGTCAGCGTCGTCGTGAGGGTAGACTCTGCCTATACTGTGGAGCCGCGGATCATTTTCTCAAGTTTTGCAAGTCTCGTCCGGGAAACGGGCAGTCCTAGCTTGTTCCGGAGGAGTCGAGCTACGGGTTTCTTCTAAACCTTCTCCGTCAGTGGACTGTTTACTCTCCGTGTCTCTGTTCTCCGAGTCAATAGCCAAACCCGTTAAGGCTCTGCTGGACTCAGGGGCTGCAGGAAATTTTATTTCCCTTTCCTGTGCTCAGAATCTGGGTTTCCAGCTAGGGTCGGTCGAATGACCTATTACGTTGACTGCTATCAATGGTACCCAAATTTCTAACGGTCTGATTTCAAGTTGTACAGTACCAATCAAACTGCAAGTGGGAGCTCTGCATCAAGAACATCTGGAGTTCCTAGTGATTCGGGAGATGCCCCACGATCTGGTTCTTGGCCTTCCTTGGCTTAAACTTCACAACCCTCACGTCGACTGGAGTTCGACACAAATAACATCTTGGAGTCCTTTTTGTCATTCAAATTGTCTCACCCCTGTCTATCCGCTCCGTGTATCTTCCAAGTCAGATGAAGGGCTCATTCCGGAGGCCTATCGGGAGTTTTCTGACGTGTTCTCGGAGCAAGCGGCCGATCTGCTACCACCGCATAGACCCTGGGACTGTCCCATTGAGCTCATTCCGGGGAAAATGCCACCTCGGGGTCGCACTTATCCCTTATCATTACCCGAGACCCAAGCTATGTCGGACTATATCAAGTCTAATCTGCAGAAAGGATTCATCCGCCCCTTTACCTCCCCGGCGGGGGCGGGTTTCTTTTTGTGAAGAAGAAGGACGGAGGGCTAAGACAATGTATTGACTATCGTGGTCTAAATGATGTCACCATTAAGAATAAGTATCCTTTGCCACTCATTACGGAGCTCTTTGATAGAGTTTGCGGAGCCCGAGTTTTCACCAAACTTGATTTAAGGGGAACTTATAATTTGATACGTATCCGACAGGGAGACGAATGGAAGACTGCCTTCAATACCAGGGACGGGCATTACGAGTACCTGGTAATGCCGTTTGGCCTCAGCAATGCTCCTGCCGTCTTCCAGGGATTCATTAACGAAGTCTTTCGGGATATGCTATACCTAAGTGTCGTGGTATATTTGGATGACATTCTGATATTTTCTAAAAATCTCAGAGCACAGAATACAGGTCAAAGAGGTACTTCTTCGATTACGAGAGAATCATCTTTATGGCAAGATTTCCAAATAACCTTTGAGGTTTCTTCTATTCCATTTCTTGGTTACATCATTTCGGCAACGGAGCTTCGTATGGATCCCGAGAAACTCACTGCCATCCGGGACTGGACTCGGCCTCTTTCTTTGAAAGCGGTACAACGATTTCTGGGCTTTGTAAATTACTACCGGAAATTCATAAAGGGATTCTCTACCATCGTGGCACCTATTACTGCCCTAACTAAGAAGGGTTCTGACCCAAGTCATTGGTCCTCCGAAGCTATAGCAGCGTTCGCTCAGTTAAAGGCAGCCTTTATGTCCGCTCCAGTACTTCAGCAACCAGATTTTTCAAAACCATTCTTTTTGGAGGTTGATGCTTCCACGGTAGGCATAGGTGCCGTGCTTTCGCAGTACGCTCCAGATGGGAAGTTACATCCATGTGGTTTCCATTCTCGCAAATTCTCTCCTGCGGAACAGAATTACACCATTGGAGACAAAGAACTTTTGGCAATAAAATTTGCCTTGGAGGAATGGAGATATCTTTTGGAAGGTGCTAAACACCTAATTACAATCTTCACTGATCATAAGAGTTTGCTGTACCTCAAGACGGCCCAGTGCTTGAATCCCCGTCAAGCTAGATGGGCGCTCTTCTTTACTCGGTTTTCGTTTGTCATTAAGTACCGGGCTGGGACTTTTAACACCAAGGCTGATGCTTTATCCCGTTCCTTAACAGCTTCGGATGAGGAGATTTCCGTTGAGAAGGCTTTGATTCTCAGTCCAGTTTCTATGTCGGCGGCTCCCACCGCTCTGGGTCCTCCTCCTGGGAGGATGTCTGTGCCAGCTAAATTTCGACCAAGGTTCTTGCAGTGGGCTCATATCTCCAAGTTTTCCGGTCATCCTGGATTTCAAAAGATGTGGGAGTTTCTACGAAGGTCTTACTGGTGGGACACTATGAAGAAGGATATTCAAGATTATGTCAACTTATGTCCTCAGTGTGCTCAGCACAAAATTCCTCGTTTGCCTCCTGCGGGGTTGTTGCATCCACTGTCCATTCCTCAGAGGCCTTGGACCCATATCTCTATGGACTTTGTCACTGAATTGCCCCTCTCCAAGGGTCACAATACTATCTGGGTAATTATCGACCGTTTCTCTAAGATGGCACATTTTGTACCTTTGACCGGGTTACCATCAGCGCCCAAGTTGGCTTTGTTATTTATCAGAGAACATTTCCGCCTGCACGGTTTACCTCAGGAAATCGTCTCTGACCGGGGGGTACAATTCACTGCAAGATTCTGGAGAGCTCTCTGTACGGCCTTACAAATAAAACTCAAGTTTTCATCCGCTTACCATCCACAGACCAACGGGCAAACTGAACGCGTCAATCAAGATTTAGAGACTTTTCTCCGTGTTTATCTCTCTCCCTCGCAAGATGATTGGGTGGAACTGTTGCCATGGGCCGAGTTTGCCCTTAATCATCTGTACCACTCTTCGACTGGTGAGTCCCCATTTTTCATTAATTATGGGTTCCATCCTCAAGTTCCTGAATTACCCATTTGTCCTCCGGATGATGTTCCTGCTGCAGCCTCTACTCTTCGGCACTTCAGTCAAATTTGGAGTCGAGTTCATGCTAATATCAAGAGAGTCTCCGGCCGCTATAAGTTCTTTGCGGATAGGAAGCGACGAGCAGCTCCCCAATACAAGGTTGGTGACAGGGTATGGCTTTCCACCCGCAACCTCCGGTTAAGGGTGCCCACTATGAAGTTTGCCCCAAACTTTATTGGTCCTTACCCCGTGTTACAAGTCCTGAATACGGTTGTCTGCAAATTGGGATTGCCTTCCCACCTCCGGATACCAAACTCCTTTCATGTTTCTCTCCTTCGCCCCCTTATTTTGAACCTGTTCCATTTAAAGTCCCCGAGGCCAACCTCTGCAGAGTCTGAAGCTGGAACGGACTTTGAAATCAAAGCTATTCTTGACTCTCGTTATCTTCACAAGAATCTACAGTATTTAGTGGAGTGGAAAGGTTTTGGCCCCGAGGAGAGGAGCTGGGTCAAGGCTACTGAAGTTATGGCTCCCCGACTGGTGCGGATTTTCCATTCCAGACATCCAACAAATCCTGGAAAGTGTCCGGGGGCCACTCCTGGAGGAGGGGGTACTGTCACGCCGTAGGCGGCGTTCACCGCACTTACCCCTGCGTGCCTGCTGGTCTGTGTTGCGGCCTCCGCCTTCGGTGGTCCACGGGCTCCGGTGTCTGGCTGGCGCAGCTCCCGGCGGTTCCCCGGGGCAGGGGCGCCGCCATGACACCCGGCATCACGTGGGCGGGGAGCAGGTGACGTCATTGGACTGTTCCGCCAATACAGCGGAGGCGCGAGATTCAAAGTCAGACGCCGGGCAGAGCCTCGGCGCCTGAGTATCGTCTTTTCCCCTGACGTGGATGCCAGTGTTCTTGTTCCCGACGTATCTCTCTGTAGTCGTACCCCAGTGTCTCCGGCACTTCCAGGTGTCAGTTGCTGCACAGTTCAGCGTATACTGCGGCTGGTGTGTTTCTCTGCAATCCAGTCACCAGTGCTTCTTGGAGTCAGCGTGTGCTGCGGGCTAATCACCGCTCTCAAGTTCTACAAATCATCAGCGTCTTTAATCACCGCTCTCAATTTCTACAAATCATCAGTGTCTTTAATCACCGCTCTCAAGTTCTACAAATCATCAGCGTCTTTAATCACCGCTCTCAAGTCATACAAATCATCAGTGTCTTTAACCACCGCTCCCAAGTTTTGCAAGATCGTAAGCAGGAGGTTACCATGAAGCACATTTACACACATTCCGGTACTATCGTTAGACCGGCTATGGCATCAACCTGGGTGTGTAGTGCTATCGCAGCATGGACAGATTCCTTATCTACGGAACTTGAAACCCTAGATAAGCATGCTGCTTTATATATGAGGGATGCTCAAAGAGACATTTGTTTACAAAGCTCCAGAATAAATGCTATGTCTATTTCTGCTAGGCGACTCTTGTGGACCCGACAGTGGACTGGGGATGCCGACTCAAAGCGGCATATGGAGTCGTTGCCTTACAAGGGGGAGGAGTTGTTTGGAGAAGGCCTCTTATGTCCCCCCGCAGCATACTAAAAAGGCACCTAATTATCAAATGCAGTCCTTTCGTTCCAACAAAAACAAGAAGGTACGGGGATCGTCCTTCCTTGCCAGAGGAAAAGGCAAGGGAAAAAAGCTGCATGCAGCTAGTTCCCAGGAGCAGAAGTCCTCCCCTACATCTGCAAAGTCCACTGCATGACCCTGGGGCTTCCAGGGGGGAGTCGGCTTAAGTGGGGGCATGTCTTCGATTTTTCAGCCAGGTCTGGGTTCACTTACAGGTGGATCCCTGGGCTATAGAAATTGTTTTCAAATCGGCTCTGGCAGCTTCCCCGTCAGAGAGGGAGTTTGTGTTGACTGCAATTCAAAAATTGTATCTTCAACAGGTGATAGTCAAAGTTACTCTTCTCCAGCAAGGAAAGCGGTATTACTCAACCCTGTTTGTGGTCCCGAAACCGGACGGTTCGGTCAAGCCCATTTTGAATCTAAAATCCCTGAACTTGTACTTGAAAAAGTTCAAGTTCAAGATGGAATCGCTCAGTGCGGTCATCGCCAGCCTGGGGGGGGATATTGGACGGTGTCCCTGGACATAAAGGATGCATACCTTAATGTTCAGATTTTCCCTCCTCATCAGGCATTCCTGAAATTTGCAGTACAGGACTGTCATTACCAATTTCAGATGTTGCCGTTTGGGCTTTCCACAGCCCCGAGAATTTTCACCTAGGTAATGGCGGAAATGATGGTGCTCCTGCGCAAGCAGGGGGTCACAATGATCCCATACTTGGACGATCTCCTCATAAAGGCGAGATCTCGGGAGAAGTTGCTGGACAGCGTGTCGCTGTCGGTGAGGATGTTGCAGGGGCACGGCTGGATTCTCAATTTACCAAAGTCCCAGCTAGTCCCTACAACGCGCCTGACCTTTCTGGGTCTGATTCTAGACACAGACCAGAAAAAGGTTTTTCTTCCGATGGAAAAGGCTCAGGAGCTCATGGCCCTGGTCAGGAACCTATTAAAGCTAAAAACGGTTTCAGTGCATCATTGCACACGTGTCCTGGGGAAGATGGTGGCATCGTACGAGGCCATCCCCTTCGGCAGGTTCCATGCGAGGACCTTTCAATGGGATCTACTGGACAAATGGTCCGGGTCCCATTTACAAATGCATCAAAGGATCACCATGTCTCCCAGAGCCAGGGTATCTCTCCTGTGGTGGCTGCACAGTGCTCACCTCCTAGAAGGCTGCAGGTTCGGAATTCAGGACTGGATCCTGGTGACCACGGACGCAAGCCTCCGAGGTTGGGGAGCGGTCACACTGGGAAGAAATTTCCAAGGTCTCTGGTCAAATCTGGAGACTGGTCTCCACATCAACGTCCTGGAGTTGAGGGCCATATACAACGCCCTACGCCAAGCGGAGGCATTGCTTCGGGACAAACCGGTTCTGATTCAGTCAGACAATGTCACAGCAGTGGCTCATGTAAACCGCCAAGGCGGCACAAGGAGCAGAGTGGCCATGGCAGAAGCCACCAGGATTCTTCGCTGGGCGGAAGGCCATGTAACATAGAAACATAGAATTTGACGGCAGATAAGAACCACTTGGCCCATCTAGTCTGCCCCTTTTTTTTTTTATCCTTTATGTAATCTCAACCCTTTTTGAACCTTAAAAAAAAAATGTAAACGCCCTATCAGCAGTATTCATCCCGGGGGTGGACAACTGGGAAGCGGACTTTCTCAGCAGACACGACCTGCATCCGGGAGAGTGGGGACTTCATCCAGAAGTCTTCGCACAGATCGTGGGTCGGTGGGGACTGCCTCAGATAGACATGATGGCGTCCCGTCTCAACAAAAAGCTAAAGCGGTATTGCGCCAGGTCCAGGGACCCTCAGGCGGTAGCGGTAGACGCTCTAGTGACACCTTGGGTGTTCAGATCGGTCTATGTGTTCCCTCCCCTACCTCTCATACCCAAGGTGTTGAGAATAATAAGGCTAAGAGGAGTAAGAACGATCCTCATTGTTCCGGATTGGCCACGAAGGACTTGGTATCCGGATCTGCAAGAGTTGCTCACAGAAGATCCGTGGCCTCTTCCCCTAAGGCAGGATCTGCTGCAGCAGGGGCCCTGTCTGTTCCAAGACTTACCGCGGCTGCATTTGACGGCATGGCGGGTGAACGCCGGATCCTTGCGGAAAAAGGTATTCCGGAGGAGGTCATTCCTACCCTGATCAAGGCTAGGAAGGACGTGACATCGAAACATTATCACCGTATATGGCGAAAATATGTGTCTTGGTGTGAGGCCAGAACTGCTCCTACGGAGGAGTTCCATTTGGGCCGTCTGCTTCACTTCCTGCAAACGGGAGTGAATTTGGGCCTAAAATTAGGGTCCATAAAGGTCCAAATTTCGGCCTTATACATTTTCTTTCAAAAAGAATTGGCTTCTCTTCCTGAAGTACAGACATTTGTGAAGGGGGTACTGCATATTCAGCCTCCCTTTGTACCTCCGGTGGCACCTTGGGATCATAACGTGGTATTAAGTTTCCTCAAGTCACCTTGGTTTGAACCACTCAAGACGGTGGAATTGAAATATCTCACTTGGAAAGTGGTTATGTTATTGGCCTTGGCTTCTGCAAGGCGTGTTTCGGAATTGGCGGCTTTGTCGTATAAAAGCCCCTACCTGGTTTTTTATGTGGATAGGGCAGAATTGAGGACTCGTCCTCAATTTCTGCCAAAGGTGGTCTCATCTTTTCATATGAACCAACCTATTGTCGTGCCTGTGGCTACGCGGGACTTGGGGGATTCAGAGTCCCTGGATGTGGTCAGGGCTTTGAAGATTTGTGTGTCCAGAACAGCTAGGATCAGGAAGACCGAAGCTCTGTTCGTTCTGTATGCGGCCAACAAGGTTGGCGCTCCTGCTTCAAAGCAGACTATTGCTCGCTGGATCTGTAACACGATTCAGCAGGCGCATTCTACGGCAGGATTACCATTGCCTAAATCGGTTAAGGCCCATTCCACTAGGAAGGTGGGCTCTTCTTGAGCGGCTGCCCGAGGGGTCTCGGCATTACAGTTGTGCCGAGCAGCTACTTGGTCGGGGTCAAACACCTTTGCAAAGTTCTATAAGTTTGATACCCTGGCTGAGGAGGACCTCCTGTTTGCTCAATCGGTGCTGCAGAGTCATCCGCACTCTCCCGCCCGTTTGGGAGCTTTGGTATAATCCCCATGGTCCTTACGGAGTCCCCAGCATCCTCTAGGACGTTAGAGAAAATAAGATTTTACTTACCGGTAAATCTTTTTCTCGTAGTCCGTAGAGGATGCTGGGCGCCCGTCCCAAGTGCGGACTTCTTCTGCAAGACTTGTATATAGTTATTGCTTACATAAGGGTTATGTTATAGTTTCATCGGTTCGAACCGAGTCTATGTTGTTGTTCATGCTGTTAACTGGATAGTTTATCACAGGTTATGCGGTGTGATTGGTGTGGCTGGTATGAATCTTGCCCTTAGGTTAACTAAAATCCTTTCCTCGTACTGTCCGTCTCCTCTGGGCACAGTTTCCCTAACTGAGGTCTGGAGGAGGGGTATAGAGGGAGGAGCCAGTGCACACCCAGAATCCTAAAGTCTTTCTTAAAGTGCCCTATCTCCTGCGGAGCCCGTCTATTCCACATGGTCCTTACGGAGTCCCCAGCATCCTCTACGGACTACGAGAAATAGATTTACCAGTAAGTAAAATCTTATTTTTCCTGTCGATTAGATAGGAAAAAACAGGCACCCAACTTACTTTTCAAACATTTGAATTCCACCCTTTGTATACCAGCCAAGGATACCAAGTAGCCGTAAAAGTATGATTGTGCACTGCTAACGTAGAAATAAGATCATCCATAGCCATATAGTGATCCAAACGGGCACACCACTCCTTCATACAGGGAATCACAGCAGACTTCCAATGAACTGGAATAACTGCCTTTGCGGCACTAAGAATGTAGTGAAGTAGAGTTTTCTGAAACTAATCAAGGTCTACGCACAAGACTTAAAAGCCAAAAGCTAGGGCAAATAGGTACTATAGGTCCTCATTAAGTACACTGCTCAAAAAAATAAAGGGAACACTTAAACAACACAATGTAACTCCAAGTCGATCACACTTCTGTGAAATCAAACTATCCACTTAGGAAACAACACTGATTGACAATCAATTTCACACGCTTTTGTGCAAACGGAATAGACAACAGGTGGGAATTATAGGCAATTAACCCCCAATAAAGGAGTTCTGCGGGTGGTGACCACAGATCACTTCTCAGCTCCTATGCTTTCTGGCTGATGTTTTGGTCACTTTTGAAAGCTGGCAGTGCTTTCACTCTAGTGGTAGCATGAGACGGAGTCTACAACCCACATAAGTGGCTCCGGTAGTGCAGATCATCCAGGATGGCACATCAATGCGAGCTGTGGCAAGAAGGTTTGCTGTGTCTGTCAGCGTAGTGTCCAGAGCATGGAGGCACTACCAGGAGACAGGCCAGTACATCAGGAGACGTGGAGGAGGCCGTAGGAGGGCAACAACCCAGCAGCAGGACCGCTACCTCCGCCTTTGTGCAATGAGGAACAGGAGGAGCACTGCTAGAGCCCTGCAAAATGACCTCCAGTAAGCCACAAATGTGCATGTGTCTACTCAAACGATCAGAAACAGACTCCATTAGGGTGGTCTGAGGGCCCGACGTCCACAGGTGGGGGTTGTGCTTACAGCCCAACACCGTGCAGGACGTTTGGCATTTGCCAGAGAACACCAAGATTGGCAAATTCGCCACTGGCGCCCTGTGCTCTTCACAGATGAAAGCAGGTTCTCACTGAGCACATGTGACAGAGTCAGGAGACACCAAGGAGAACGTTCTGCTGCCTGCAACATCCTCCAGCATGACCGGTTTGGCAGCGGGTCAGTAATGGTGTGGGGTGGCATTTCTTTGGGAGGCCGCACAGCCCTCCATGTGCTCGCCAGAGGTAGCCTGACTGCCATTAGGTACCGAGATGAGATCCTCACACCCCTTGTGAGACCATATGCTGGTGCGGTTGGCCCTGGGTTCCTCCTAATGCAAGACAATGCTAGACCTCATGTGGCTGGAGTGTGTCAGCAGTTCCTGCAAGACGAAGGCATTGATGCTATGGACTGGCCCGCCTGTTCCCCAGACCTGAATTCAATTGAGCACATCTGGGACTTCATGTCTCGCTCCATCCACCAACGCCACGTTGCACCACAGACTGTCCAGGAGTTGGCGGATGCTTTAGTCCAGGTCTGGGAGGAGATCCCTCAGGAGACCATCCGCCACCTCATCAGGAGCATGCCCAGGCATTGTAGGGAGGTCATACAGGCACGTGGAGGCCACACACACTACTGAGCCTCATTTTTACTTGTTTTAAGGACATTACATCAAAGTTGGATCAGCCTGTAGTGTATTTTTCCACTTTAATTTTGAGTGTGACTCCAAATCCAGACCTCTATGGGTTAATAAATTTGATTTCCATTGATAATTTCTCTGACGTCCTAAGTGGATGCTGGGACTCCGTAAGGACTATGGGGATTAGCGGCTCCGCAGGAGACTGGGCACAACTAAAGAAAGCTTTAGGACTACCTGGTGTGCACTGGCTCCTCCCACTAAGACCCTCCTCCAGACCTCCGTTAGATTTCTGTGCCCGGCTGAGCTGGATGCACACTAGGGGCTCTCCTGAGCACCTTGAAAGAAAGTATATTTAGGTTTTTTATTTTCAGTGAGATCTGCTGGCAACAGACTCACTGCAGCGAGGGACTAAGGGGAGAAGAAGCGAACCTACCTAACAGGTGGTAGTTTGGGCTTCTTAGGCTACTGGACACCATTGGCTCCAGAGGGATCGACCGCAGGACCCGACCTTGGTGTTCGTTCCCGGAGCCGCGCCGCCGTCCCCCTTACAGAGCCAGAAGCACGAAGAAGGTCCGGAAAATCGGCGGCAGAAGACTTCGGTCTTCACCAAGGTAGCGCACAGCACTGCAGCTGTGCGCCATTGCTCCTCATGTACACCTCACACTTCGGTCACTGATGGGTGCAGAGCGCTGGGGGGGGGCGCCCTGAGGGCAATAAATAACACCTTGGCTGGCAAAATATACATCATATATAGTCCCAGAGGCTATATAGATGTAAAATTACCCCTGCCAGTATCACAGAAAAAGCGGGAGAAAGTCCGCCGAAAAGGGGGCGGGGCTTCTCCCTCAGCACACTGGCGCCATTTTCTCTTCACAGTGCAGCTGGAAGACAGCTCCCCAGGCTCTCCCCTGTAGTTTTCAGGCTCAAAGGGTTAAAAAGAGAGGGGGGCACTAAATTTAGGCGCAATATATGTATACAAGCAGCTATTTGGGGAAAAATCACTCAATTATAGTGTTAATCCCTGCATTATATAGCGCTCTGGTGTGTGCTGGCATACTCTCTCTCGGTCTCCCCAAAGGACTTTGTGGGGTCCTGTCCTCAGTCAGAGCATTCCCTGTGTGTGTGCGGTGTGTCGGTACGGCTGTGTCGACATGTTGGATGAGGAAGGTTACGTGGAGGCGGAGCAGAGGCCGATAAATGGGATGTCGCCCCCTGTGGGGCCGACACCAGAGTGGATGGATAGGTGGAAGGTATTAACCGACAGTGTCAACTCCTTACATAAAAGGCTGGATGACGTAACAGCTGTGGGACAGCCGGCTTCTCAGCCCGCGTCTGCCCAGGCGTCTCAAAGGCCATCAGGGGCTCAAAACAACGCCCGTTACCTCAGATGGCAGACACAGATGTCGACACGGAGTCTGATTCCAGTGTCGACGAGGTTGAGACATATACACAATCCACTAGGAACATCCGTTACATGATCTCGGCAATGAAAAATGTGTTACGCATTTTCTGACATAAACCCCAAGTACCACATAAAAAGGGGTTTTATTTTTGGGGAGAAAAAACAGCCACTGTTTTGTTCCCCCATCAGATGAATGAATGAAGTGTGTAAAGAAGCGTGGTTTCCCCCGATAAGAAATTGGTTATTTCTAAAAAGTTACTGATGGCGTACCCTTTCCCGCCAGAGGATAGGTCACGTTGGGAGATATCCCTTAGGGTGGATAAGGCGCTCACACGTTTGTAAAAAGGTGGCACGGCCGTCTTAGGATACGGCCACCTTGAAGGAACCTGCTGATAAAAAGCAGGAGGCGATTCTGAAGTCTGTATTTACACACTCAGGTTATATACTGAAACCTGCAATTGCCTCAGCATAAATAGTGCTGCTGCAGCGTGGTCTGACACCCTGTCAGATAATATTAATACGCTAAGACAGGGATAATAATATTTGCTAACATTGAGCATATTTAAGACGTTGTCTTATATATATAAAGGATGCACAGAGGGATATTTGCCGGCTGGCATCCAGAATTAATGCAATGTCCATTCTGCCAGGAGGGTAGTAGAAACCCGGCAGTGGACAGGTGATGCTGCCTGTAAAAGGCACATGGAGATTCTGCCTTATAAGGGTGAGGAATTGTTTGGGGATGGTCTCTGGGACCTCGTATCCACAGCAACAGCTGGGAAGAAAAATTTTTACCTCAGGTTTCCTCACAAAAGCCTAAAGAAAGCACCGTATTTTCAGGTACAGTCCTTTCGGCTTCAGAAAAGCAAGCGGGTCAAAGGCGCTTCCTTTCTGCACAGAGACAAGGGAAGAAGGAAAAAGCTGCACCAGTCAGCCAATTCCAGGATCAAATATCTTCCCTCGCTTCCTCTGAGTCCACCGCTTGACGTTGGGGCTCCACAGGTGGAGACAGGTGCGGTGGGGGCGCGTCTCGGGAACTGCAGGGATCAGTGGGCTTGCCCACAGGTGGATCCCTAGGTTCTGCAAGTAGTATCACAGGGATACAGGCTGGAGTTCGAGACGACTCCCCCTCGCCGTTGCCTCACATCTGCCTTGCCTGCTGCCCTCGGAGAAAGGTAGTACTGGCGGCAATTCACAAGCTGTACTTCCAGCAGGTGAAATCAAGGTACCCCTCTTTCAACAAGGCCGGGGTTACTATTCCAAAATGTTGTGGTACCGAAACCAGACTGTTCGGTGAGATTCATTCTAAAATTGAAATCCTTGAACACTTATATACGAAGGTTCAAGTTCAAAATGGAATCGCTCAGGGCGATTATTGCAAGCCTGGAAAATTTCAGGGTATCACTGGACATCAAGGATACTTACCTGCATGTCCCTATTTACCCTCGTCACCAGGTGTACCTCAAAATTGTGGTACAGGATTGTCATTACCAATTCCAGACGTGGCCGTTGGTCTGTCCCCGGCACCGAGGGTATTTACCAAGGTAATGGCCGAAGTACTTATCCCGTACTTGGACGATCTCCTTATAAAGGCGAGGTCCAGGGAGCAGTTGTTCGTCGGAGTAGCACTATCTCGGGAAGTGCTACAACAGCACGGCTGGATTCTGAATATTCCAAAGTCACTGCTGGTTCCTACGACGCGTCTACTGTTCCTGGGTATGGTTCTGGACACAGAACAGGATAAAAAGGGTTTCTCCCGGAGGAGAAGTCCAAGGAGTTGGCGTCTCTAGACGGAGACCTCCTAATACAAATACAGGTGCATCTATGCACGCGAGCCTTGGGAAAGATGGTAGCTTCTTACGAAGAATTTCCATTCGCCAAGTCCCATGCAAGGATCTTCCAGTGGGATCTGTTGGACAAGTGGTCCGGGTCGCATTCTCAGATGCATCGGCGGATAACCCTGTCTCCAAGGGCCAGGGTGTCGCTGTGGTGGTGACTGCACATCTTCTAGGGGGCCGCAGAGTCGGCATACAGGACTGGGTCCTGGTGACCACGGATGCCAGCCTTCGAGGCTGGGGGGCAGTCACACAGCGAAGAAACTTCCAAGGCCTATGGAAAAGTCAGGAGACTTCCCTACACATAAATGTTCTGGAACTTTGGGCCATTTACAATGCCCTAAGTCAGGCTAGACCCCTGCTTCAACACCGGCCGGTGCTGATCCAGTCAGACAACATCACGGCGGTCGCTCATGTAAACCGACAGGGCGGCACAAGAAGCAGGATGGCGATGGCAGAAGCCACAAGGATTCTCCGATGGGCGGAAAATCATGTGTTAGCACTGTCAGCAGTGTTCATTCCCGGAGTGGACAACTGAGAACTTTCTCAGCAGACACGACCTCCACCCGAGAGAGTGGGGACTTCATCCAGAAGTCTTCCAAATGATTGTACACCGTTGGGAAAGGCCACAGGTGGACAGGATGGCATCCCGCCTCAACAAAAAGCTACAAAGATATTGCGCCAGGTCAAGGGACCTTCAGGCGATAGCTGTAGACGCTCTGGTAACACCGTGGGCGTACCAGTCGGTGTATGTGTTCCCTTCTCTGCCTCTCATACCCAGGGTAATGAGAATAATAAGAAAGAGAGGAGTAAGAACTATACTCATTGGTCCGGGTGGCCAAGAAGAGCTTGGTACCCAGAACTCCAAGAAATGATCTCAGAGGACCCATGGCCTCTGCCGCTCAGACAGGACCTGCTGCAGCAGGGGGCCTGTCTGTTCCAAGACGTACCGCGGCTGCGTTTGACGGCATGGCGGTTGAACGCCGGATCCTGAAGGAAAAGGGCATTCCGGAGGAAGTTATCCCTACGCTATTTAAAGCTAGGAAAGAAGTGAATGCAAACCATTATCACCGCATATGGCGGTAATATGTTGCGTGCTGTAAGGCCCAAAAGGAGGAATTTCAGCTAGGTCGTTTTCTGCACTTCCTACAAGTCAGAGGTGACTATGGGCCTAAAATTGGGTTCCATTAAGGTCCAGATTTCGGCTCTATCGATTTTCTTCCAAAATAGAACTGGCTTCACTGCCTGAAGTTCAGACTTTTCTGTTAAGGGAGTGCTGCATAGTCAGCCCCCGTTTGTGCCTCCAGTGGCACCGTGGGATCTCAACGTAGTGTTGGATTTCCTGAAGTCGCATTGAGTTGAGCCACTTAAATCCATGGAGCTACAATACCTCACGTGGAAAGTGGTCATGCTGTGGGCCGTGGCGTCGGCCAGGCGTGTATCAGAATTGGCGGCTTTGTCATACAAATGCCCTTATCTGTATTCTATATGGATAAGGCGGAAATGAGGACTCGTTCCCAATTCCTTCCTAAGGTGGTATCAGTTTTTCATGTGAACCAACCTATTGTGGTGCCTGCGGCTACTTGGGACTTGGAGGATTCCAAATTTTCTGGACGTAGTCAGGGCCCTGAAAAGTATATGTTTCCAGGACGGCTGGAGTCAGGAAAACTGACTCGCTATTTATCCTGTATGGACCCAACAAGCTGGGTGCTCCTGCTTCTAAGCAGACTATTGCTCGTTGGATCTGTAGCACGATTCAACTTGCACATTCTGCGGCTGGAATGCCGCACCCTAAATCTGTGAAAGCCCATTCCACGAGGAAAGTGGGCTCTTCTTGGGCGGCTGCCCGAGGGGTCTCGGCTTTACAAATTTGCCGAGCTGTTACTTGGTCGGGTTAAAACACTCTTGCAAGAGTCTACAAGTTTGATACCCTGGCTGAGGAGGACCTAGAGTTTGCTAATTCGGGGCTGCAGAGTCATCCGCACTCTCCCGCCCGTTTGGGAGCTTTGGTATAATCCCCATGGTCCTTACGGAGTCCCAGCATCCACTTAGGACGTCAGAGAAAATAAGATTTTACTCACCGGTAAATCTATTTCTCGTAGTCCGTAGTGGATGCTGGGCGCCCATCCCAAGTGCGGATTGTCTGCAATACTTGTATATAGTTATTGCCTAACTAAAGGGTTATTGTTGAGCCATCTGTTGAGAGGCTCACTTGTTATCATACTGTTAACTTGGTATAGTATCACGAGTTATACGGTGTGATTGGTGTGGCTGGTATGAGTCTTACCCGGGATTCAAAATCCTTCCTTATTGTGTCAGCTCTTCCGGGCACAGTATCCTAATTGAGGTCTGGAGGAGGGTCTTAGTGGGAGGAGCCAGTGCACACCAGGTAGTCCTAAAGCTTTCTTTAGTTGTGCCCAGTCTCCTGCGGAGCCGCTAATCCCCATGGTCCTTACGGAGTCCCAGCATCCACTACGGACTACGAGAAATAGATTTACCGGTGAGTAAAATCTTATTTTTTGTGTGATTTTGCTGTCCGCACATCCAACTATGGGGTATATGCAATTCACGTCGAATCGCGGCAAATTATCGCCGTTTTTTAATTCGACACAATTCGACAGGTGAATTCCGGCAGGTGGCTGCCGGAATTCACCATATTCAATGAAAAACGGATTCGACAGTCCCGCGGGCGAAAAAAACGGCCGATTTGCCGGATTTTGCCGCGATTTAAAAAAAATGGGAAAAACCCGGAAAAAATGGCGTGGGGTCCCCCCTCCAAAGCATAACCAGCCTCGGGCTCTTCGAGCTGGTCCTGGTTTTAATAATCCGGGGTCAAAATTGACAGCGGATCCCCCGTATTTTTAAAACCAGCACCGGGCTCTGATGCTGGTGCAAAAGATACGGGGGACAAAACGAGTAGGGGTCCCCCGTATTTTTTACACCAGCATCGGGCTCCACTAGCTGGACAGATAATGCCACAGCCGGGGGTCACTTTTATACAGAGCCCTGCGGCCGTGGCATTAAATATCCAACTAGTCACCCCTGGCCGGGGTACCCTGGGGGAGTGGGGACCCCTTCAATCAAGGGGTCTCCCCCCCCAGCCACCCAAGGGCCAGGGGTGAAGCCCGAGGCTGTCCCCCCCCCCCCCCCCCCCCCCCCCATCCAAGGGCTGCGGATGGAAG
Source organism: Pseudophryne corroboree (assembly GCF_028390025.1). Taxonomy (NCBI): domain Eukaryota; kingdom Metazoa; phylum Chordata; class Amphibia; order Anura; family Myobatrachidae; genus Pseudophryne; species Pseudophryne corroboree. The sequence goes on from NC_086450.1 coordinate 52,198,219, forward strand.
GCTGATAGCCTTGAAAAAAATGTCTGAATATTGTTTTTTCCAGTAGTACTACAAGTCCCAGCAAGCCTCCCCCGCAAGCTGGTACTTGGAGAACCACAAGTACCAGCATGCGGGAGAAAAACGGGCCCGCTGGTACCTGTAGTACTACTGGGGAAAAAATACCCAAATAAAAACAGGACACACACCGTGACAAGTACAACTTTATTACATACTGCCGACACACACATACTTACCTATGTTGACACGAAGCAGTCGGTCCTCTTCTCCAAGTAGAATCCACGAATACCTGAAAATAAAAGATAATTATACTCACCTTCCAGCGTCCAGAGATACATCCACGTCCAGAAAATAATCCAGGTACTTGGCAAAAAAAAACAACGCAATGACCCGATCCTGCGGACTGAAAGGGGTCCCATATTGACACATGAGACCCCTTTCCCCGAATGTGCCGGGACCCCACGTGACTCCTGTCACTGAGGTCCCTTCAGCCAATCAGGAAGCGCTACTACGTGGCGCTCACCTGATTGGCTGTGTGCTGTCTGTGCTGTGACAGCGCATCGCAAAGCCTCTCCATTATATTCAATGGTGGGAACTTTGCCGTCAGCGGGGGGGGGGGGGGGGTTACCCGCGGTCAGCCGCTGACCGGCGGAAGTTTTCCACATAATTGTAAACCGTTGGGAATTACCAAAGGTGGACATGATGGCGTCCCGTCTGAACAAAAAACGGGACAGGTATTGCGCCAGGTTAAGAGACCCTCAGGCAATAGCTGTGGACGTTCTGGTAACACCGTGGGTGTACCAGTCGGTGTATGTGTTCCATCCTCTGCTTTTCATACCTAAGGTACTGAGAATTATAAGACGTAGAGGAGTAAGAACTATACTCATGGCTCCGGATTGGCCAAGAAGGACTTGGTACCCGGAACTTCAAGAGATGCTCACAGAGGACTTATGGCCTCTGCCGCTAAGAAGGGACTTGTTTCAGCAAGTACCATGTCTGTTCCAAGACTTACCGCAGCTGCGTTTGACGGCATGGCGGTGGAACGCCGGATCCTAAGGGAAAAGGCATTCAGGAAGAGGTCATTCCTACCCTGGTCAAAGCCAGAAAGGAGGTGACCGCACAACATTATCACCACATGTGGCGAAAATATGTTGCGTGGTGTGAGGCCAGGAAGGCCCCACGAAGAAATTTCAACTCGGTCGATTCCTGCATTTCTTGCAAACAGGAGTGTCTATGGACCTCAAATTGGGGTCCATTAAGGTTCAAATTTCGGCCATGTCGATTTTTCTTCCAGAAAGAAGTGGCTTCAGTTCCTGAAGTCCAGAAGTTTGTCAAGGGAGTATTGCATATACAACCCCCTTTTGTGCCTCCAGTGGCACTGTGGGATCTCAACGTAGTTCTGGGATTCCTCAAAACACATTGGTTTAAAACCAGTCAAATCTGTGGATTTGAAGCATCTCACATGAAAAGTGAACATGCTCTTGGACCTGGCCTGGACCAGGCGAGTGTCAAATTGGTGGTTTTTTTCTCAAAAAAGCCCATATCTGTTTGTCCGTTCGGACAGGGCAGAGCTGCGGACTCGTCCCCAGTTCTCTCCCTAAGGTGGTGTCAGTGTTTCACCTGAACCAGCTTATTGTGGTGTCTTGCGCCTACTAGGGACTTGGAGGACTCCAAGTTGCTAGATGTGGTCAGGGCCCTGAAAATATAGGTTCCAGGACGGCTGGAGTCAGGAAAACTGACTTGCTGTTATCCTGTATGCACCCAACAAACTGGGTGCTCTTGCTTTTAAGCAGACTTTTGCTAGTTGGATGTGTAATACAATTCAGCTTGCACATTCTGTGGCAGGCCTGCCACAGCCAAAATATGTAAATGCCCATTCCACAAGGAAGGTGGGCTCATCTTGGGCGGCTGCCCGAGGGGTCTCGGCTTTACAACTTTGCCGAGCGGCTATTTAGTCAGGGGCAAACACGTTTGTAAAATCCTACAAATTTGATACCCTGGCTAAGGAGGACCTGGAGTTCTCTCATTCGGTGCTGCAGAGTCATCCGCACTCTCCCGCCCGTTTGGGAGCTTTGGTATTATCCCCATGGTCCTTTCAGGAACCCCAGCATCCACTAGGACGATAGAGAAAATAAGAATTTACTTACCGATAATTCTATTTCTCGGAGTCCGTAGTGGATGCTGGGCGCCCATCCCAAGTGCGGATTATCTGCATTACTTGTACATAGTTACAAAAATCGGGTTATTATTGTTGTGAGCCATCTTTTCAGAGGCTCCGCTGTTATCATACTGTTAACTGGGTTCAGATCACAGGTTGTACAGTGTGATTGGTGTGGCTGGTATGAGTCTTACCCGGGATTCATAAATCCTTCCTTATTGTGTACGCTCGTCCGGGCACAGTACCTAACTGAGGCTTGGAGGAGGGTCATAGGGGGAGGAGCCAGTGCACACCACCTGATCCTAAAGCTTTACTTTTTGTGCCCTGTCTCCTGCGGAGCCGCTATTCCCCATGGTCCTTTCAGGAACCCCAGCATCCACTACGGACTCCGAGAAATAGAATTATCGGTAAGTAAATTCTTATTTTTATTTTCAGGTATCCGTGGATTCTACTTGGAGAAGAGGACCGACTGCTTCGTGTCAACATAGGTAAGTATGTGTGTGTCGGCAGTATGTAATAAAGTTGTACTTGTCACGGTGTATGTGTCCTGTTTTTATTTGGGTATTTTTTCCCCAGTAGTACTACAGGTACCAGCGGGCCCGTTTTTCTCCCGCATGCTGGTACTTGTGGTTCTCCAAGTACCAGCTTGCGGGGGAGGCTTGCTGGGACTTGTAGTACTACTGGAAAAAACAATATTCAGACATTTTTCTCAAGGCTATCAGCCTCCCATCCGCAGCCCTTGGATGGGGGGGACAGCCTCGGGCTTCACCCCTGGCCCTTGGGTGGCTGGGGGGGGGACCCCTTGATTGAAGGGGTCCCCACTCCCCCAGGGTATCCCGGCCAGGGGTGACTAGTTGGATATTTAATGCCACGGCCGCAGGGCACTGTATAAAAGTGACCCCCGGCTGTGGCATTATCTGTCCAGCTAGTGGAGCCCGATGCTGGTGCAAAAAATACGGGGGACCCCTACTCGTTTTGTCCCCCGTATTTTTTGCACCAGCATCAGGCGCAGAGCCCGGTGCTGGTTTTAAAAATACGGGGGATCCTCTGTCAATATTTTCCCCGCATTTTTAGAACCAGGATCAGCTCGAAGAGCCCGAGGCTGGTTATGCTTTGGAGAGGGGACCCCACGCCATTTTTTCCCTTGATTTTACCGTTCCAGCTATAAAAAAAATATATATATATATTTTTAAAAATATATAAAAAAATACTTGTGCAACTAAAAAAGACAAACCAAGTACCTAATCCCTTTTAACAAAAATAGATATGCTATTCCCAAAAAAAAAACCACTAAAAAAAACATGTTTTAAATTTTTTTTATTGGTTTCACCCTCCAAAGTGTGGCGGATTGAAAATGACGAATTTACTGTCTAAAAGCACTGTTGTCGAATTTCCAAACTTGAATTGAATACACTTTGGTCGAATTGCAGCACTTGTATCATTGCAGAAAAGTCGAATTTGACAAAAGTCGAATTTCAAAAAGTCGAATTTTGAAAGTCCGTTTTTTTGACGGAAAGCACTGAATTGCATTGACGAATTTATTTTTTTTGGCGAAAAAATCCCGAAATTCGACAATTTCGGGAATTCGACCGCAATTGCATATACCCCTATGTAAAGAACAAAGTATTTAATAAGAATATTTCATTCATTCAGATCTAGGATGTGTTATTTTAGTGTTCCCTTTATTTTTTTGAGCAGTATATAATGCTAGCTGTTTCTATCACCTTTTGCTAAAAAGGCTGAAGTAGTAAACACTTATCTGGGATCCGGTCTGAAAGTCGACACTGACTAGGTCGACAATGTTTAGGTCGACCACTATAGGTCGACAGTCACTAGGTCGACGTGGATGGAAGGTCGACAGGGTTTCTAGGTCGACATGTGCTAGGTCGACAGGTCTAAAGGTTGACATGAGTTTTTTTTTTTTGTTTTTGTTTTTAATTCTTTTTTTTAATTTTTTCATACTTAACGATCCACGTGGACTACGATTGGAACGGTAATCTGTGTCGAGCGAATCGAAGGCACCATGCCCGAAGCATGGTGAGCGAACGCGGTGCACTAATTGGGGTTCCCGGTCACTACGAAGAAAACGACACCCAAAAAAATGTAAACCTCATGTCGACCTTTAGACTTGTCGACCTAGCACATGTCGACCTTTCATCCATGTCGACCTAGTGACTGTCGACCTAAACATTGTCGACCTAGATACTGTCGATTTGATGAACCACACCCCACTTATCTAGCCGTCTTGTAGGAACCCAATAATTGTCAATTGTAGGTCAATAATTTGGTCGTTTCTAAATTTGCAATTTTTCTTTTTTTGTATTTGCTGCCATTCTGTTGAGATGTATACTGTTTGGAATTATCTTGCTGTAGCCACAATCAGTTAAACGTTTAAATTTGCTTGAACAACCTAGAATTTATTATCCCCTCGGTGACTTTTAAGTCATTCAGAGCCTGAAGCTGCAAAACGGTCTCTAGATACTAACACAGCCATGCATCAGCACTGAGATGCTTTGAATCACAGTGTTTTCTATCCTAAAAACAGATTTGTTTTTTCAGGATTTAGCTAAGAAATGTTTCCCATTTACCGTGTATGGTGTCTTGGCAATCTTCTTTCAGCCTTCTGATTCATACAGGTGGCACATGTGAGACAGGCCGTATCAGTGGCGAATTTCACAGAAGAGCTGCAGGACTGCACCTCCTACCCCCCAGTAAAATATGCCTCCTGCAGGAACGGCCTCGTGGTGGCAGTGACTTCCCATTGGAAGCACTTCTTGCCAGACAGACAGTCCCAGATGGAGGTGTTTTCTCCCCCCTGGGATTGCCAGACTGGACTGCGATAGAGAGAGCGCTTCTCACGGGAAGCCACTTCTCTGCTATTACGGCAGACCTCTCTGGCTTCTAGGGGCTGCACCCGTGCTAGCCTGTTTGCTAATTTTGCACCAACTTAAGTTCCGCCTCCAGCTTTTAGACCCTGCCTCCATCTTCTGCCTGATCTCAGCCCTGCCTCCAGGTGAGGTTAGTCGCTGCACACCATGAGGCCACACCGCCTTGCGTCTCTGCAAGGGGACATGGCCTCACGCCGATCCCATCTGCGCCTGCACCCTATGATGTAAAGACCTGAGTCTATAAAGACAGTGAAGGCGCCACAGCTGGACAGAAGAATTCTGTTTGAAAAGCTTGGCCCCCAGTGCATTATACTTCCATTTAATGCTTTTCTCCTGATTTATTCATGAACACAGGCATTCAGATATGCAAGAGGTGTCTACAGATCCTTTGATGCTGTATGTGGAGTACCTTGTTCAAGACTGAAATGGATTCTGATGTCTATTGTATTTTCATTTAGTGTCTCCCTGATTGCAGACAAGAACGCAGCCCTATCAGCTCACTGTGGAACAAATATCCTCTTTGGTGGAGTTGTCCGCCTTGATTTGCGCATGTGCACCTAGAGTTACACAAAAAGTGCAATGGTATGTGCAGTTTGGATAAATAATTAAATGGATATTTCAATATATTAATTTGGATACATGTATCTATAAAGAAACTTCCCCATAGAGCATTCAGCACCAATAAAAACTGTTGTAGTGGTTAAATATTTAGGAGATACAAATATAACAGTCTACAATAAATAAAATACATCACACAAATGTTTCTATGCTCTGAGTACATTATGATTATCTCCGGAGACATTATTTCTTGTTTATATTTTATTTATTGTACATGAATATTCCCTGCAATGACACTCTGTTCGGTGTGTGCATTTAATTGGCATTGTCCATCCTGTTACAATTTGACATTATATTATTTTGCTGTATTGTTTACTTTATGGCACAAATGAAGCTTCAATAAAGAGCATTTGTAAACAAAAAAAATATATAAAAATTCTACAGTATATGGGGCAAACAATCTATAAGATGCCTATCCGAAAGCTGCGCAAGGGCTGTAGGGAATTAGGTGCCCATTAATCAACCTATATTTGCGGCTTTTCCCCCCGAAATTTGACCAGCGGTGGTATAACGAGGGGGGTGCGAGTGGGGGAGGGGGGGGGGGCGCCGCGCCGCTGGCCAAGGTAGTGTCCTACCCGGCAGGGAGAGGCAGCATGAGGCGGTCGGGCCGATGGAGAAGAGGGAGGGTCCTCCCCCTCCATCCCTTCTCTACTCCCCCTCCTCGCCCAGTGGCGGGCTGGACCGGTAGGGTGGCATTCTGCAACGCGATCCACAGTGGAACCATCTTCCCAGTGATAGTTGGGAGGATGGCAGATGTGCACTAGAGAACAGAGGGGGTCATTCCGAGTTGATCGCTAGCTGCCGCTGTTCGCAGCGCAGCGATCAGGCTAAAAATCGGCATTTCTGCGCATGCTTATGCACCGCAATGCGCACACGCGACGTACGGGTACAAAGGCATTTGTTGTTTTGCACAGGGTCTAGCAAAGTTTTCAGTCGCACTGACGGCCGCAAGAAGATTGACAGGAAGGGGCGTTTCTGGGTGTCAACTGACCGTTTTCAGGGAGTGTTTGTAAAGACGCAGGCGTGTCTGAAAAAACACAGGCGTGGCTGGGCGGGTGTGTGACGACAAATCCGGACATGAATAGGCGGAAGTGATCGCAAGCGCTGAGTAGGTTCAGAGCTACTCAGAAACTGCACAAACTGTTTTTGCAGAGCTCGGCTGCACATGCGTTAGCACTTCTGCTAAGCTAAAATACACTCCCAGTGGGCGGTGGCATAGCGTTTGCACGGCTGCTAAAACTAGCTAGCGAGCGATCAACTCGGAATGACCCCCAAAGTCTCTGGCACGGCGTCATAGTTTTGCTTTAGGCGCGGTTTTCCCGAAGATGTAACTGGGAAGATGGTGTCAAAGAGGAGTAGGGACCCACCTGTCTTCACAAGGTAAGTATATACTTCAGGGGAAGAGGATGAGGGGGAGGGCAAAATCGCTTTCATCTTTCGAGTCAAGATTACTGAAAAGTATAGTAATGGTACATGTGTAGGCGCAGTGTTTTGATGGAGCGTTCTCAGCAATTTTACTTTGCAATACTTAATTGCATGCATTTTGCACCTCCCAATTGCATTTTAGCAGGGAAGAGCATTCCTAGATTGACTTCACTCAATGGGGGACTTGAAAAACACAAAAATGCCACAGGCAAAGAAAAACTGACTCCCTTACTGGAAATGGTTATGGGAGGTTTAAACTGTACATTATACGTTTCCACATCTATCATTTATCTCATTTATCAATACCTAGCCTTGCTTGAGCGTTGCAGCTCCGTCCTCCTCCTATACATATCTCCCCTTCCGGCTTCTGCATTCCAAGACATAGGGGGAAATTTATCAAACCTTGTAGAGAGTTAAAGTACCAACCAATCAGATCCTGTTATTTTTTAAACTCGGCCTTTAAAACGACACGTGCTGATTGGTTGCTACTTTATCTCTCTCCTCATTATTACTCAACAAGCTTTGCTTACTCTCCTCCTCAGTCTTACACTTAATATTTGCTACTACAGGAGCTATGCAGGGTCCTCTCTGTCAAGTTGATGATGATGATGATTGCCATATCATTGCTACCGCTACATCTAACCTGTTTATTTCAGTTGCTCACATTTTGAAATATATGTAACTCAAAATACACACTTAAAACTGCTATTTTGCTCTTAACCACTAAGTACTAAAAGGCTCCACAAAGGGGAATGTTTTCTTTGATACTTTTTCTCTGAGTGTGAAGAATTGAGGCAGAGCATTGTGCCCTGAATTAAATTGTGTTGGGAGTTATGTGATATGAATGGAAATATGACTCATGAGGCTGCGGAAGGAGATGCAGAAGGAATACAGGGTTTTAGTAATAGTTTGTTATATTATTAAAACTCATCAAAGCAAACTGTCTCCGTTAAATTCCAGTCATAACAAGCGAAGATGCAACTGAATGGAAAACCAAACAAAAAGGACTAAAGCCACACAAAGCTGCAAAATTGATACATCTAGATGACACTTTTTTTTTTTTTTTTTGATGGCAGAACTTTTGTCTTTAAAGTAGTCAACGGCTGTAATTAAATGTATTATCTATCTTTGCATAGAAGCCTTCTTCTCCCTGAGCCGCAGAATAATGAGGGTTTGGGAAAGGGGGTCTTGCAAAATTATTACGCTTCCCAAAGACACTTTCTGCCATCATGATCCGTTATATCTAAATATACATATACGAAATTGGGTGTAGTATGGTATGCCGGCGGTCGGGCTCCCGGCGACCAGCATACCGGCGCTGGGAGCCAGACCGCCGGCATACCGACAGTGTGGCGAGCGCAAATGAGCCCCTTGCGGGCTCGCCACGCTGCGGGCACGGTGGCGCGATACGCGCGCCACGCTATTTTATTCTCTTTCCAGGGGGGGGTCCTGGACCCCCACGAGGGAGAATAAGTGTCGGTATGCCGGCGCCGGTATACTGTGCGCCGGGATCCCTAGAGCCGGCATACTGAAGACCACCCACGAAATTGACAAACATATGTGACTCCCTTACAATTAGTGTGTTTGTCCATTTCAATCAGATTCAGTCTCCATAATCAAACATTTGGGGGGGAAATGTAATAGGGTGTGAGAATCAGAGTGAGAGATTCTAGTAAAATTCTCCTGTTTTTTTTCTCTAACGTCCTAGTGGATGCTGGGGACTCCGTAAGGACCATGGGGAATAGACGGGCTCTGCAGGAGACAGGGCACTTTAAGAAAGAATTTGGATACTGGTGTGCTCTGGCTCCTCCCTCTATGTCCCTCCTCCAGACCTCAGTTTGAATCTGTGCCCAGACGAGCTGGGTGCTACTTAGTGAGCTCTCCTGAGCTTGCTATAAAAAAGTATTTTGTTAGGTTTTTTATTTTCAGAGAGATCTGCTGGCAACAGACTCTCTGCTACGTGGGACTGAGGGGAGAGAAGCAGCCCTACTCACTGAAGATAGGTCCTGCTTCTTAGGCTACTGGACACCATTAGCTCCAGAGGGATCGTACACAGGATCGCACCCTTGGTCGTCCGATCCCGGAGCCACGCCGCCGTCCCCCTCGCAGAGCCGGAAGACAGAAGCCGGTGACAGAAGCAAGAAGACTTCGAAATTGGCGGCAGAAGACTCTAGTCTTCATATGAGGTAGCGCACAGCACTGCAGCTGTGCGCCATTGCTCCCACACTACACCCACATACTCCGGTCACTGTAAGGGTGCAGGGCGCAGAAGGGGGCGCCCTGGGCAGCAATTAGAGACCTCTTTGGCAAAAGTTTGCATAATATACAGTTGGGCACTGTATATATGTATGAGCCCCCGCCAAAATTGTACATGAAAGCGGGACAGAAGCCCGCCGTTGAGGGGGCGGGGCTTCTTCCTCAGCACTCACCAGCGCCATGTTTTTTCTCCACAGCACCGCTGAGAGGAAGCTCCCCAGTCTCTCCCCTGCAGTTACACGGTAGAAGAGGGTAAAAAGAGAGGGGGGGGGCACATAATTAGGCGCAAAAATCAATATAAACAGCAGCTAATGGGTTAACATTAAGTTACTGTGTTATTCCTGGGTTAATAGCGCTGGGGTGTGTGCTGGCATACTCTCTCCCTGTCTCTCCAAAGGGCCTTATGGGGGAATTGTCTTCAGATGAGCATTCCCTGAGTGTGTGGTGTGTCGGTACGTGTGTGTCGACATGTCTGAGGTAAAAGGCTCCCCTAAGGAGGAGATGGAGCAAATATGTGTGTGAGAGGGTGTCTCCGTCGACAACGCCGACACCTGTTTGGATATGTGTAATTAAGTGCTAAGGTGAATTTATTGCACAAAAGATTAGAGAACAGACAGGGAATCTACCCATGTCTGTCCCTATGTCGCAGAGACCTTTAGAGTCTCTCAATGCTCACTATCCAAAATAATAGACACTGATATCGACACGGAGTTTGACTCCAATGTCGACTACGATAATGCAAAGTTACAGCCAAAATGGCAGAAAAGTATTCAATATATGTTTATTGTAATAAAAGATGATTTGCATATCACTGATGACTCATCTGTCCCTGACACAAGGGTACACATGTTTAAGGGGAAGAAAGCTGAGGTAAATTTCCCTCCTCTCATGAGGAAAAAAAGCGGGAATCTCCAGACAAGAGACTGCAGTTTCCTACAAAGAATTCTCAGGCAGTATCCTTTCCCCACTAGGGCCGGGATATGATGGGAATCTTCCCCTAGGGTGTCACGTTTGCCCAAAAGGTAGCCCTGACGTAACCGCTATTCTCAGGGATCCTGCAGATAGCGTGCACATTCTGGTACACTACTCAGACCAGCGATTGTGTCGCCATGGGTTTATAGCGCTGTGGCAGCGTGGACAGGTACCTTATCATGCAAGATTGAGACCCTAGTATGTATATAGATAGATATATATATATATATATGTATATATTGAGATATATATATATATATATTAAAGATGCTGTCTTAAGAGATGTATATATAAAACATGCCCAAAGAGACATGAGTATACTGGGTCCTAGAGTCAAAGCTATGTCGATTTCTGCTTGACGTGTCCTGTAGAATATGCAATGGACAGATGATGCCAACTTAAGAGGCATATGGAAGGCTGAGGATTGTGTGGAGAAGGGTTCTCGGACCTGGTCTCCACAGCTATAGCTGGTAATTCTGATATTTTGCCTTATATTCCTGCACAGCCTAGGAAAGCACGACATTATCAAATGCAGCCGTTCGAATAAAGAAACAAGAAAGTCCGAGGTGCGTCCTTTCTTGCCAGAGGCGGGGGCAGAGGAAAGAAGCTGCACAACACAGCTAGTTCCCAGGAACAGAAGTCCTCCCCGGCCTCTACAAAAATCCACCGCATGTCGCTGGGGCTCCACAGGCGGAGCTAGGCCCGGTGGGGGCACGCCTTCGTAAGTTCAGCCACAAGTGGGTTCACTCCCTGTTAGATCCCTGGGCAATAGATATTGTGTCTCAAGGATACAAGCTGGACTTTGAGAAGATGCCCCCTCACCGACGGCCCTGCCGGCTTCCCCCCACGAGAGGGAAACAGTGTTAACTGCAATTCACAAATTGTATCTTCAACAGGTGGTGGTCAAGGTTCCCCTCCTTTAACAAGGAGGGGGTTATTATTCGACCATGTTGTAGTCCCGAAACCAGACGGTTCGGTCAGACCCATATTGAATTTAAAATCCCTGAACATATACCTGAAAAGGTTCAAGTTCAAGATGGAATCGCTAAGAGTGGTCATTGCAAGCCTGAAAGGGGAAGATTTTATGGTGGCTCGGGACATAAAGGATGCATACCTTCATGTCCCCATTTATCCACCTCATCAGGCGTACCTCAGAATTGCGGTACGGGATTGTCATTACCAATTTCAGACGTTGCCGCTTGGTCTCTCCACAGCCTTGAGAATATTCACCAAGGTAATGGCGGAAATGATGGTGCTCCTGCGGAAGCAAGGTGTCACTATTATCATGTACTTGGATGATCTCATAAAAGCGAGATCAAGAGAGCAGTTGCTGAACAGCGTATCACTTTCTCTGGAAGTGTAACGGCAACACGGCTGGATTCTATATATTCCAAAGTCGCAGCTGGTTCCTACAGCTCATCTGCCTCTCCTAGGCATGATCCTAGACACAGACCAGAAAAGGGTTTATCTCCCGATAGAGAGAGCTCAGGAGCTCGTGACGCTGGTCAGGAATCTATTAAAACCAAAACAGGTGTCAGTGCATCACTGCACTCGAGTCCTGGGAAGGAGGGTGGCATCATACAAGGCCATTCCCTTCGGCAGGTTCCATGCGAGGACCTTCCAATGGGACTTACTGGACAAGTGGTCCTGATCACATCTTCAGATGCATCAGTTAATCACCCTTTCCCCCAGGGCCAGGGTGTCTCTCCTGTGGTGGCTGCAGAGTGCTCACCTTCTCGAAGGTCGCAGATTCGGCATTCAGGACTCGGTCCTGGTGACCACGGATGCAAGCCTCCGAGGGTGGGGGTCAGTCACACAGGGAAGAAATTTCCAAGGGCTGTGGTCAAGGCAGGAGACTTGCCTTCACATCAATATCCTGGAACTAGGGGCCATATACAACGCCCTAAGTCAAGCGGAGACCCTGCTTCGCGACCAACCGGTTCTGATTCAGTTAGACAATATCACCGCAGTTGCTCATGTAAACCGCCAAGGTGGCACAAGGAGCAGGGTGGCGATGGTAGAAGCCACCAGAATTCTTCGCTGGGCGGAGAATCACGTAAGCGCACTGTCAGCAGTGTTCATTCCGGGAGTGGACAACTGGGAAGCAGACTTCCTCAGCAGGCACGACCTCCACCCGGGAGAGTGGGGACTTCATCAAGAAGTCTTCATGCAGATTGCAAGTCATGGGAACTGCCACAGGTGGACATGATGGCATCCCGCCTCAACAAAAAGCTGCAGAGATATTGCGCCAGGTCAAGAGGCCCTCAGGCGATAGCTGTGGCGCACTGGTGACACCGTGGGTGTTCCCGTTGGTCTATGTATTTCCTCCTCTTCCTCTCATACCCAAGGTGCTGAGAATCATAAGGAAAAGAGGAGTGAGAACAATACTCTTTGTTCCGCGATTGGCCAAGAAGGACTTGGTATCCAGATCTGCAAGAAATGCTCACAGAGGACCCGTGGCCTCTGCCTCTAAGACAGGACTTGTGCAACAGGGGCCCTGTCTGTTCCAAGACTTACCGCAGCTGCGTTTGACGGCATGGCGGTTGAACGCCGGATCCTAGCAGAAAAAGGCATTCCGGATGAGGTCATTCCTACGCTGATAGAGGCTAGGAAGGATGTGACTGCTCAACATTATCACCGTATATGGCGAAAATATGTTGCTTGGTGTGAGGCCAGGAATGCCCCTACGGAGGAATTCCAGCTGGGCCATTTCCTTCACTTCCTACAGTCGGGAGTGACTTTGGGCCTGAAATTGGGTTCCATTAAGATCCAGATTTCGGTCCTATCCATTTTCTTTCAAAAAGAACTGGCTTCTCTTCCTGAAGTTCAGACGTTGTGAAGGGAGTGCTGCATATTCAGCCCCCTTTTGTGCCTCCAGTGGCACCTTGGGATCTTAACGTGGTGTTGAGTTTCCTGAAGTCACACTGGTTTGAGCCACTCAAAACCGTGGAGTTAGAATTTCTCACGTGGAAGGTGGTCATGCTATTAGCCTTGGCTTCAGCTAGGCGTGTGTCAGAATTAGCGGCTTTGTCACATAAAAGCCCCTATCTGGTTTTCCATATGGACAGGGCAGAATTGCGGACCCGTCCACAATTTCTGACAAAAGTGGTGTCATCTTTTCATATGAACCAACCTATTGTGGTGCCTGTGGCTACTCGTGATTTGGAGGATTCCGAGTTACTAGATGTGGTCAGGGCTTTGAAGGTTTATGTAGCCAGAACGGCTAGAGTCAGGAAAACTGAGTCGCTGTTTATCCTGTATGCATCCAACAAGCTGGGTGCTCCTGCTTCAAAGCAAACTATTGCTCGCTGGATCTGTAACATGATTCAACAGGCTCATTCTGCGGCTGGATTGCCGCCTCCAAAATCAGTAAAAGCCCACTCCACAAGGAAGGTGGGCTCTTCTTGGGCGGCTACCCGAGGGGTCTCGGCATTACAGCTTTGCCGAGCAGCTACTTGGTCAGGTTCAAACACTTTTGTAAAGTTTTACGAGTTTGATACCCTGGCTGAGGAGGACCTTGTGTTTGCTCATTCGGTGCTGCAGAGTCATCCGCACTCTCCCGCCCGTTTGGGAGCTTTGGTATAATCCCCATGGTCCTTACGGAGTCCCCAGCATCCACTAGGACGTTAGAGAAAATAAGATTTTACTTACCGGTAAATCTATTTCTCGTAGTCCGTAGTGGATGCTGGGCGCCCGTCCCAAGTGCGGACTTCTTCTGCAATGCTTGTATATAGTTATTGCTTAAATAAGGGTTATGTTGTGGTTGCATCAGGGTTGATCTGATGCTCCGTTGTTGTTCATACTGTTAACTGGGTAAGTTTATCACAAGTTATACGGTGTGATTGGTGTGACTAGTATGAGTCTTGCCCTGGATTCCAAAATCCTTTCCTTGTACTGTCCGCTCTTCCAGGCACAGTTTCGCTAACTGAGGTCTGGAGAAGGGACATAGAGGGAGGAGCCAGAGCACACCAGTATCCAAATTCTTTCTTAAAGTGCCCTGTCTCCTGCGGAGCCCGTCTATTCCCCATGGTCCTTACGGAGTCCCCAGCATCCACTACGGACTACGAGAAATAGATTTACCAGTAAGTAAAATCTTATTTTTATTTTTTTTTAAGTGCCAATCATTTACATGGCAAAACCAGGTTGATTTTGACATGTAAATGATTGGCATTTAAGAAAAAAAAAAAAAGAGAATTTTACCAGAATCTCTCACTTTCTGAGTCTCCCACCCTATTACATTCCCCCTAGCAGTGGAATTGGTTGTACGGAAGAGCTCAGTGATGGTCACAAATTGGCACTGTCATGGGATGCCACCTTACCTGCAACTCAATCAATACAAAAGCCATTCGTCAGGCGCTTCATGGATTGGGTTTCCATGGCTGGAGTGACGAATAACTCTTCACCATCTGGCTGCCTGACTGTAATCTGGAGGGAGACACTGCATGAATGTATACTGCCAATTGCAATGTATAGCGTAAAAGTAATAATTGTTGGGGGCACTTTTCCATGGTGTGGACTGGGTCCCTTCGTTACAGTGAAAGAAAATCTTAATGCTATAGAATTAAGTAGTATACTATAGTGTGCTTCTGGAATGAGAACGACCAGTTTAGTCTTATCGCACAACATCAGTGCCCGACCTAATGTTCTTGTAGCTGAGTGGAAGTAAATCCCTTTACCAGTATTCTAAATTCTAGTGGAAAGCCTTTACAGAAAAACGGAGGCTGTTATAGCTGCAAAGGATAGACTAACTCCAGATTAATGCCATGGCTTGTAATGTGTGTATATATGTGTGTGAATGTAGCTTACCCTTGTGGGGTAAAAAGGTATCACACGTTGGGTTTTCATACCCCGTTGCTTGATGGAGCACCGGGACTTCTTGGCCTTTAGGGGCTCCTTTGGGCCACCGCATACTTCCCTGTGTCTTGTATCTGCCCATCAGCCAGGTGATTGGTATATCTCTAGGATCAGCTCTCATATTGGTGGTGCATTGGTGTCCCCATCTTGATGTCTGTCAGTTGACTCTCTGTTCACCAAGTAGATCAGTGATGGCTAACCTTGACACTCCAGCTGTTGTTGAACTATACATCCCAGCATGCCCTGCATCCATTTTAGCATGGCCAAATAGCAAAACTGATGCAGGGCATGCTGGGATGTGTAGTTCAGCAACAGCTGGAGTGTCAAGGTTAGCCATCACTGAAGTAGATGCTGCTCTAGGATTTGTTGACCCAAGAAGTCCAAAAGGGGATAAGGCTTTCTATTTAAGTTTGTTCCAGTGAGCAGACCAGTGCCAGAAGAACTGTTCCAGTGAGCAGACCAGTGCCAGAAGAACTATTCCAGTGAGCAGACCAGTGCCAGAAGAACTGTTCCAGTGAGGAGACCAGTGCCAGAAGAACTGTTCCAGTGAGGAGACCAGTGCCAGAAGAACTGTTCCAGTGAGGAGACCAGTGCCAGAAGAACTGTTCCAGTGAGGAGACCAGTGCCAGAAGAACTGTTCCAGTGAGCAGACCAGTGCCAGAAGAACTGTTCCAGTGAGCAGACCAGTACCAGAAGAACTATTCCAGTGAGGAGACCAGTGCCAGGACAACTTCACTCCTGTGACCTGCCAGCATCTAACTGATTCCGGGATAGTCAGTGTAGCTGCAAACTCTCCACTTGACTGTGCCATTTATGTTACATTAAAGTGCGCTTTAGGTTCTAAGAATCTACCAGTTTGATTGGTTCTGGAGCTGCAGGAATTTTTATGATGGCAGCCTTGGCTATTACTTTGTTTCCCCTGTCTGTGCCTATACATGTCTGTGTCACCCCCCCATTTTGTTCAACGGTCCTCCCCCAAATGCTACAGCAAGTCATTAATGCGGCGGCTAAGGGAGGACTGCAAGCGATCATGCAGTATGCGCAGAATGGGTCCTATGCATGCGCAGACCCCCAAGCATCAGATCTGTACATAAAACATCAGGGTTGTATACAAATCCAGGAGTCAATAATGCAGTATCAAAGGATCAGGCGGAATCGGATCACTAGGAATAGCTGAGATCAGGAAGAGGTAGACCAGAAGTTCTCAAACTCGGTCCTCGGGGGCCCACACAGTTCATGTTTTGCAGGTCTCCTCACAGAATCGCAAGTGAAATAATTAGCTCCACTTGTGGACCTTTTAAAATGTGTCAGTAAGTAATTAATATACCTGTGCACCTGCTGGGTTACCTGCAAAACATGCACTGTGTGGGCTCCCGAGGACCGAGTTTGAGAACCTCTGAGGTAGACAATAGCACAAGGTCAGGTATGCTGGAGCATGATATGAGTTGAACTTCTCTTTTTGGCGCGTCGGGCCCTTTAAATCTTACACAGAGTGGCACACGCATCCCAATGTGAGCCATGCCTGCCTGTGCATCGATGCTGCCTGGAGAAGGGAGCCAGTAGAAGAGAAAGCAGCAGCAGACACCGGGGACCTCCCGCCTGCTCCTGCTCGCCGACCAGGACCCCAGCACTGCTGGGTTTGGTCGCTCTGGGACAATAGGTAATCCAGAGGCAGCACTCCCTCTGATTCCCTACAGAGAATATCTGTATGTTTTCAGTAAGCAAGCAACCCAAACTTTACATCCACATAGGGACTGGGATTGTACCATTAATTTGATTCCGGTAAAAAACCACCTAGGTGCCAAATGATCCACTTTTTTTTTTTTTTTTACCAGAGACTCTAGCTACTGTATGTTGGAAAACATGTATATTAAGGAGAACCTTATAAAGGCTCTACACAATCATCCACCACACTAGCAGGCGCTGGTTTTGGGAGGCAATCACAAGACCGCCTGTCGGGATCCTGGCTGTCACAATGCCAACACCAGGATCCCAACAGGCGGTGCAATCCCGCTGTTGGGATCATGACAGCCGAGATCCCGGCCGCCGGTCAAACATATGTATTCCCTTTGTCACGATCCTGACTGTAGTTCTCGTATTTGGTGACTAACCCCTGCCATCTGTCCTGGATCCTGTGCCTTTTTGCTCACTGAGATAAACAGCCTGTTAGCACGATGAGTTTCCTGAGTTCTCTGCCTGGAAGGTAATAGTTAACGAGCTCCACCTGTGGTGATCTCCTGTGTGAGTCTGAATTCAGCAATCTGAAGTTTAGGCCTAAAAGCCAGCA
The DNA here is from genome assembly GCF_028390025.1 of Pseudophryne corroboree. Taxonomy (NCBI): domain Eukaryota; kingdom Metazoa; phylum Chordata; class Amphibia; order Anura; family Myobatrachidae; genus Pseudophryne; species Pseudophryne corroboree. Next base: position 52,215,674 of record NC_086450.1, read on the forward strand.
TCCTCTGTTTGCAGAAGTTCAGGCTTCAGTGTTCTCTCGGCCTGCTAGGCCTCACTCCACATCACAGCCTAGTCTAGAGTACTCACTTGACAGTGACTGTTCACCTGACCCAGAGTTGTCCAATCCTCTGCCAGCCTGAGACTCTCTGAATCACCTGACACTGCTCACCAAGGACCAGGAAGTATAAGTCGGGAGACTGAGTTGGAAACTGGGCCAGTTCCTCGTGTCACACACAGCTCTGTGTGAGCTTTGAAGCTGAGCTCCCTAAAGGTAACCCTTGTACTTTAGTTCCTGTAAAAACTCTGGGGGTGATTCCGAGTTGATCGCTATTGTTTTCGTTCGCACAACATATTCGCAGTATTGCAAACATGTTGCACAATAGCGATTATCCGCCCCCAACGTATTTTTGCTATTTCGTACGCAGTATTACACAAAGTAGGCGTATGCCAAATGACCGCACTAATGCAAACCCATCGCATTACCACAAACCTCATTGTAAGAATACTAACTTCTCGTAGATGTACACATTCTACTTAAAATTGCACACGCTTTTGCAAAAAAACGCACTGCAATGGTTTTTTTTTTAAAAATGTAAGTTAAATAAGGCTCCACAAGCCTTCCTCAATTAGGAATCCAATTAGTGTAATGATTGTTAATGGTCATGACCAATTAAGTCTTCAAATAATACCAGAAGAACACTTTGTATGCATAATTGGCCATCCAAAAAAATTAATTAAAATATAGATGTGGTAATTGTTTTTTTAGTTTTTTTTAGTGTACAGGTGTAGTGTGTAACTAAATGTGTTAACGTGTTTTTAATCAATAAGCTCCTAACTATGTTTTTTTTCCCCTGTTTTAGTTTTACAAACACATTCTTAAGTGACATGTCTGAAATGTATAAGCTAAACAATTTATGCTAGCCAATCTGCAGTTCCTTTATTGCATAAATAAACACATCACCTGATTAACTTGAATCAAAAAAAAAAATTAGAAATTTTTTAAAAATAACTTTTTTTTTTGTTTTTTTTTTCATAAATATTTTTTTTTGTTTAAACATATTTTTGTAGTAATTCTACATTTGCAACCAAAGAAAGCAGTTGCTGGCGCATATTAGCCAGAATTTGGCCCATACTTATGGGATCTCCAACGGCAGCATCTGAAATTAAGATACAAAATAAACATTACTAACTTACTCACATTACCGATTATACAAACAAGCCACAAAGCACACTTTAACGCAGGCATGTCCAAACTGCGGCCCTCCACCTGTCTTGAAAATACATATACCAGCATGCCTTAACCCAGTTGTGCTGTTAGAGAATGCAGAAGCTGTGTCTGGCCATGCTGGGATGTCTATTTTCTCAACAGCTGGAGGGGCGCAGTTTGTGCAGGCCTGCTTTAATGTCCAAGTAACTACATAATGGATGTTTTAATGTGAAAACATTAGCACAACAACACACAAGCCTGCTCAGCAAAGTTTTTTTTAACTAAAAATACAAAGTGTACGACACCATGGGGTACATACAGTAATATTGGAGTTAGATTTTTGATGGGACGTTACCCATAGCAACCAATCAAATTAAACATTATCTTGTAGAAGGTGGCAATTTAATTAATTGTATGCTCTGCTTGGTTGCTATGGGCAGCATCACAACTTAAATAGTAATACCATCTTAGTAAATGTCGTCTCATGCAGGGATTCATTCACATCTGGAGTGAAGCAGTCTTTTCTTGTTTTTTTTTTTGGGTCCAACATCATCACACTGCATATCCACATCTTCAGAAGGATCCCATATCCTAGCATGGCCACCCTCCATGAAAGGCTGCCTTACAACATAAGGTCTAAGAGCTTTAAAAAAGTCAAATGCCTAAATAGTAGGAGTGTAACTTTCACAGCACAAATAACTGTGTCCTTAGCCTGCCTAACAAATTGACTCCTGCAACTTTAATGTGCAAATATTGCATTAACCAGGCACTATTGTAAAATTGAAACCACACAAAAAGTTCCACTCAGGTCTAAATGTTTGCCATATAATGTTTCACATACAAACCGTGTTGTGCAGGCAAACCTGTCCACATAAGCATTTAACCTTGACAAAAGATTGGCCACAGTACAACACTGCATTTATTTGAATGTGTCATTAAATACTATTTTACAATTTAAAACAATGTGTGTGAACTTACTTTCCTCTGCCACTTGCCCACCTCCCTCAAGTGGCTCCGGGGCCTCTGCTGCCCATTCTGATGAGGGCGAAGGTGTTTGGCTGGGGGATGGAGACTGGATGGGTGAGGTTGGCTGCATGGGGAATGGTGGCTAGATGGGGGAAGGAGGGTCCATTTGGGAAAGAGGATGGAAGGGGGAGGAATTTACAGAGGGTGGTTGAGAAAGATAGGGTGAGGGAGGTGGAGAGGTGGTTTGGGACACAGAGGGGGAGGGGGGCAGAGAGGGGAATTGGGAAAAGGAGGGGTATTGGGCCGGAGAGGGGGTTTGGGAAGGAGATGGAGGTGGCCGGAGAGGGGGAGTGGGCCGGAGAGGGGGATTGTGGTGGGGAGTGGGCCACAGAAGGGGAGGTTGGCGGAGAAGGGTCTTGGCCTGTAATTTGACCTCTTCTGCCAGCCACTGCTCACCGTTGTGCTTGCCCTAGAATGACATATGTAATAATTAGTTTGTTGTTTTTATTGTTTACAAAACATCATGCTTCAAAAACATTGATATTGACCATGTTAAATACTAGTGATGAGCGGATTCGGTTTTACTCGGTTCTCAAAACAGAATCTTATTGGCTATCCAAAACACGTGACATCAGTGAGTCAATAAGATTCTGTTTTGAGAACCGAGTAAAACCGAATCCGCTCATCACTATTAAATACACATATAAAGTTATTTGGTACAGCCGCTAGCATGTGTACTAACTCAGTACAACGACATTAACAGTTTCACAAGCACTTTGCTACACACTCAGTACTGCAAACCATAAGCACACACAATGTTGAAACTTGTGTAAGGATTTTGCTACAATAGTGTCATTACCCAGTCTGCTAAATGTATAAGTATAGGTCCTCTTAGTCAAAAAGTGATGTATATACAAATTAAAAGTGCAGCAAATAATCTCAGTGTAAACAAATTGTATGTAGTGTTCAACTTACTGCGTCTACGCCGTATGCGTATTTGTTGGCGTAGCTCCGCCAACAGCTCCGGCGTGCGACGGCGGAGGTCGCTCCACCGCCTCTCCAGTTGAATTATACTGCGGCGACTGCGGATGTTTCTCCACAGTATGCGGCGGACCTCCGCGTAGGCCTCGCGCTTAACCCTGTTAGGGATTACGGGCCCTGCGCGGCCTACGCGGCGGTCCATCACAGCAACAAGCACGCGCAGCTCCTGGCGTGAGAAGGCAGCTGCGCGCATGGTGCCAATGGCGTTTTCCATACATGGGCATGTATTTATAGTGTGTGGGGTTCTTTTTAATTGGTTGAAATTGTTTGGTGTCATCTGTATTAAACTTTATTGATATGTGTACATTAATGTTCATGACAGTGTGTACATTTTGCATCAGCGGTAATTCTCACCTGCGAAAAGTTAGTGTAAATGTATAAAAATATACTAAATACAACTGTAACACACAAACTCACTCACACTCACATACACACACACACACTTATTTGTGCAAATTTGGGGTCCACACACAGGATTTGAATTTACTAGCATTGTAGATTCTAGCATTGTAGATTTGTATGTACAAATTTAATTAAAAAAACAAAGTAGGTTTAGAAATATGTCTCTATAGAGTTATATACATACATACACACACATATACCTGTTTATTTGTGTTTGGTACTAAACATATACGTCTCTCTCTCTGTGTCTCTCTCTCTATATATATATATATTATATTTGTTGTCAAAATTATATATATATATATATGTAATGTTTGCTAAATAATCATTATATATATATATATATATATATTTAACTTGTAGAAAAAAAACACATAATATAAAAAAAATATATATATATATATAGAGAGAGAGAGAGACAGAGAGAGAAAGGCACCAAAGACCAAAATTGCCTAGTCAATAACACGGATGACAGGAATAGGCGGCCCCCTCGGAGACGTCGGGCTCCACCCTTTCCCAGAGAATTTGGTTCATCGGTTTCAACCTCTGACACTGAGTATATCGAAGGGCCGTCTGAATCCGTGAATTTTTTAGATCCTGGATCCGACAATCAGGTCGGACCCGGCAAGCTCTTAAGAAGCGGCACCGATCGCACATGAGGAGGGGTGGGCACAAGACGAAGAGGCCGTCCGAGACGCAATTAAACACTGTTTTTAATTTGTCTAGTGTATCACTTAACGAGGCAGAGATGAAACTTATTTCCCGGGGTTTGACCTTTGTACCCATGTGTAAATCTCAAGCTTTCCATAAATCAGTGGACCAGTATAGATTTGGGAGATCTATGCGACTTAGATAATTTTTCTCTGATAAACCCTCTGTGGACACCACTAATAAATTTCGGGGCAAATCAACATTTGACCCACCTTCCTCTAACCCCAGTATCAAGACTTTCTTGAGGCTTGTACAATCTGATATTGATAGGGAACAAGAACCTAAGGTTTATGATAATTTTACCCCTCCCGAACGAACAGCATTGAAGAAACTAAAATTAAACACCAATATAGTCATCCGCCCAGCGGATAAGGGAGGGGCAGTTGTTGTCCAGGACTGGGCAGATTATGACCGGGAGGTTCTACGCCAATTGGCAGATACTGAGACCTATAGGCAATTAGATTCTAATCCCATTACCACCATTAAAAATAAGATTGATGCGTGTATCAGGTTCGGTTTTGAACAAGGTTGGGTCAATAAAGAACTAAAAGATTTTTTGAGCACGGAACATCCAAAATGCCCTATATTGTACACATTACCAAAAATCCATAAAACTCTGGTACATCCCCCTGGGAGACCAATTATCGCTGCCGAGGGATCACTACTTCAACCCCTTGCCATCCTAATAGACAACATCTTACAACCCATTGTGACTAAAACTGAGAGCTATTTGCATGATACAGGAGACTTTCTAACTCATTTACACAATATACAGGTTAAGGATGGTAACATCTACATGGCCACCTTAGATGTCTGTTCTTTGTATACGGTCATTCCGCATCAGGCAGGACTCGACACCATTAAAAGAAATCTCTTGGGGGTCGACAATTTGGAATTTCCAATTGAGTTTATATTGGAAATAACAGAATTGGTATTGAAGTGTAATCATTTTTTGTATAAGGACAAGTTCTTTCTACAAACTTCGGGCACTGCGATGGGGTCAAACTTGGCCCCATCGTATGCCAATCTATATATGGCAGAATATGAGAAATCGCATATACTTTCCACATATGGTCACAAGATAGGTTTTTATCGCTGATTTATAGATGATATCTTTTTGATATGGCAAGGGACGGAAAGCGAGTTTAATGACATGGTGATGGCTTTGAACACATTGGACAGTCCGATTCGTTTTACACATACCATTTCCCCTAAGGAGATAAACTTTTTGGATGTGACCGTCATCAGAACAGATATAGGTTTCATTTCAACTTTATATCGAAAACCGACAGATCGTAACATGTTACTGCAGGCAGATAGTTTTCATCCGCCAGCACTTAAGGAGAGTCTACCTATTTCCCAATATCTAAGGGCCATGCGCATTAATTCTGTACCCGATCGTAGATTAATTCAGTGTTCTGAAGTCACCGCAAGATTCTTGCAACGGGGATATACATCTAGAACTCTTGCTAAATGTTTAGAGTCTGCAAATCAGATCTTCCAGGGTAAACAACGAACTACCAAAAAACATCTTAATTGTATGATCTTCCCTACACAATTCGATAACGGTAACACCATTAGGAAGTCACTAAGGAAGCACTGGCCGATTGTCGCCACGGATACGAATTTACCTTTTTCTGGAATGAAAGCACCCATGGTCGCATACCGTTGAGGTGCCAATCTTAAACAACTCCTTATGCGTCCCACCATGTTCCCTAGAAAATAACTTACTACCACTCAAGTTATGCAATCGAAACCAGGTAGCTACTCTTGTGGTAGTTGTACTACGTGCAGGTCAATGCTGACCGGCTCAACCTTTTATCATCCACATACTGGTAAAACCATTAAAATACAATATCATCTACATTGCAGGTTGGATCACGTCATATATCTTCTCAAATGTCCCTGCGGGCTTTGCTACGTAGGTTTAACCACACGACCATTCCGAGATCGGATGGCCAATCACAGATCTTCTATACACACTGCACTAATTACAGGTAAAACTGATAAACCAGTAGCCAGACATTTTATAGCAGCCAAGCATCAAGTTGCTAGTCTGAAGTGCAAACTAATAGACTGGATACCCCCAAGTCCAACTGGGGGGGACCGGTCACTTCTGCTAAAAAGACGAGAAAGTTACTGGATACACCGGTTGGATACGGTGGCACCAAGAGGGCTCAATGAGGCTAACCCATTCAATGTTTTTCTATAATGACATATTTTCCATCTTGGAAAGGGGTTAGCTCACCCATGCAGGTATAGGAATGTCACCAGAACACTGATATAGTGAGGATTTCCATACAGTGTCTTGGCAATTTTGGTCAATTATATCCTTCATTTTTTTTTTTTTATGCAACAGTATTTGTTTTATGTTTCTGTATGATATTATGATTATTTTATTATTATCATTATTAGCATTATTATTTTTATCACCATTATGATGATTATTATTATTATTATTATTATATTGTTTATATTTTTTGGCGCCCATATGAGTTTGTGACTTAGACACAGGTGAGCAATCTCCCAGGCCTGGACACTCTATATCCGTGAATCACACGGATATTACATGAGCACTGTCTATATTTGTGGTTCATGTGGACACGTATTCATTCTAATATTTATTTCTCTGACGTCCTAGTGTAGGGGTGGGCAAAATACGGCCCGCGGGCCGGATGCGGCCCGCAAACCGATCCTACCCGGCCCACTGCTTCCCCCCAGTGCGCAATGACAAGCGGCCCGACAGGCTGAGCTGCTTGTCATTGCTCTGCAGTACCTACAAGCTGCCGGCGCCTGTCTCCCCTGCTGCTGCTGCACGGCGCCTGCCACACTGTCTTCTTGCCTTGTAGCCTCCCCTCCCGCCTCCAGTGACAACGGCAGTGTTCATTGTCAGCCAAAAAAGGGGCGGAGCTATGTGATGACGAGGGGGCGGGGCTACACGGACCTCAGGGGGCGGAGCTACACGGGACAAGAGCAACTGCTACAGATCCATCCTTCCTGCCACTGCCAGCCAGATAAGTTAATGGAAAAAGTAAGAGAAAGTGTATTTGTGTGTGTGTGTGTGTGTGTGTGTATATGTTTGTGTGTGCAGGCAGTGGCGTCAGACTGTTTTTAGGTTAGGGGGGAGATCTTTAACGCTCGATATACCCCCCCCCCCGTGTTCTGTCACTGACTTAACCCCACATGTTCTGTCACCGTGTCACCCCCCCCGTGTTCTGTCACCGCGTCACACCTCCGTGTTCTGTCACTGTGTCACACCCCCCGTGTTCTGTCACTGTGTCACACCCCCCGTGTTCTGTCACTGTCACACCCCCCGTGTTCTGTCACCGCGTCACACCCCGCATGTTCTGTCACTGTGTCACACCCTGCATGTTCTGTCACTGTGTCACCCCCGCGTGTTCTGTCACCCCCGTGTTCTGTCACTGTGTCACACCCCGCATGTTCTGTCACTGTGTCACACCCCGCATGTTCTGTCACTGTGTCACACCCCGCATGTTCTGTCACCCCCCGTGTTCTGTCACTGACTCAACCCCACATATTCTGTCACCGTGTCACCCCCGTGTTCTGTCACCATGTCACACCACTCGTGTTCTGTCACTGTGTCACCCCCGCGTGTTCTGTCACTGTGTCACCGCCGCGTTCTGTCACTGACTCAGCCCCACATGTTCTGTCACCGTGTCACCCCCGTGTTCTGTCACTGTGTCACACCCCCCGTGTTCTGTCACTGTGTCACACCCCGCGTGTTCTGTCACTGTGTCACACCCCACATGTTCTGTCACTGTCACACCCCCCGTGTTCTGTCACTGTGTCACACCCCCGTGTTCTGTCACTGTGTCACACCCCGCATGTTCTGTCACTGTGTCACACCCCGCGTGTTCTGTCACTGTGTCACACCCCGCATGTTCTGTCACTGTGTCACACCCCGCATGTTCTGTCACTGTGTCACACCCCGCATGTTCTGTCACTGTGTCACACCCCGCATGTTCTGTCACTGTGTCACACCCCGCATGTTCTGTCACTGTGTCACACCCCACATGTTCTGTCACTGTGTCACACCCCGCATGTTCTGTCACTGTGTCACACCCCCGTGTTCTGTCACTGTGTCACACCCCGCGTGTTCTGTCACTGTGTCACCCCCCCGCCCCGTGTTCTGTCACTGTGTCACCCCCCCGCCCCGTGTTCTGTCACTGTGTCACCCCCGCGTTCTGTCACTGACTTAACCCCAAATGTTCTGTCACCGTGTCACCCCCGTGTTCTGTCACTGTGTCACACCCCCCGTGTTCTGTCACTGTGTCACACCCCGCATGTTCTGTCACCGTGTCACCCCTGTGTTCTGTCACCATGTCACACACCCCGTGTTCTGTCACTGTGTCACACCCCGCGTGTTCTGTCACCGTGTCACCCCCCGCATGTTCTGTCACCGTGTCACCCCCCGTGTTCTGTCACTGACTCAACCCCACATGTTCTGTCACCGTGTCACCCCTGTGTTCTGTCACCATGTCACACACCCCGTGTTCTGTCACTGTGTCACCCCCGCGTTCTGTCACTGACTCAACCCCACATGTTCTGTCACCGTGTCACCCCGTGTTCTGTCACCATGTCACCCCCCCGTGTTCTGTCACTGTGTCACACCCCGCGTGTTCTGTCACTGTGTCACCCCCGCGTTCTGTCACTGACTCAACTCCACATGTTCTGTTACCATGTCACCCCCCGTGTTCTGTCACCGCGTCACACCACCCGTGTTCTGTCACCGCGTCACACCACCCGTGTTCTGTCACTGTGTCACACCTTTCCCCAGGGGCCATGAGACACTGGATAATTTGCTTGCTGTGCAATGATTATCCCAAATAAAATGTTAATGTGTAAAAGGGGGCTCTACCTTCCGTACTGTGTAAAAGAGAGCTCTACCTGCCGTACTGTGTAAAAAGGGTACTCTATCTTCCATACTGTGTAAAAGAGAGCTCTACTTGCCGTAATGTGTAAAAGGGGACTTTACCTGGCGTAATGTGTGTAAGTGGCGCTACTGTGTGGCATAATTTGAATAATGGAGACTATTGTGCAGCCTAATATGTATCTATATTATTTTTTGGCCACACCCCTTCCCTATGAAGCCACGTCCCTATATTTTTGGCACGTGGGGGAGCTGCTATTTTGTGTGCGGCCCTCGGATACTGACAGGAAAGTGTCAAGTGGCCCTTCAGCTGAAATGATTGCCCACCCCTGTCCTAGTGGATGCTGGGGACTCCGTAAGGACCATGGGAATAGACGGGCTCCGCAGGAGACTGGGCACTCTAAAAGAAAGATTAGGTACTATCTGGTGTGCACTGGCTCCTCCCTCTATGCCCCTCCTCCAGACCCCAGTTAGAATCTGTGCGCGGCCAGAGCTGGATGCACCTTGTGGGCTCTCCTGAGCCTGCTAGTAAAGAAAGTAATGTTAGGTTTTTTATTTTCAGTGAGATCTGCTGGCAACAGACTCACTGCTACGTGGGACCGAGGGGAGAGAAGTAAACGTACCTGTTCACAGCTAGGTTGCGCTTTTTAGGCTACTGGACACCATTAGCTCCAGAGGGTTCGAACACAGGCAAAGGTCCTCGGTCGTCCGTTCCCGGAGCCGCGCCGCCGTCCCCCTCACAGAGCCAGAAGATCAGAAGTTGGTGATGAAATCGGCGGCTGAAGACTCCTGTCTTCATTAAGGTAGCGCACAGCACCGCAGCTGTGCGCCATTGCTCCCACTGCACACCACACACTCCGGTCACTGTAGGGTGCAGGGCGCTGGGGGGGGGGGGGGGGCGCCCTGGGCAGCAATAAGAATACCTTTGGCATAAAAAAAGACACATAATACAGTCTGTGACTGTTTATGTGTAAAACCCCCGCCATTTTTTAGTCAGAAACAGCGAGACAGATGCCCGCCACTGAGGGGGCGGGGCCTTCTTCCTCAGCACACCAGCACCATTTCTCTTCACAGCTCCGCTGGAAGGACGCTCCCCAGGCTCTCCCCTGCAGTCTCCTGGCACTAAGGGTAAAAAGAGAGGGGGGGCACATAAATTTAGGCAAAAGGTGTATTGATACAGCAGCTATTGGGAAAAATTCACTTCTGGTAGTGTGTATCCCTGTGTATATAGCGCTGTGGTGTGTGCTGGCATACTCTTTCTCTGTCTCCCCATAGACCTTGTGGGGTCCTGTCCTCAGTCAGAGCATTCCCTGTGTGTGTGCTGTGTGTCGGTACGGCTGTGTCGACATGTTTGATGAGGAGGGTTACGTGGAGGCGGAGCAAGTGCAGATAAATGTGGTGTCGCCCCCGTCGGTGCCGACACCTGATAGGATGGATATGTGGAAGGTCTTAAATGACAATGTAAACTCATTACATAAGAGATTTGATTATGTTGCTGCCGGGGGACAGCCAGGCTCTCAACCCGGGCCTGCCCAGGCACCTCAGAGGCCATCAGCGTCTCAAAAACGCCCACTATCTCAGTTGGTTGACACAGATGTCGACACGGAGTCCGACTCCAGCGTCGACGAGGATGAGGCACTATTACAACCCAAAATGACTAAGGCCATCCGATATATGATTATTGCAATGAAAAATGTATTACACATTTCAGAGGCTGACCCTGTCCCTGACAAGAGGGTAAATATGTTTGGGGAGAAAAAGCAGCCAGTGACTTTTCCCCCGTCACATGAATTAAATGAGTTATGTGAAGAAGTGTGGTCTTCCCCTGATAAGACAGTGGTGATTCCCAAGAGAATACTAATGGCGTACCCTTTCCCGCCAACGGATAGGTTACGCTGGGAATCCTCCCCTAGGGTTGACAAGGCCCTGACGCGCTTATCTAAAAGAGTGGCCCTGCCGTCTCAGGATACGGCCGCCCTAAAGGAACCTGCGGATAGGAAGCAGGAAGGTATCTTGAAGTCTGTGTATACACACTCTGATACTCTACTGAGACCGGCTATTGCTTCAGCTTGGATGTGCAGTGCTGTTGCAGCATGGACAGATACTCTGTCAGAGGGGTTGGATACCCTGGACAGGGATACCGTATTGCTAACACTTAGCCATATTAAAGACGTCGTCTTATATATGCGGGATGCCCAGAGGGACATTTGCCTGCTGGGCTCTCGAATAAATGCAATGTCCATTTCTGCCAGGAGGGTCTTATGGACTCGGCAATGGACAGGGGATGCCGACTCTAAAAAACACATGGAGGTTTTGCCTTATAAGGGTGAGGAATTGTTTGGGGACGGTCTCTCGGACCTCGTATCCACAGCGACAGCTGGAAAGTCGACTTTCTTGCCACAGGTTTCCTCACAGCCTAAGAAAGCACCGTATTACCAAATGCAGTCCTTTCGTTCTCAAAAAAGCAAGAGAGTCAGAGGTGCATCCTTTCTTTCCAGAGGCAGGGGTAGAGGAAAGAAGCTGCACCATGCAGCCAGTTCTCAGGAACAAAAGTCCTCAAGTTCTCCCCTGCTTCCACTAAGTCCACGCATGACGCTGGGGCTCCACAGGCGGAGCCAGGAGCGGTGGGGGCGCGTCTCCGAAATTTCTGCAACCAGTGGGTTCGCTCACAAGTGGATCCTTGGGCTATACAAATTGTATCTCAGGGATACAAGCTGGAATTCGAAGTGACGCCCCCTCACCGTTACCTAAAATCCGCCTTGCCAGCTTCTCCCACGGGGAGGGAGATAGTCCTGACGGCTATTCACAAGCTGTACCTCCAGCAAGTGATAATAATGGTACCCCCCCTTCAGCAGGGAAGGGGTTACTATTCCACACTGTTTGTGGTACCGAAACCGGGCGGTTCGGTAAGACCCATTCTAAATTTAAAATCCGTGAACATTTACATGAAAAAGTTCAAAATGGAATCGCTCAGAGCGGTCATTGCCAGCCTAGAAGAGGGGGATTTTATGGTATCTCTGGACATCAAGGATACGTACTTGCATGTCCCCATTTATCCGCCTCACCAGGAGTACCTCAGGTTTGTGGTACAGGACTGTCATTACCAATTCGAGACGTTGCCGTTTGGTCTATCCACGGCACCGAGAGTCTTTACCAAGGTAATGGCGGAGATGATGGTACTTCTCCGGAAGCAAGGAGTTACAGTTATCCCGTACTTGGACGATCTCCTCATAAAGGCGAGGTCCAGAGAGCAGTTGTTGGTCAGCGTAGCGCACTCTCAGGAAGTGTTGCTACGGCTCGGCTGGATTCTGAATATTCCAAAGTCACAGCTGATTCCTGGGCATGATTCTGGACACAGAACAGAAGAAGGTATTTCTCCCGGAGGAGAAGGCTCAGGAGTTAGTGACCATGGTCAGGGATCTCCTGAAACCAAAGCAGGTGTCGGTGCATCACTGCACGCGAGTCCTGGGAAAGATGGTAGCGTCATACGAAGCCATTCCTTTCAGCAGGTTCCATGCCAGGGTCTTTCAGTGGGATCTGTTGGACAAGTGATCCGGATCGCATCTTCAGATGCATCGGCTGATCGCCCTGTCCCCGAGGGCCAGGGTGTCTCTTCTGTGGTGGCTGCAGAGTGCTCATCTTCTCGAGGGCCGCAGGTTCGGCATACAGGACTGGGTCCTGGTGACCACGGATGCAAGCCTCCGCGGATGGGGGGCAGTCACTCAGGGAAGAAAGTTCCAGGGGCTTTGGTCAAGTCAGGAGACTCGTCTGCACATAAACATACTGGAATTAAGGGCCATATACAACGCCCTGAGTCAAGCGGAGCTCCTGCTTCGAGACCAACCAGTGCTGATTCAGTCAGACAACATCACGGCAGTCGCCCATGTAAACCAACAGGGCGGCACAAGAAGCAGGGTGGCGATGGCGGAAGCCACAAGGATTCTTCGTTGGGCGGAGAATCACGTACAAGCACTGTCAGCAGTGTTCATTCCGGGAGTGGACAACTGGGAAGCAGACTTCCTCAGCAGGCACGACCTCTGCCCGGGAGAGTGGGGACTTCATCAAGAAGTCTTCGAGCAGATTGCAAATCGGTGGGAACGGCCACAGGTGGACATGATGGCGTCCCGCCTAAACAAAAAGCTAAAAAAATATTACGCCAGGTCAAGGGACCCTCAGGCGATAGCTGTGGACGCACTGGTAACTCCGTGGGTGTTCCAGTCGGTATATGTGTTTCCTCCTCTTCCTCTCATACACAAGGTACTGAGAATAGTAAGAAAAAGAGGAGTGAGAACGATACTCATTGTTCCGGATTGGCCAAGAAGGACTTGGTACCCAGAACTTCAAGAGGACAGGACCTGTTGCAGCAGGGGCCCTGTCTGTTCCAAGACTTACCGCGGCTGCATTTGACGGCATGGCGGTTGAACGCCGGATCCTAGCGGAAAAGGGTATACCGGATGAAGTAATTCCTACGCTGATAAGAGCTAGGAAGGATGTGACAGCAAAGCATTATCACCGCATATGGCGGAAATATGTTGCTTGGTGTGAGGCCAGGAAGGCCCCTACAGAGGACTTCCAGTTGGGTCGTTTTCTGCATTTCCTACAGTCAGGTGTGACTATGGGCCTCAAATTAGGGTCCATAAAGGTTCAGATCTCGGCCCTATCCATTTTCTTTCAAAAAGAACTGGCTTCACTGCCTGAGGTTCAGACGTTTGTAAAGGGAGTGCTGCATATTCAGCCTCCTTTTGTGCCACCAGTGGCACCTTGGGATCTTAACGTTGTGTTGGATTTCCTGAAATCCCACTGGTTTGAGCCACTTAAGACCGTGGAGCTAAAATATCTCACGTGGAAAGTGGTCATGCTATTGGCCTTAGCTTCGGCTAGGCGTGTGTCAGAATTGGCGGCTTTGTCATGTAAAAGCCCCTATCTGATCTTCCATATGGACAGGGCAGAATTGAGGACTCGTCCCCAATTTCTCCCTAAGGTGGTATCATCGTTTCATTTGAACCAACCTATTGTGGTGCCTGCGGCTACTAGGGACTTGGAGGATTCCAAGTTGCTGGACGTAGTCCGGGCTTTGAAAATTTATGTTTCCAGAACGGCGGGAGTCAGAAAGTCTGACTCGCTGTTTATTCTGTATGCAGCCAACAAGGTTGGAGCTCCTGCTTCGAAGCAGACTATTGCTCGCTGGATCTGTAGCATGATTCAGCTGGCTCACTCTGCGGCTGGATTGCCGCATCCAAAATCAGTAAAAGCCCATTCCACAAGGAAGGTGGGCTCTTCTTGGGCGGCTGCCCGAGGGGTCTCGGCTTTACAGCTTTGCCGAGCTGCTACTTGGTCGGGTTCAAACACATTTGCTAAGTTCTACAAGTTTGATACCCTGGCTGAGGAGGACCTTGAGTTTGCTCATTCGGTGCTGCAGAGTCGTCCGCACTCTCCCGCCCGTTTGGGAGCTTTGGTATAATCCCCATGGTCCTTACGGAGTCCCCAGCATCCACTAGGACGTCAGAGAAAATAAGAATTTACTCACCGGTAATTCTATTTCTTGTAGTCCGTAGTGGATGCTGGGCGCCCGTCCCAAGTGCGGACTTCTTCTGCAATACGTGTATATAGTTATTGCTTACTAAAGGGTTATTGTTATGAGCCATCCGTTGATTGAGGCTCAGTTGTTGTTCATACTGTTAACTGGGTATGGTTATCACAAGTTATACGGTGTGATTGGTGTGGCTGGTATGAGTCTTACCCTGGATTCCAAATCCTTTCCTTGTAGTGTCAGCTCTTCCGGGCACAGTTTCCCTAACTGAGGTCTGGAGGAGGGGCATAGAGGGAGGAGCCAGTGCACACCAGATAGTACCTAATCTTTCTTTTAGAGTGCCCAGTCTCCTGCAGAGCCCGTCTATTCCCATGGTCCTTACGGAGTCCCCAGCATCCACTACGGACTACGAGAAATAGAATTACCGGTGAGTAAATTCATATTTTCATTGTTGAGATTCATTGCAGTGTGCTTTTCACTAATCCACACCGATAGATTGATTAATATTATCTCCTCCGATCCCGGTATTTTTATAGTATGTAGCATCTATGTGACTATGGCAACACCACTCACCATATAAGACTCATTCCAGAGGCATTTCCTGTTGGTGGAACGCATACTCCGCCCCCTTTTCGGTTTAATGTAACGCATGGCTTTTCCATGATTATGGTGTGATTAGGGACTATGTTGCTATGGAGGCGGCTTTTATGGGTACCTGTGGTTTTGAGATCCAGAGGTACAGTACAGTCGGGTTTTGTCCGTGCGCCTATGACTTCCGGTCCGGTGGAACGCATGACTTCCGGTCCGATGGAACGCATGCGGCCCCGTATTGGCGGCAGCGGCGCCGGCTCCTTCAGTCTCACCTATGGAGAGGTTATCCCCGATAGGTCTATTGACCACGTGGGGTTAGATTAGATGCTGTATTGGCGCAATAGTCAGGACACCTATGCACATTTTATGGTCTAGATTATATGCTTTCTATGGGTGCTCCCAGGACTTCCGGTTACTTCCGGTCCGGGAGCTTTAAATAGGGACCCTGTGGCTGGCAATGGGTATGCAGCCCAGGGACGCCATGGATTCTTTGTAACACAGTAAGTAACACACCCATGGGGATGATTTATGCTATTGATAGCAGACGCTTATCATGTTTCTGCATTTGATTTATATAGTGTATACATCAGTTTTCTCCCTGTGGCTGTATCTGGGCTACAGTAGCTGGACTTTGAGGTAGGTGGTATGAGAGCACGTATGGTGATTTTAACTCTACTTTAGAACATTTTCGGTCATTAGGGTGACTGTATGGCTTCCATCATTTCAGACATATACGTTTCTCTCTTAAGTATGAGATTGGTTTGGAACATACATCTGCGTATTTTACGTCTCTTTTGTTGTGGCCATATCTACCCGAGGTGAGTTAGGCCCCATGGAGGCGTATCTATTATCACAGTTGAAGGTGGAGTGACACCGAGTTGCCTTTATAGTTTCACACCACTGATGTAGGAGGTGATGGGCTTGGATGTGGATATTAGCATACAGTCATCTTTCACATAGATTGCATGATTAGATTTGAGTGTGATAAGGCCTGGGAGGCTGAGTATCCTAATATGCATTTTTTTGTTTTTTGTTATAGATTTTTTGAAACTTATGAAAGTCTGTTGTTGACTCTATACATTGATTGCCGGTCTTGAGAAAGGTTCACAATTGAACCGAAACGTCGACATAGAGGCTATTAATTGGTCACAATAAAGCTTATACTTTTATCTGGACTGATATATTCTTGCGTGAGTGCACGTTCCACTTCGTGGAGAACACTTCTATATATATATATATATATATATAGTATGTATTGTCCTGCACTCATATCAGAAAATAAACAACAGTGAGGTGCTCCCTAGTGGAAATCTCCCTCAACAGGTAGATCCACAATATTTAAACAGGAATCCAACAATGTGGAGGTGCACTCGTCAAGTTCAACCAGTCATCAACTTCAATTTGTTCACAACAGCTTTATTTCAGTCGATATTCGGCTCTTTAGGTCGACGTTTCGATCCCCATTCAAGGATCTTTCTCAAGACAAGCTTCAATTTACATACATTATTTCGAAAGCATCATATATTGATTACTACAAAAAAAACACAGAATAAAAACAAAATAACCACACATTTAAAGGAACAAACACAAACAAAAAACATGAATGGACTACCACACTCAGATAGCATTTACATGCAAAAAAACTCTTAACATCCACGGTGTTTCAAACTCAATACCATGCCTCTGTTCATACCTGCCAGGTGTGGACACCAGCACCAATTACTAACCATTTAACACCAGTGTGGGGTATAGGATTTTCAAGAATGTGCAGCAGCTGTTATATATGAGGGTGTCAGTAACAACATACACTTACTTAGAAATCAATATGCCATGTTCAGACAGTCAATATGCTGTACGGTTTGTCAGTCTTACTTCAAACGGGATTCTACAAAATGATTTAAGCATATATATATATACAAACATATATCTACACATATATACAAAAAACCACATGTGCAAAACCACATATGCTGTTAGACTAGATAGTCCACAAAAACCAAGTGCCACCAGTGAGACAACATAGACTGTAATACTTACTAGTTTGGTTACTTAAACTCACAGTCATGGAGCGACATAGACAACATTGGAAATCACTGTAAAAGTAATATCAACAATTCATACATCCTTTAATGTCCACCAATGTATGTAAATCTCCTAACTGCTCCTCCATATGTAATTCAGTACTCACCCAAAGTGCAAGAGATGCTGACACCCTCTACAGCCACACAACTAACTGACTAAAGGACCGGTCTTATATACCCATAAACCGGAAGTACCGGAGTGGACCGCAATAAACACCCCTTCATACTTTCCAACTTCAGTGTGCAAGTCCCGCTAACGCACATTTATCCACAGCCAAGAATACTTTACTGGGCAACAGCAGAGACCTTCCGCGCTGTTCAACACAGCTCGGAAAGGTCATACCCCTGATAGCGCCGCGCCTGAAACGCAATGCGTTCCACAGCCCGGCGTCCGGAAGTGCCATGTTCAGTGGTATCACGAACTACGGAAACCACTCTAGGACAAAAAGGTCTCATATTCCATACACGGACATACTCAGCTCCATTACTCAGGAGCTCTATGTTGCCACTTATATGCCACAATGTCCTACCTCCAGTACACAACAGTGCACAAAATAAAGAAGAATCTCCAATATAGCCCAATGTACAGAGCATAAATCTCTGGATAGTACTTCAGTTATCACGGAATTATTATATTCCAGGGACTTATCTAAAGGATACAAAATCGGGTAGTTCCGTATCTACTAATGGGGATGAATACTGTTTAATTCATAAGAACCAATCCACTTATCAGCCGATTCGTGCCGGTATCATCACACCTCGCAAGCATGTCAAGAGACACAAATAATGGTAATATAAATGCTTTAAAAGGAGTGTGGAATCATAGTATACAGAAAAATTTTTTTTCACAGAATACTTATCATAAAACATATATATAAGGAAAGAAAAAGAAAAAGTTATAGCGACACAGAATGGAAAATCTCAACCTCTGCACAACATAATTAGAGGATAATGATACAACGTTATATAAATTCAATACTTCAATAAGTCATATTATTGTATCCTAACTGTCACATATAGTTTACAATCGCTATGTTAGCAATAGAAATACATGCTGTGTCGCCCACAACTTATTTCATGATAAATCTAATTCACTGTAGTCACAGAACACCAAGCCCTATCCAGGCTTGGGAATCTCTGAGTTACTAGCTCGTAGGAGGGCCATTTATAGAAAAACATTCATAGCAGAGTGTTCGTTAAGGCCTTTAGGTGAGACAGTATTAAGGTGTGAAATCCAAAAACATTCTCTTTTGCGTAAGGCTAAAGTACGATCACCCCCATTTGGTAGTGGTGGGACCCAATCTATCAACCTGCATTTCAAGTTTCCCACCTGATGACCTCTCTGGAGGTAATGTCGGGCTACCGGCTTATCTGTGATGCCCGTTTGGATTGCCGTTCTTATGGATAATCGGTGATTTGCCATCCTTTCCCTAAAACACCTGGTTGTAAGCCCTACATAACATAGTCCGCAAGGACATGTAAGTGTATAGACTACAAAATCCAGTCTACAATGTAAGTGATACCTTATCTTGATTTTTCTACCAGAATGCGGGTGGGGAAAGGTAGAACCGGTAAGGAGGGATCTACATGTCGTACACTTCCCGCATGAGAAGCAGCCAGGCTTACTGCTCATTATCTGGAGAAAGTCACGTTTAATTTCAGGTACCATTGTAGGCCTCATCAGCATTTGTTTAAGGTTGGATCCTTTCTTGTAGGCCATCATAGGTGGTTCCATGTGGCAGACACCAATGTTTATCACAGGGTCACTAAGAACCCTATTCCCATGATAAAAAAGACCATTGACCTCAGTCTGAAGAGAGGTGTTGAGAGTAACTGGATTGATCAGGACCTTTTTGAATTCCTAAGTATAGATGAACCTACATGCCCTATCATCTATACTCTTCCAAAAATCCATAAAACAATGATCAAACCCCCAGGGCGACCCATAATAGCTGCCGAGGGTTCATTGCTACAACCGATCGCTAGGTGGGTAGATTCTATACTTCAGCCATATGTGAGCAAGTGCCGCAGTTACATACGCGACACGAGTGATTTTCTTAAACAACTTAGATCGCATGGTGTCCCAGGGGGCAGGTGTCTCCTGGCCACCATGGATGTACAGTCATTGTACACGATCATACCACACAGCGATGGATTGGAAGCAATCAAGGAGGTACTTAGTGGAAAGCAAGAAAGTAATGTACCAACTGAATTTGTATTGGAACTCACCAACCTTGTGTTGAGTTACAACCACTTTAAATACAAGGATTCATACTTTCTCCAGGTATCAGGTACAGCCATGGGCTCTAACCTGGCGCCTGCGTACGCAAACCTGTATATGGCCAAGTTTGAGGAGACGTACATTTTACCTGTATATGGTTCTAAAATTTCTTTTTACAAACGATTCATTGATGATGTCTTCCTAATTTGGGAGGACACACAGGAATCCTTTGCTGAGATGGTCAAAAATATTAACACCCTCCAGAGCCCTGTAAAATTTACATGTGAAAGTTCCCATCATTCGATTCACTTTCTAGATGTCCAGGTATCTATTGTCGAGCAATCATTTGTGACATCGGTATATAGAAAGCCTACTGATAGGAACACCACTCTGTTGACCAGCAGCTTCCATCCCCCTTCGCTGAAAACAAATTTGCCCATCTCACAGTTTTTGCGAGTAATGCGTATCAACAATGATGGCACAATTAGGGAGAAACAGCTGGCAGAGATGAAGCAGCGGTTCAGTGAAAGAGGGTACGCGGGTAAAGTGATCAGTAATAGTCTTCGCAAAGCTAGGAAGATCTTTGGTAGGACAGAGCGAGGGGTTGCTACTAAAGAGAACCGGATGGTTTTCACTACGAGGTTTGACAACTATGCGAACTTCACACGTAAAACATTGCACAAACATTGGCCAATACTAAAAACAGATCAGAAGTTACCTTTTACACACATGGAACCACCTATGATGGCCTACAAGAGAGGATCCAACCTTAAACAAATGCTGATGAGGCCTACAATGGTACCTGAAATTAAACGTGACTTTCTCCAGATAATGAGCAGTAAGCCTGGCTGCTTCTCATGCGGGAAGTGTACGACATGTAGATCCCTCCTTACCGGTTCTACCTTTCCCCACCCGCATTCTGGTAGAAAAATCAAGATAAGGTATCACTTACATTGTAGACTGGATTTTGTAGTCTATACACTTACATGTCCTTGCGGACTATGTTATGTAGGGCTTACAACCAGGTGTTTTAGGGAAAGGATGGCAAATCACAGATTATCCATAAGAACGGCAATCCAAACGGGCATCACAGATAAGCCGGTAGCCCGACATTACCTCCAGAGAGGTCATCAGGTGGGAAACTTGAAATGCAGGTTGATAGATTGGGTCCCACCACTACCAAATGGGGGTGATCGTACTTTAGCCTTACGCAAAAGAGAATGTTTTTGGATTTCACACCTTAATACTGTCTCACCTAAAGGCCTTAACGAACACTCTGCTATGAATGTTTTTCTATAAATGGCCCTCCTACGAGCTAGTAACTCAGAGATTCCCAAGCCTGGATAGGGCTTGGTGTTCTGTGACTACAGTGAATTAGATTTATCATGAAATAAGTTGTGGGCGACACAGCATGTATTTCTATTGCTAACATAGCGATTGTAAACTATATGTGACAGTTAGGATACAATAATATGACTTATTGAAGTATTGAATTTATATAACGTTGTATCATTATCCTCTAATTATGTTGTGCAGAGGTTGAGATTTTCCATTCTGTGTCGCTATAACTTTTTCTTTTTCTTTCCTTATAAATATGTTTTATGATAAGTATTCTGTGAAAAAAAATTTCTGTATACTATGATTCCACACTCCTTTTATAGCATTTATATTACCATTATTTGTGTCTCTTGACATGCTTGCGAGGTGTGATGATACCGGCACGAATCGGCTGATAAGTGGATTGGTTCTTATGAATTAAACAGTATTCATCCCCATTAGTAGATACGGAACTACCCGATTTTGTATCCTTTAGATAAGTCCCTGGAATATAATAATTCCGTGATAACTGAAGTACTATCCAGAGATTTATGCTCTGTACATTGGGCTATATTGGAGATTCTTCTTTATTTTGTGCACTGTTGTGTACTGGAGGTAGGACATTGTGGCATATAAGTGGCAACATAGAGCTCCTGAGTAATGGAGCTGAGTATGTCCGTGTATGGAATATGAGACCTTTTTGTCCTAGAGTGGTTTCCGTAGTTCGTGATACCACTGAACATGGCACTTCCGGACGCCGGGCTGTGGAACGCATTGCGTTTCAGGCGCGGCGCTATCAGGGTATGACCTTTCCGAGCTGTGTTGAACAGCGCGGAAGGTCTCTGCTGTTGCCCAGTAAAGTATTCTTGGCTGTGGATAAATGTGCGTTAGCGGGACTTGCACACTGAAGTTGGAAAGTATGAAGGGGTGTTTATTGCGGTCCGCTCCGGTACTTCCGGTTTATGGGTATATAAGACCGGTCCTTTAGTCAGTTAGTTGTGTGGCTGTAGAGGGTGTCAGCATCTCTTGCACTTTGGGTGAGTACTGAATTACATATGGAGGAGCAGTTAGGAGATTTACATACATTGGTGGACATTAAAGGATGTATGAATTGTTGATATTACTTTTACAGTGATTTCCAATGTTGTCTATGTCGCTCCATGACTGTGAGTTTAAGTAACCAAACTAGTAAGTATTACAGTCTATGTTGTCTCACTGGTGGCACTTGGTTTTTGTGGACTATCTAGTCTAACAGCATATGTGGTTTTGCACATGTGGTTGTTTGTATATATGTGTAGATATATGTTTGTATATATATATATGCTTAAATCATTTTGTAGAATCCCGTTTGAAGTAAGACTGACAAACCGTACAGCATATTGACTGTCTGAACATGGCATATTGATTTCTAAGTAAGTGTATGTTGTTACTGACACCCTCATATATAACAGCTGCTGCACATTCTTGAAAATCCTATACCCCACACTGGTGTTAAATGATTAGTAATTGGTGCTGGTGTCCACACCTGGCAGGTATGAACAGAGGCATGGTATTGAGTTTGAAACACCGTGGATGTTAAGAGTTTTTTTGCATGTAAATGCTATCTGAGTGTGGTAGTCCATTCATGTTTTTTGTTTGTGTTTGTTCCTTTAAATGTGTGGTTATTTTGTTTTTATTCTGTGTTTTTTTGTAGTAATCAATATATGATGCTTTCGAAATAATGTATGTAAATTGAAGCTTGTCTTGAGAAAGATCCTTGAATGGGGATCGAAACGTCGACCTAAAGAGCCGAATATCGACTGAAATAAAGCTGTTGTGAACAAATTGAAGTTGATGACTGGTTGAACTTGACGAGTGCACCTCCACATTGTTGGATTCCTGTTTATATATATATATATATATATAGAGAGAGAGAGAGAGAGAGAAAGGGGGGGAGGTACAGCGCCACTTGCGAACTATGATCTCAGTAAAAAGAATTAACCTAAAAATAGGATTAAAATTACCTAAAAATTACCATAAAAAACACACATAACCTCATTAAAAGGTGTCTGCCGGGCCCTAAGGATGCAGTGCCGGTACCGCACTGCTGGACTTATGGAAAATTGGAGAGATAGGGTTCGGCGCTCAGTATGGCTAAAAAATGGTAAAAGGCCAAAAAATATATATATATATGTATAAATTTATTTTAAAATAATTTTTTAATATATATGAGAGTAAAAAAAGGATACATAAAAGTATGAATCAAGTAAAATTTTACAAGGATAAGGAGATCAACTTAACTTAAGAAACAGCAGGGGATTGGTGCAGGAAACCCAACGCGTTTCGTCTCAAACAGACTTCTTCAAAGGGTTTACTCTCATATATATAAAAAAATTCTTTTAAAATAAATTTATACATATATATTTTTTTTTTGGCCTTTTACCATTTTTTAGCAACACTGAGCGCCGAACCCTATCTCTCCAATTTTCCATATATATATATATATATATATATATATATATATATATATATATTATATTTTTTGTCAAAATTATATATATATATGTAATGTTTGCTAAATAATCATATTATATATATATATATATATATATATTTAACTTGTAGAAAAAAAACACATAATATATATATATATATATATATAGAGAGAGAGATATATATCTATATATATAGAGAGAAAGAGAGAAAGACAACAAATAAACACAAAATAAATGTTTATAAAACAAATCTGTTTACTCACCACATTTTGCAGAATCAATCAGCTACACAGTCATAAAGGTTACGTCATTTAGGATCATATGTTGTGTCATTTGTAATGTAAACAGATGCACAAGCCAAACATAAATTCAAAACAAAAAATACAAAGGTCATTAACACAATTAAAATATTTTACAATATTTTTAATTAAAAAACAATTGTAAAATTGGCAACAAAAATATATTAAATAAAAAACATGATAAGGAGAACATTACACATTAATTGTTATCCAAAACAAAAATATAGACTCACAAAACAACACCAACACACTATGAACTTTACCAAGCTACCTAAATGACATCAGGCCAAAATAAAGATAAAAATACAGTGACCTTTGATAAACCACAATAAAGAAAGAATGATAACATTACTTGAAATAATCACGGACAATTCTTGCCCTTACTTCATTCCCCCCGCCGGGAAACACTCCCCCCCACCGAATCTCCGCCCAACCCCTGGCTCCTCATCAGGCAATTCCTCCGTTTGAGGAAGCTCTACGCGACTCCTTACAGCGATGTTATGTAGGATAGCGCACAGGACCACAATTTTACTTACCATCTCCGGCGAATACATGATGTGGCCACAAGTGCGGTGGAGCACACGAAAACGCCCTTTAAGGACACCAATCGTGCGCTCCACCAGCTGTCTAGTGGCAGTAAGCGCGGAGTTAAATGCCGTCTGTGGTCCTGGCCTGGGTTTACTGTAAGGAGTCATGAGCCAGAGGGTGCAAGGATATCCACGGTCTCCTGTTTGATAAGATGAAAATAGCAAAAGTATAATTGTAAAAAAAAAAAAACATACCAAAAATATGACTGTTCCAAACATTTAAAAAAAAGAACTCACCCAATAACCACATGTCTTGGCCTTCCATCGATCTTAATCTCTGCCATATCCCTGATTGTCTAATGACATGTGCATCATGGGAGTTCCCCGGGAACTTAGCATTCAGGGACAGGATCTGGAGGGATGGCCCACAAACAACCATTACATTCAGAGAATGAAACAGTTTCCTGTTTCTATAAATTTCTTCATTATGTCTTGGTGCTACAATAGCTACATGTGTTCCATCCACAACCCCAATAACGTGTGGGAAGCGACTACCACCTTCCTGAAATTGCTGCTTCACCACATCCAGGGAACCAACATCCAAAGGCATTGCTATAAATTGCTTTACTCTTTTTATGAAAGCCTGGCTGACACGCCGCAGGACCTTACTGAACTTGCCCTGCGACATGCCAACCAGATCTCCCACCACATGCTGATACGACCCAGTGGCAACAAAATGTAACACAGCAAGGAATTGTGTCAATGCTGGTATTGCTGTAGGATACCTAATGGATTGTTCTAGATCACTCTCTATTATGGAGAGAGTGTCTAGGATTAGATGAGGTGGCAGTCTGTATCTGCACAACACTACATCATCAGGCATCCCAAAAAGAAGGACACGGGTACGGAAAATTGGTGGCCTAGCATGCCTCTGTTGCCTTGGATGATGAGGAGCCGGTTGGGGTGGGAGTGGTTCCATGGGTTGTGGTGGGAGGGCTTCCGCTGCCACATGAATGGACATCACCAACTTAAAATGAAGGTAAGAATCATTAAAAAAAAATTAAAAAAACTACACACATTGTCATCCATAATCAAAGTCAAAGTGTATGGGTGTTAACTTACTGCTTGTGCGTACCCCATTTCTTCAAGATTAAAATACGGACCCAAAACACATAATTGGATTAAAAAAAATTAAAAAATTTAGCTATTTATCTCCAACATACGTTAACATCACAAATCATAAAGATTTTGAGTTATCAAACCTACCCATATAATTAATGCAACAATATATTGTATCCAAATTTAATTTAAATTTAAATTAATCAAACAAAAAAAAACACATAAAACACAGATCCGAAAAAACACGGGGGTCCTTTAGTAGCAAATACAGCAAAAATCAGCCCTACTTTGTCAAAAGTAAATGCTTTGTAAACAAAGAAATGAGACACCTACAAGAGAGAGAAATTGCCTATAAGAAAACAGATACACACTTGCAACAAACACATACCAGGACACACAGGGATAGGCAACTTACCTGCTCAATAAATTAAGAAACAAATTTGGTAGAGAAATCCCAAAAAAAAGCGGCCTACTTGGCCAGAAAACAAATAGGTTTCCAAAACCACTAATGAGACACCTACAAGAAAGAGAAATGGCCTATAAGAAAACAGATACACACTTGCAACAAACACACACCAGGACACACAGGGATAGGCAACTTACCTGCTCAATAAATTTAAGAAACAAATTTGGTAGAGAAATCCAAAAAAAATGCGGCCTACTTGGCCAGAAAACAAATAGGTTTCCAAAACCACTAATGAGACACCTACAAGAGAGAGAAATGGGCTATAAGAAATAAAGTATCCACTCTCAACAATAGAACGGACACACTGTAAATTACAGGTCACACAAATATTACATAGTACATGAGATTAAATTTATATGCAAACACATCCACCAAAATACTAATACCCTGTTTAAAACACTACAAACGACCATTGCACACCCATACATACTTGGTTTGTTAATATCCTAATTTAGTAACACTAACAAAATTAAACTCGCATAAAATAAGCACTACGCAACACAACATTAAAACATTTGCAAGCAAACAAACGCACATTTGTCTGCAATATACTGAAACAAAAACTCACTCAGAAATGTTTGAGCAAACACGACCACCTTGTATGAAAATCGACAAAACTGCATCTGGCATCATACACCCACTCACACAGGCTGCAAACCTGGCTTTTAAATAGGCTGTACAATTATTAGCAGACACCTGTGCGAATTCCCACACTGGAAACCACACGCAGCTATAAATCGCTAGACACCTGTGCAAACACACATGCCACCAGCAACATGGCTACTCGTGAGCAGATGGCAGCAGAGATGGACATGGTGCAGCAGCAGATGTCCGCTTTGACACATAGGCGCCTAGCGCTGCGGAGGCAGATGCTACAAGCTGCCAGTGCGGATGTTGAAGGTGCAGGACCCAGTACTGTTCAAACTCCATCTTCTGATACACAGGAGATAGGAGTGAATCTCCTGCCAGACATAGATACTGGGGTAACTGAGGGAGATTCCGGAATACCATCTCAAACACAAAGTACACAAGCAGCTAGTGAAGAGGAAGATGGTGAGGAGGGCCAGGAAGATAGCTCACAGGCTACATCCCAAAAAAAAAAAAAGACAGCCCGCCTTCACTAAGAGGAAGTTACGTGTTTTGGTCACAGGCCATGACAAAAATTCATCGAGGCCCCAAAAACATGGGTGCTGCATCCAAAGAGCGAATCTGGAGGGACATCGCTGATTCTGTTAATGAAGTCGGCTCAATAGTCCGCACATCACAGGAAGTTAGCAGACGGTAAGTGTATATTGACACACCATTTTCTTAGCCAAGTATTATTACAAACTTAGCTAGATGTGATGTTGCCTATAGCAACCAAACACATACCATGTGTACTATCAATTAAAGCAGGTATTCATAACTTTTCTGTACTTTGCCCCTATTTTTCATCACATATGTAGTTGGGCCGACTTCAAATCCCGCCTGAAGGGCAAGAGGTCTGCGGAGTGGAATGCCTCGAGGGCAACAGGGGGAGGTCCAGCTGCCACTGTGGAGTACACAGATCTTGAGGAGATGGCGATGGACTGTGTGAGTTACGAGGAGGGAGTTGGGGTGTCTCATATGGACACGGACCTGCCTGAAATACTGAATGCACATGACTTGCCAGGTAAGTTTACACACAGATTCCTAAACAAATAATTTAGTGGTTCAAAAAGTCTCATGTTGTTTTTTTCTACTCTTTTTCCACTCATTCTTATTTCTCTATCGTCCTAGTGGATGCTGGGGTTCCTGAAAGGACCATGGGGAATAGCGGCTCCGCAGGAGACAGGGCACAAAAGTAAAGCTTTCCGATCAGGTGGTGTGCACTGGCTCCTCCCCCTATGACCCTCCTCCAAGCCAGTTAGATTTTTGTGCCCGGCCGAGAAGGGTGCAATCTAGGTGGCTCTCCTAAAGAGCTGCTTAGAAAAAGTTTAGCTAGGTTTTTTTATTTTACAGTGATTCCTGCTGGCAACAGGATCACTGCAGCGAGGGACTGAGGGGAGAAGGAGTCAACTCACCTGCGTGCAGGATGGATTGGCTTCTTGGCTACTGGACATCAAGCTCCAGAGGGACGATCACAGGTACAGCCTGGATGGTCACCGGAGCCGCGCCGCCGGCCCCCTTGCAGATGCTGAAGTCAGAAGAGGTCCAGAATCGGCGGCTGAAGACTCCTGCAGTCTTCTAAAGGTAGCGCACAGCACTGCAGCTGTGCGCCATTTTCCTCTCAGCACACTTCACACGGCAGTCACTGAGGGTGCAGGGCGCTGGGAGGGGGGCGCCCTGGGAGGCAAATGTAACCTATATAAAGGCTAAAAATACCTCACATATAGCCCCAGAGGCTATATGGAGATATTTAACCCCTGCCTGATTTCTCTAAATAGCGGGAGACGAGCCCGCCAGAAAAGGGGCGGGGCCTATCTCCTCAGCACACAGCGCCATTTTCTCTCACAGAAAGGCTGGAGAGAAGGCTCCCAGGCTCTCCCCTGCACTGCACTACAGAAACAGGGTTTAAACAGAGAGGGGGGGCACTAATTGGCGATATAAATATCTATATAAAGATGCTATTAGGGAGAAACACTTATATAAGGTTGTCCCTATATAAAATTATAGCGTTTTTGGTGTGTGCTGGCAAACTCTCCCTCTGTCTCTCCAAAGGGCTAGTGGGTCCTGTCCTCTATCAGAGCATTCCCTGTGTGTGTGCTGTGTGTCGGTACGTGTGTGTCGACATGTAGGAGGACGATGTTGGTGAGGAGGCGGAGCAATTGCCTGTAATGGTGATGTCACTCTCTAGGGAGTCGACACCGAAATGGATGGCTTATTTAGGGAATTACGTGATAATGTCAACACGCTGCAAGGTCGGTTGACGACATGAGACGGCCGACAAACAATTAGTACCGGTCCAGACGTCTCAAAAACACCGTCAGGGGTTTTAAAACGCCCGTTTACTTTAGTCGGTCGACACAGACACAGACAGGGACACTGAATCCAGTGTCGACGGTGAATAAACAAACGTATTCCTTATTAGGGCCACACGTTAAAGGCAATGAAGGAGGTGTTACATATTTCTGATACTACAAGTACCACAAAAGAGGGTATTATGTGGGATGTGAAAAAACTACCATAGTTTTTCCTGAATCAGATAAATTAAATAAAGTGTGTGATGATGCGTGGGTTCCCCCCGATAGAAAATTATGGGCGGTATACCCTTTCCCGCCAGAAGTTAGGGCGCGTTGGAAAACACCCCTTAGGGTGGATAAGGCGCTCACACGCTTATCAAAACAAGTGGCGGTACCGTCTATAGATAGGGCCGTCCTCAAGGACCAGCTGACGGGAGGCTGGAAAATATCATAAAAAGTATATACACACAGACTGGTGTTATACTGCGACCAGCGATCGCCTCAGCCTGGATGTTCAGAGCTGGGGTGGCTTGGTCGGATTCCCTGACTAAAAATATTGATACCCTTGACAGGGACAGTATTTTATTGACTATAGAGCATTTAAAGGATGCATTTCTATATATGCAAGATGCACAGAGGGATATTTGCACTCTGGCATCAAGAGTAAGTGCGATGTCCATATCTGCCAGAAGATGTTTATGGACACGACAGTGGTCAGGTGATGCAGATTCCAAACGGCACAAAGGTGTATTGCCGTATAAAGGAGTTATTTGGGGTCGGTCCATCGGACCTGGTGGCCACGGCAACTGCTGGAAAATCCACCGTTTTTACCCTAAGTCACATCTCTGCAGAAAAAGACACCGTCTTTTCAGCCTCAATCCTTTCGTCCCTATAAGATCATATCTGCCCAGGGATAGAGGAAAGGGAAGAAGACTGCAGCAGGCAGCCCATTCCCAGGAACAGAAGCGTTCCACCGCTTCTGACAAGTTCTCAGCATGGCGCTGAGACCGTACAGGACCCCTGGATCCTACAAGTAGTATCCCAGGGGTACAGATTGGAATGTCGAGACGTTTCCCCTTCGCAGGCTCCTGAAGTCTGCTTTACCAAGGTCTCCCTCCGACAAGGAGGCAGTATGGGAAAAAATTCACAAGCTGTATTCCCAGCAGGTGATAATTAAATTACCCCTCCTACTACAAGAAAGGGGTATTATTCCACACTATATTGTGGTACTGAAGCCAGAAGGCTAGGTGAGACTTATTATAAAAAAAATTTTTGAACACTTACAAAGGTTCAAATCAAGATGGAGTCACTCAGAGCAGTGATAACGAACCAGGAAGAAGGGGACTATATAGTGTCCCGGGACATCAGGGATGCTTACCTCTATGTCCCAAATTTGCCCTTCTCACTAAGGGTACCTCAGGTTCGTGGTGCAGAACTGTCACTATCAGTTTCAGACGCTGCCGTTTGGATTGTCCACGGCACCCCGGGTCTTTACCAAGGTAATGGCCGAAATGATGATTCTTCTTCGAAGAAAAGGCGTCTTAATTATCCCTTACTTGGACGATCTCCTGATAAGGGCATAGTCCAGGGAACAGTTGGAGGTCGGAGTAGCACTATCTCGGATACTGCTACAACAGCACGGGTGGATTCTAAATATTCCAAAATCGCAGCTGATCCCGACGACACGTCTGCTGTGCCTAGGGATGATTCTGGACACAGTCCAGAAAAAGGTGTTTCTCCCGGAAGAGAAAGCCAGGGAGTTATCCGTGCTAGTCAGGAACCTCCTAAAAACAGTGCATCATTGCACAAGGGTCCTGGTAAAAATGGTGACTTCCTACGAAGCAATTCCATTCGACAGATTTCACGCAAGAACTTTTCAGTGGGATCTGCTGGACAAATGGTCCGGATCGCATCTTCAGATGCATCAGCGGATAACCCTATATCCAAGGACAAGGGTGTCTCTCCTGTGGTGGTTATAGAGTGCTCATCTTCTAGAGGGCCGCAGATTCGGCATTCAGGATTGGATGCTGGTGACCACGGAGCCCAGCCCGAGAGGCTGGGGAGCAGTCACACAAGGAAAAAATTTCCAGGGAGTGTGATCAAGTCTGGAGACTTTTCTCCACATAAATATACTGGAGCTAAGGGTAAATTTATAATGCTCTAAGCTTAGCAAGACCTCTGCTTCAAGGTCAGCCGGTATTGATCCAGTGGGAAAAACATCACGGCAGTCGCCCACGTAAACAGACAGGGCGACACAAGAAGCAGGAGGGCAATGGCAAAAACTGCAAGGACTTTTCGCTGGGCGGAAAATCATGTGATAGCACTGTCAGCAGTGTTTCATCCCGGGAATGGAAACTGGGAAGCAGACTTCCTCAGCAGGCACGACCTCCACCCGGGAGAGTGGAAACTTCATCGGGAAGTTTTTTCCACATGATTGTAAACCGTTGGGAAATACCAAAGGTGGACATGATGGAGTCCCGTCTGAACAAAAAACGGGACAGGTATTGCGCCAGGTCAAGAGACCCTCAGGCAATAGCTGTGGACGTTCTGGTAACACCGTGGGTGTACCAGTCGGTGTATGTGTTCCCTCCTCTGCTTCTCATACCTAAGGTGCTGAGAATTATAAGACGTAGAGGAGTAAGAACTATACTCATGTCTCCGGATTGGCAAAGAAGGACTTGGTACCCGGAACTTCAAGAGATGCTTACAGAGGTCTTATGGCCTCTGCCGCTAAGAAGGGACTTGCTTCAGCAAGTACCATGTCTGTTCCAAGACTTACCGCAGCTGCGTTTGTCGGCATGGCGGTGGAAAGCCGGATCCTAAGGGAAAAAGGCATTCCGGAAGAGGTCATTCCTACCCTGGTCAAAGCCAGAAAGGAGGTGACCGCACAACATTATCACCACATGTGGCGAAAATATGGCGTGGTGTGAGGCCAGGAAGGCCCCACAAAGAAATTTCAACTCGGTCGTTTCCTACATTTCCTGCAAACAGGAGTGTCTATGGGCCTCAAATTGGGGTCCATTAAGGTTCAAATTTCGGCCCTGTCGATTTTCTTCCAGAAAGAATTGGCTTCAGTTCCTGAAGTCCAGAAGTTTGTCAAGGGAGTATTGCATATACAACCCCCTTTTGTGCCTCCAGTGGCACTGAGGGATCTCAACGTAGTTCTGGGATTCCTCAAATCACATTGGTTTAAAACCAGTCAAATCTGTGGATTTGAAGCATCTCACATGAAAAGTGACCATGCTCTTGGCCCTGGCCTGGACCAGGCGAGTGTCAAATTGGTGTTTTTTTCTCAAAAAAGCCCATATCTGTTTGTCCATTCGGACAGGGCAGAGCTGCGGACTCGTCCCCAGTTCTCTCCCTAAGGTGGTGTCAGTGTTTCACCTGAACCAGCTTATTGGGGTGCCTTGCACCTACTAGGGACTTGGAGGACTCCAAGTTGCTGGATGTTGTCAGGGCCCTGAAAATGTGTTCCAGGACGGCTGGAGTCAGGAAAACTGACTTGCTGTTATCCTTGTATGCACCCAACAAACTGGGTGATCTTGCTTCTAAGCAGACTATTGCTAGTTGGATGTGTAATACAATTCAGCTTGCACATTCTGTGGCAGGCCTGCCACAGCCAAAATATGTAAATGCCATTCCACAAGGAAGGTGGGCTCATCTTGGGCGGCTGCCCGAGGGGTCTCGGCTTTACAACTTTGCCGAGCAGCTACTTGGTCAGGGGCAAACACGTTTGCTAAATTCTACAAATTTGATACCCTGGCTAAGGAGGACCTGGAGTTCTCTCATTCGGTGCTGCAGAGTCATCCGCACTCTCCCGCCCGTTTGGGAGCTTTGGTATAATCCCCATGGTCCTTTCAGGAACCCCAGCATCCACTAGGACGATAGAGAAAATAAGAATTTACTTACCGATAATTCTATTTCTCGGAGTCCGTAGTGGATGCTGGGCGCCCATCCCAAGTGCGGATTATCTGCAATACTTGTACATAGTTACAAAAATCGGGTTATTATTGTTGTGAGCCATCTTTTCAGAGGCTCCGCTGTTATCATACTGTTAACTGGGTTTAGATCACAAGTTGTACGGTGTGATTGGTGTGGCTGGTATGAGTCTTACCCGGGATTCAAAATTCCTCCCTTATTGTGTACGCTCGTCCGGGCACAGTACCTAACTGGCTTGGAGGAGGGTCATAGGGGGAGGAGCCAGTGCACACCACCTGATCGGAAAGCTTTACTTTTGTGCCCTGTCTCCTGCGGAGCCGCTATTCCCCATGGTCCTTTCAGGAACCCCAGCATCCACTACGGACTCCGAGAAATAGAATTATCGGTAAGTAAATTCTTATTTTTTGCTTTGAACATAACACAGCACAGGTGGGTGAGCAGGTAGAGTCAGAGGAAGGTTATGTGGCTGAGGTGGGGGGACCTAGTGTCTCTGCCACTGTGGGACCACAAATTCCATCCATCCAGATTCCAACTGGCCCCAACCCTCTGCTATCCCGGACATCCTGTCTCAAATTGCAAGGTATGGTGAGAGCCTGAATGCTTTTCAAGACAGGATGATCCGGGAGGTTAGCCAGATACCTGTCCGGCTCACTGAGCACAGAACCAGTGTGGAGCAAGGTGTAGCTCAACTCTGCCAAGGTCTGGCAGAGATCAGGCAGGGCCAAGAGCAACTCGCCTCCTCCTTCAAACAAATTGCAAATTCCATTCTGCAAGGGCTCCAGGACATCGCTGTCTCCCTTGCCCACAGTGGCAGAGAGCCAGCCACATCTGCTCCCTCCCCTCCCTCTGAAGAACATCCCACTGGGCAGGGCCCTCGAAGGTCGCTTCGCAGACCGAGCCGTGAAGAACTACATCAGGTGGGTAAAAAGAAGAGAAAGTGATGTCTCTCCAGATGGGCAGCACCCATGTTTCTCTATCGTCCTAGTGGATGCTGGGAACTCCGTAAGGACCATGGGGAATAGCGGGCTCCGAAGGAGGCTGGGCACTCTAGAAAGATCTTAGACTACCTGGTGTGCACTGGCTCCTCCCACTATGACCCTCCTCCAAGCCTCAGTTAGATTTCGTGCCCGGCCGAGGTTGGATGCACACTAGGGGCTCTCCTGAGCTCTTAGAAAGTTATAGTCTTAGAATTTGTTATTTTCAGTGAGACCTGCTGGCAACAGGCTCACTGCAGCGAGGGACTAAGGGGAGAAGAAGCGAACTCGCCTGCTTGCAGCCGGATTGGGCTTCTTAGGCTACTGGACACCATTAGCTCCAGAGGGATCGACCGCAGGCCCAGCCTTGATGTTCGGTCCCGGAGCCGCGCCGCCGTCCCCCTTACAGAGCCAGAAGCAAGAAGATGGTCCGGAAAATCGGCGGCATGAAGACTCTGTCTTCACCAAGGTAGCGCACAGCACTGCAGCTGTGCGCCATTGCTCCTCTCACACACTTCACACTCCGGTCACTGAGGGTGCAGGGCGCTGGGGGGGGCGCCCTGAGGCAGCAATAAAAACACCTTGGCTGGCTAAAATACCTCAATATATGGCCCCAGGGGCTATATATGAGGTAAATACCCCTGCCAGAATTCCATAAAAAACGGGAGAATAGGCCGCGAAAAAGGGGCGGAGCCTATCTCCTCAGCACACTGGCGCCATTTTTCCCTCACAGCTCGGCTGGAGGGAAGCTCCCTGGCTCTTCCCTGCAATTCTACAGTACAGTAAGAGGGAAAAGAGAGGGGGGGCATTAAAATTGGCACTGTATACAGTATATTATATAAAAGCTATTAGGGACATAACTCAGTTAGTCCCTGTATATATATAGCGCTCTGGTGTGTGCTGGCATACTCTTACTCTGTCCCCCCAAAGGGCTTTTGTGGGTCCTGTCCTCGTTTAGAGCATTCCCTGTGTGTCTGCGGTGTGTCGGTACGGCTGTGTCGACATGTTGAATGAGGAGGCTTATATGGTGACAGAACAGAGGCCGATATATGTGATGTCGCCCCCTGTGGGGCCGACACCAGAGTGGATGGATAGGTGAAAGGTATTAACCGACAGTGTCAACTCCTTACATAAAAGGGTGGATGACGTAACAGCTGTGGGACAGCCGGCTTCGCAGCCCGCGCCTGCCCAGGCGTCTCAAAGGCCATCAGGGGCTCAAAAACGCCCGCTCTCTCAGATGGCAGACACAGATGTCGACACGGAGTCTGACTCCAGTGTCGACAAGGTGGAGACATATACACAATCCACTAGGAACATCCGTGACGTGATCCCGGCAATAAAAAATGTGTTATACATTTCTGACTTTAACCCAAGCACCTCTAAAAATGGGTTTTAGGTTTGGGGAGAAAAAACAGGCAGTGTTTTGTTCCCCCATCAGATGAATAAATGAAGTGTGTGAAAGCGTGGGTTCCCCCGTTAAGAAACTGGTAATTTATAAAAAGTTACTGATGGCGTACCCTTTCCCGCCAGGTGGATAAGTTACGCTGGGAGATATCCCCTAGGGTGGATAAGGCGCTCACACGTTTGTCAAAAAAGGTGGCACTGCCGTCTTAGGATACGGCCACTTTAATAGGTACCTGTTGATAAAAAACAGGAGGCTATCCTGAAGTCTGTATTTACACACTCAGGTACTAGACTGAGACCTGCAGATAGTGCTGCTGCAGCGTGGTCGGTGACCCTGTCAAACAGGGATACTAGTTGGAAAACATAAAAACATATTAAAGACGTCGTCTTATATATGGGGGATGCACAGAGGGATATTTTGCCGGCTGGCATCCAAAATAAATGTAATGTCCATTCTGTCAGGAGGGTATTAGAGACCTGTCACTGGACAGGTGATGCTGACTTAAAAAGCGCATAGAGAGCCTTATAAGGGTGAGGAATTATTTGGGGATGGTCTCTGGGACCTCGTATCCACAGCAACTGCTGGGAAGAAATAATTTTACCTCAGGTTTCCTCACAGACAAAGGTACAGTCCTTTCGGCTTCAGAAAAGCAAGCGGGTCAAATGGCGCTTCCTTTCTGTACAGAGACAAGGGTAGAGGGAAAAAAGCTGCACCAGTCAGCCTGTTCCCAGAATCAAGATTCTTCCCCCGCCTCCTGTGAGGCCACACCATGACGCGGGTGCTCCACAGGTGTAGCCAGGTACGGTGGGGGTCCGTCTAAAAAAATTTCAGCAATTAGTGGGCTCGCTCACAGGTGGATCCCTGTTTCTTTCAAGTAGTATTTCAGGGGTACAAGCTGGAATTCGAGATGTCTCCCCCCAGCCGTTTCCTAAAATATGCCTTGCTGACAACTCCCTCAGGCAGGGAGGCTGTGCTAGAGGCAATTAATAAGCGGTATTCCCAGCAGGTAATACTCAAGGTGCCCCTACTTCAACAAGGACGGGGTTACTATTCCACACAGGTTGGGGTACCGAAACCGCATGGTTCGGTGTGACCCATTTTATATTTAAAATCCTTGAACACAAAAATTCAAGTTCAAGATGGAATCGCTCAGGGCGGTTATTCCAAGCCTGGACGAGGGGGATTACATGGTATCCTGGGACATCAAGGATGCTTACCTGCATGTCCCCATTTACCATCCTCGCCAGGAGTACCTCAGATTTGTGGTACAGGATTACCATTACCAAGTCCAGACACTGCCGTTTGGACTGTACATGGCACCGAGGGTGTTTTATCAAGGTAATGGCCGAAATGTTGATACTCCTTCAAAAAAAGGGAGTTGTAATTATCCCGTACTTGGACAATCTCGTTATAAGGGCGAGGTCCAAGGAGCAGTTGGTAGTCGGGGTAGCACTATTTTGGAAAGTGCTACAACAGCATGGTTGGATTCTAAACAGTCCAAAGTCACAGCTGGTTCCTATGACACGTCTACTGTTCCTGGGGATGGTTCTGGACATAAACCAGAAATAGTGTTTCTCCCGGAGGAGAAAGCCAAGGAGTTGTCATCTCTAGTCAGAGACCTCCTGAAGCCAAAATAGGTAGCGGTGCATCATTGCACGCGAGTCCTGGGAAAAATGGTAGCTTCCTACGAAGCAATCCCATTAGGCAGGTTCCATACAAGAACTTTTCAGAGGGACCTGTTGGACAAGTGGTCCGGATCGCATCTTCCGATGCATAGGCTGATAACCCTGTCTCCAAGGACCAGGGTATCTCTACTGTGGTGGCTGCAGAGTGCCCATCTTCAAGAGGGCCGCAGGTTCGGCATACAGGACTAGGTCCTAGTGACCATGGATTCCAGCCTTTGAGGCTGGGAGGCAGTCACACAGGGAAGAAATTTCCAGGGACTTTGGTCAAGTCAGGTTATTTCCCTACACATAAATATTCTGGACCTGAGGGCCATTTACAATGCCCTGAGGCCGGCAAGGCCTCTGCTTCAAAACCAGCCGGTACTGATCCAATCAGACAACATCACGGCAGTCGCCCATGTAAACCAACAGGGCGGCACAAGAAGCAGGATGGCGATGGCAGAAGCCACAAGGATTCTCCGATAGGCGGAAAATCATGTGTTAGCACTGTCAGCAGTGTTCATTCCCGGAGTGGACAAATGGGAAGCAGATCTTCTCAACAGACACGACCTCCACCCGGGAGAATGGGGACTTCCTCCAGAAGTCTTCCAATAGGATTGTACACCATTGGGAAAGGCCACAGGTGGACATGATGGCGTCCCGCCTCAACAAAAAGCTATAAAAGATATTGCACCGGGTCAAGGGACCCTCAGGC
This sequence comes from Pseudophryne corroboree, assembly GCF_028390025.1. NCBI lineage: Eukaryota > Metazoa > Chordata > Amphibia > Anura > Myobatrachidae > Pseudophryne > Pseudophryne corroboree. The sequence goes on from NC_086450.1 coordinate 52,253,134, forward strand.
GATAGCTATGGACGCTCTGGTAACACCGTGGGTGTACCAGTCGGTTTATGTGTTCTCCCCTCTGCCTCTCATACCAAAGGTACTGAGAATAATAAGAAGGCGAGGAGTAAGAACGATACTCGTGGATGGCCAAGAAGAGCTTGGTACCCAGAACTTCAAGAATTTATATCAGAGGACCCATGGCCTCTGCCACTCAGACAGGACCTGCGGCAGCAGGGGCCCTGTCTGTTCCAAGACTTACCGCGGCTGCGTTTGTCGGCATGGCGGTTGAACGCCGGATCCTGAAGGAAAAGGGCATTCCGGAGGAAGTCATTCCTACGCTTACTAAAGCCAGGAAAGAGGTTACAGCAACTCATTATCACCGCATATGGCGAAAATATGTTGCATGGTGTGAGGCCGAAAGGGCCCCAACAGAGGAATTTCAACTAGGTCGATTTCTGCATTTCCTGCAAGCAGGAGTGACTATGGGCCTTAAATTGGGTTCCATTAAGGTACAGATCTCGGCTCTGTCGATTTTCTTTCAAAAAGAACTAGCTTCAGTACCTGAAGTTCAGACATTTATAAAAGGAGTGCTGCAGAGTCAGCCCCCGTTTGTGCCTCCTGTGGCACCTTGGGATCTCAACGTGGTGTTGAGTTTCTTAAAATCACATTGGTTTGAACCACTAAAAATCGTGGATCTGAAATATCTCACGTGCAAGGTGGTTATGTTATTGGCCTTGGCTTCTGCCAGGCGAGTATCAAAGTTGGCGGCTTTGTCTTGTAAAAGCCCTTATTTGATTTTCCATATGGATAGGGCAGAATTGAGGACTCGTCCCCAGTTTCTCCCAAAGGTGGTGTCAGCGTTTCACCTGAACCAGCCTATTGTGGTGCCTAGGCTACTAGGGACTTGGAGGACTCCAAGTTGCTAGACGTTGTCAGGGCACTGAAAATATATGTTTCCAGAACGGCTAGAGTCAGAAAATCTGACTCGCTGTTTATCCTATATGCACCTAACAAGCTGGGTGCTCCTGCTTCTAAGCAGACTATTGCTCGTTGGATTTGTAGTACAATTCAGCTTGCACATACTGTGGCAGGCCTGCCACAGCCAAAATCTGTCAATGCCCATTCCACAAGGAAGGTGGGCTCATCTTGGGCGGCTGCCCGAGTGGTCTCGGCTTTACAACTTTGCCGAGCAGCTACTTGGTCAGGGGCAAACACGTTTGCAAAATTCTACAAATTTGATACCCTGGCTGAGGAGGACCTGGAGTTCTCTCATTCAGTGCTGCAGAGTCATCCGCACTCTCCCGCCCGTTTGGGAGCTTTGGTATAATCCCCATGGTCCTTACGGAGTTCCCAGCATCCACTAGGACGATAGAGAAAATAAGAATTTACTCACCGGTAATTCTGTTTCTCGTAGTCCGTAGTGGATGCTGGGCGCCCATCCCAAGTGCGGTTTATCTGCAATACTTGTACATAGTTATTGTTAACTAAATCGGGTTATTGTTGAGCCATCTGTTGAGAGGCTCTATTGTTTCATACTGTTAACTGTGTTTCATATCACGAGTTGTACGGTGTGATTGGTGTGGCTGGTATGAGTCTTACCCGGGATTCAAAATCCTTCCTTATTGTGTACGCTCGTCCGGGCACAGTACCTAACTGAGGCTTGGAGGAGGGTCATAGTGGGAGGAGCCAGTGCACACCAGGTAGTCTAAGATCTTTCTAGAGTGCCCAGCCTCCTTCGGAGCCCGCTATTCCCCATGGTCCTTACGGAGTTCCCAGCATCCACTACGGACTACGAGAAACAGAATTACCGGTGAGTAAATTCTTATTTTTACATGTTGCCTCAATGTTTTTTTATATTTTTGGCTTGTGTGGCCAGAATGTACAACTCCCTCAAAGTGAAAGGGTATATTTGTGATTATTTAAATTGTAGCCTGTGAGTTATTTTCGTGTACACCTGAGCCATCTTCCTCTTCCTAGCGTGCTGTGGATGGTTGTGTTTGTGTGTTGGTTCCAGAATTGAGCTCAGTTCCCCTAAAAGTTTCGTCTGGCTGGGGGTTCACATCATATACTTATTAAATATTAAACATCATATTTTGTCAGAAGATGGTGTTACCATAGTACTGGGTTCTGCTATGTGAATTTTGTCAGTGGCATCTGCTTGTTGCTATGTCCATCTTTGTATGTGATGCTCATCTGTAGCCATGTTGTGTTTCTGATTTAATATATTTTTTGAAGTGAAAAAATATTGATTACAAAATTGTTTGTGTGTTTTATTAAAGGTTATGCACTATGGAAAACTTAGCCCTGTAAACTTTAGCATGGCATATAGACATTTGTGGAACAAGGGAACAATCAGAATATTCATACAAACATTGCATATTATAATTTTAAACAGGTATGCCTTGCACAACAATTAACTGGGCATATAAATTTAAATTTGAAAATAGGACCTTGGGTTACTAGGGGCAACATGACATAATATTACATATGGACACATATTCCCACCAAATTTTTTTTTTAAATTATTAAGTAACATTAAGTGTAGCCTGCATTATGTTGTTCATGTTATTTGGTATGTACAAAGGAATATGTCTATGTCGATAAGATTTAGCTGATGTAGTTTATAAGTTGGTTTATTCACACTTGATTGCATTTGCTAGTATTAAAGAAATAATTATAACATGCATTTAACATCAATGTTTATTTTTTCAATTAAAATAAATAATGCATTATTTGGTAGCGTGTCAGATTTATAGGTGCTAACAATAAAAAAGTTATGTGTCCAGACAATTGCTGTTTGTAGTATTTTGGCAGAGCAGTATTTGCTAAGTAATTGGACAACAGGTGAATTCATTTGCTAAATAATTGCTAATTAGGGCAGACACACTTGTAACAGTACTTCGCAAGTGCAGAGTAACTGCAGACTTAAGGGCCCTACTCATTTCCCGATGCGCCGCCGAGGTGCCCGACGGCCGATACGGCCGACGAGCGACCCGGCGGCGGGGGGGCAGTGACGGGGGGAGTGAAGTTTCTTCACTCCCCCCGTCACGCGGCTGCATTGATGTGCAGGCAAATATGGACGAGATCGTCCATATTGGCCTGCATGCACAGCCGACGGGAGACCAGCGATGAACGAGCGCGGGGCCGCGCATCGTTCATCGCTGGAGTTTCCACACTGAAAGATATGAACGAGTGAACGAGTTCTCGTTCATTTATGAACGAGATCGTTCATATCTTTCTGAAAATCGGCCAGTGTGTAGGACCTATTACTTCTCGGCTGCGACAAGATAGCGAACATTTGTTGTGTACATTTTACCATCGGATACGCATTTCTGCTCAAAACACGCCTACTGCTGGTTGCATACTCCCACACTAGCCGCCCACTTTCACGCCCATTTCGTTAGATAGCGAAGCCGAGCCTCTGTCACGCCTCCGTCACTCCCTGTTTTCGGTGGTGTAGTACGAGCAGATTTTCAGTTAGTAATTTTGCACAAGCGTCGTATCGCTCTCTTTGCGCACGCGCAGTTCAGCATTCGCGCATGCGCAGTTTGCGGATTTTTGCCGTTTGCGATGCGATGAACTGCTGCGAACAACTCGGAATGAGGGCCTCTGTTCCTTTGTTACCCAGTTTGGATTACATTTGTGTTGCCATTGATATCCAGTATTTCCACGAGTCTCAACTTAAAGGCACAGTTGCAGTGTTTCATCTTAAAGGCACAGTACAGTATTCCACAGTCTCAACTTAAAGACACAGCTGCAGTGTTTTATCTTAAAGGCACAGTACAGTATTCCACAGTCTCAACTTAAAGGCACAGTTGCAGTGTTTCATCTTAAAGGCACAGTACAGTATTCCACAGTCTCAACTTAAAGACACAGCTGCAGTGTTTCATCTTAAAGGCACAGTACTGTATTCCACAGTCTCAACTTAAAGGCACAGTTGCAGTGTTTCCTCTTAAAGGTACAGTCGCAGTATTCCACAGTCTCAACTGAAAATTACAGCTGTAGTATTCTACCGTCACAGCCGCAGGGTTCTTCAGCCTCGTACTAGAGTTATAGCCACAGTCATTGTTCTACTTTCAGTTGCGTTTCCAGTTATATCCGGTACCAGTCCGCATTACAGTTGCATCCCAGTCTCACCAGCAGAGGCGGAACTACCGGCAGTGCACTGCACTGGGGCCCGCCTCTGTCCAGGGGCCCAAGCATGTAATGAGTCAAACTGACTCATTACATGCCGCTGTGCGCTGCAGGCAACCGCTGCCCGCAGCGCACAGCCGCCCTGAGAGGAGAGGAGAGGAGCAGCGGGCCAGCGGCACGGACGGGGGAAGGAGGAGGGAGCCGGAGGAGGGAGCCGCAGCAGCGCTTTGTTACTGGTGGAGGCGCTGCTGCTACTGCTCCTCTGCTTCCCTATAGGCTGTCTTCCGAGAACAGCCTATAGGGAAGCAGAGGAGCAGCAGCAGCAGCGCCTCCACCAGTAACAAAGCGCTGCTGCGGCTCTCTCCTTCACCTCCCTCCTCCTTCTCTACAGCCCGGGAATCGTCAGACGCTGCACCGAGGAGCCTGAGCCGGCGGAGAGGGTAAGTATAATTCTTCTTTCTTTCTTTTTCTCTTTTTCTTTCTTTCTTTTTTTTACTTTCTTTCTTTCTTGGGCCTGCCTGCCGCAATGTATAAAAAGGGGGGAATGCCTGCCGCAATGTATAAAAAGGGGGGAATGCCTGCCGCAATGTGTAAAAAGGGGGGAATGCCTGCCGCTATGTGTAAAAGTGGGGGACTGCCTGCCGCTATGTGTAAAAAGGGGGAATCAGCCTGCCGCAATGTGTAAAAAGGGGTAATCTGGCTGCCGCAATGTGTAAAAAGGGGGGACTGCCTGACGTAATGTGTAAAAAGGGGACTCAGCCTGCCGCAATGTGTACAAAGGGGTAATCTGCCTGCCGCTATGTGTACAAAGGGGTAATCTGCCTGCCGCAATGTGTAAAAATGGGGATGCTGTCTGCCGTTATGTGTAAAAAGGGGACGCTGTCTTCCGCTATGTGTAACAAGGGCACGCGGTCTGCCGTTATGTGTAAAAAGTGTACGCTGTCTGCCGTTATGTGTAACAAGGGCACGCTGTCTGCCGTTATGTGTAAAAAGCGTACGCTGTCTGCCGCTATGTGTAACAAGGGCACGCGGTCTGCCGTTATGTGTAAAAGGGCACGCTCTCTGCCGTTATGTGTAAAAAGGGGGACGCTCTCTGCCGTTATGTGTAAAAAGGGCACGCGGTCTGCCGTTATGTGTAAAAAGTGCACGCTGTCTGCTGTAATGTGTAAAAAGAGGAATCTGTCCGCTGTAAGGTGTAAAAGGGTCTCTACCTGGTGTAGTGGTGCTACTGTGCGACGTAATTTGAATAATGGAGACTACTGTGCACCGTTTTATGAATTGGTATTATTTTGTGGCCACACCCCTTCCTCACGAAGCCACGCCACTATGTATTTTTGCGCGCGCCTACGGCGCGCACTGCCCCTGTTTTACATGCAGGGGTGGGGCTCCGATGCCGTTTCTTGCACACAGTGCTAAAATGTCTAGTTACGGCACTGTTGCTAGGTATCCATTTCTCTGGCCCTGAGCAGGTCCCCCTCACCAGATCCTCTCCAGGGGTGAGGGGGTGGACTTGGATGGGATGTGTGTGTGTGGGGATATGTTGGGGGGGGGGGGCCCAAAGCATTTTCTCGCACCTGGGCCCACCGCTCGCTTGTTCCGCCACTGCTCACCAGTAACCAGTCCGTCTTACTATCTTGCCAGTAACCTTGAGTACATAAGCACCTACTCCTGTGACACTATATCCAGTACAGTCTCACCTATACATTCATCATCCTGCTATCAAAGTCCCTGGTGATCCAGTGGGCAGGTTACGGCTTCCTCTGCCGAGGCCCGGGTTCGATCCCCGGTCAGGGATTGCTCCTTCTTCTCACTGATTCCTACAGACCAGCCTAATATTCACATAGTCCTCCAGTTGCCCGCACCGACTTCACTAACACCGGGTTCACAAAACCACAGTCATGACACCCTTTGTTAAGAAAAAAGACATCAGTCTTCACCTCTGTACCAATTATCGAGGTCTCAATAAAATTACTGTGAAAAATTATCTTTTGCCATTCATTTCAGAGTTGTTTTACAGAATTAAGAGGGCTACCATATTCACCAAATTGGATCTCTGAGGAGCGTATAGTCTGATCCAAATTTGACCAGGAGATGAGTGGAAAACAGCCTTCAACACTCAAGATGGGCATTATCAGTACCTTTTCAGGCCCTTCGGTTTGTGCAATGTTCCCATGATATTTCAGAACTTTGTGAATAAAATCTTCCATGATTTGCTCTACTCCTATGTAGTTGTTTATATCAATGATATTCTTATCTTCTCCACAGATCTTAAGTCACACCACCTGCATGTCAAGGAGGTACTTCAGCATCCAGTAAGGGTCTGTAAATGGACCCCAAGAAGGTGTAGGCTATCATCAACCAGGATTATGCAGAGCTGCTCCACTGTTGCCACTCCCATCACAGCACTGACTCAGAAAGGCACTAATCCTCCTTGCTGGTCAGTGGAGGCACAGCCAGCTTTCCAGTAGTTTGAGCAAGCTTTTGTCACATTCCCAGTACTCCATCGCCTAATACTTCAAAGACCATTCTTGCTATAGGTGGATGCCTCATCAGTAGGAATGGAGGCAATACTGTCTCAATGAGTGACAGATGGGCAACTTCACTTTCGGTTCTTATCAATCTGCTGGCTATTGCATTTACCGCTCTTGGTACCTTCTCCTCTGTGGGTAAAACTGTTGTATCTGAAAACCTACATAAGAAATTATTACTTTGGGCTCATACCTTCCGCAAGCCATGCTGGAGTTCAAAGATTCTAGAGTTCATCCAAACAAATTATTGGTGACTTACATTATCTTGAGATGAACATGAGTTTGTGGTTGCATGTCCAAAGTGTGCCCAACGTAAAATCGTTTGACTTACGCTAGGCAACTCCGTCACCTCTTCACCTGTTTGTGCCACATGTCCTATGGACTTCTGTCTCTATGAATTTTACTACAGAACTGGCACTGGCCAACAAATATGCCACCATTTGGGTTCTTGATATTTTTCTCCAAAATCACCTAATCCATCCATTTATAAAGTTTACCCTCTGCACCCATGTAAGTTCAGCTATTCAAGAAGGAGGTATTCTGACTCCATGGATGTCTAGTGGAGATCATCTCTGACCATGTTGTAGAATTGTAGCCAAATTTTTTGGACCATGCCCCTTTTAGTTGCTTACTGTCTTTTTCTCATACGTCCTAGAGGATGCTGGGGTCCACTTCAGTACCATGGGGTATAGACGGTTCCGCAGGAGCCATGGGCACTTTAAGACTTTTCAAGGGTGTGAACTGGCTCCTCCCTCTATGCCCCTCCTCCAGACCTCAGTTTAGAAAATGTGCCCAGGCAGACTGGATGCACTCCAGGGGAGCTCTACTGAGTTTCTCTGAAAGACTTTATATTAGGTTTTTTATTTTCAGGGAGGACTGCTGGCAACAGTCTCCCTGCTTCGTGGTACTTAGGGGGCAGAAGTAGGAACCAACTTCTGGCTGACAGGACACCATTAGCTCCTGAAGGGTACTGAACACTAGCTGCAGCTATGCGCTCACTCCCACAGCCCGCCGTCACCCCCCTTACAGAGCCAGAAGTCAGAAGACAGGTGAGTGTACAGAAGAGGATCTTCAGTCATCGTGGCGGCTAAAAGGTACCGTGCAGCGGGCGGGAACGCTGCACGCCATGCTACCCTTCAACACAGGCACAGCAGGGCGCCCTGGGCAGCATGAAACATAATCAAAACTGGCTAATAAGGGGACATAAGTTGCTGAGGCACAGTCCTACCCCCGCCAATATAAAAATTAGTATTAAAATTGCTGAAGGGAAACGCGCCATTACAGGGTCGGGGCTTCCTCCTCATTGAGCCAGCACACTGCTCAGCGCCACTTTCTCTCCATGCAGGCTGCAGAGAAGAATGCTGGTCCTCCTCCACTTCTGAACAAGTATCAGGGTGCAAAACGGGAGGGGGGGGGGGGGGGGGGATACAATATAAATTGGTGCTGTAATGTGAATTTATCATTATAAAAGTGCTACAGGTCTGTGTGCATTTTTGTGTTACACAGGGTTTTTATCACTAGCGCTGGGTTGTGAGCTGGCAAATCCTTTCTGTGTCCTTCTGACAGATTTTACTGTGGGTCTGTCCCCTATAAGTCCCGGAGTGTCTGTGGGGTGGTTGTGCACGTGTGTGACATGTCTGAGGCAGGGAGCTCTTCCCCTGAGGGAGCCATTTTAGGGACACAGAGTTGTAATGTGGTGGCGCTGCCGGCACACCACGAGCCTGAATGGGTGAAAGAATTACGTGATAGTGTGAATCATATCAGTAAGAGATTGGATAAGTCTGAGTCTCATGCAGAAAACTGGAGAAAATCAGTGGAGGATGTGATATTTCATAGTTCTGCCTTTTCATCCACAGGCGACCCCTCTGGGTCACATAAGAGACCATTTGCACAAATAGTACAAACTGATACTGACACGGACTCTGATTCCTGTGTCGACACTAGTGATTCCAGGGGAATAGATCCTAAATTGGCAAAAAGCATTCAATACTTGATTGTTGCTATAAAGGAAGTCTTGGAAGTTACGGAAGCCCCTCCTTTACCTCAGGAGAAGGCTTATTTTTATAAGGAAAAGAAAATTAATGTAACTTTCCCTCCTTCTCACGAGCTAAATACTCTCTTTGAGGTAGTTTGGGCAAACCCTGAAAAGAAGTTTCAGATTCCCGAAAGAATTCAGGTTGCTTATCCTTTCCCGGCAGAGGACAGGAAAAGGTGGGAGTCACCCCCCGTTCTAGACAGTGCCCTGTCACGTTTAACTAAAAAGATGATTCTCCCTGTACCTGGGACGGCTTCACTAAAGGAGCCGGCAGACCGCAAGTTGGAGACTACGTTAAAATCTATTTATGTGGCAAATGGTACGCTACTCAGGCCCACCATTGCTTGTGCGTGGGTGAGTAGTGCTATCAACTTGTCATCTGAAATTGACACGATAGAGACGAGATACTCCTAACGTTAGGTCATATTAAAGACGCTGCTGCATACATACTAATAGCCATGAAAGATATTGGGCTCTTGGGTTCAAAAGCCGCTACCATGGCAGTCTCAGCTCAGAGGGCGTTGTGGATTCGCCAATGGAATGCTGACGCAGATTTCAAAAGAAATATTGAGGCTCTCCCGTATAAAGGTGAGGCCTTGTTTGGAGATGGGCTGGATGCTTTAGTCTCTGCGGCTACCGCAGGTAAGTTGACATTCTCGCCTTATGCTCCTGCGCCGGCAAAAAAAAAACATCACTCAGATGCAGTCCTTTCGGTCCAACAAATACAAAAAGGGTAAAGGTTCCCCTTTCTTTGCAGGTAGAGGGAGGGGAAGAGGAAAAAAGTCCACAGCGTCTCCAGGAACGCAGGAGCAGAAATCAACCCCTGCTTCTGCCAAATCTGCAGCATGACGCTGGGGCTCCCGTGCGGGAGTCCGCTCGGGTGGGAGCACGTCTAAAACTTTTCAGTCAGCTCTGGGTTCAACCTGGCCTGGACCCATGGGTCTTGCAAATAGTGTCCCATGGATACAAACTGGAGTTTCAAGACGTCCCCCCATGCTGATTTTTCATATCGACCTTGCCAGCTTCTCTTCCGGACAGAGAAGTAGTAACAGCTGCAATTCCAAAATTATGTCAGGATCAAGTCATTGTCCTGGTACCCTTGTCACAACAGGGAGAAGGTTTTTATTCAAGCCTCTTCGTAGTTCCGAAGCCGGACAGCTCAGTCAGACCAATTTTAAACCTGAAATCTCTGAATCTCTACCTGATAAAATTCAAGTTCAAGATGGAATCTTTGAGGGCAGTGAATTCCAGTCTGGAGGAAGGGGACTTCATGGTGTCAGTAGACATAAAAGATGCTTACTTGCATGTTCCCATTTATCCTCATCAAGCTTATCTGAGATTCGCAGTACAGGGTTGCCATTACCAGTTCCAGACGTTGCCGTTCGGACTCTCCACGGCACCGAGGGTACTCACCAAGGTGATTGCAGAGATGATGGTCCTCCTTCGACAACAAGGAGTCAATATAATTACTTACCTGGACGATCTCCTGATAAAAGCGAGATCCAGGGAATGGTTGGTGCAGAACATTGCACTCTCCCTGTCAGTACTCTAACAACACGGTTGGATCATGAATTTTCCAAAGTCGCAGTTGGAACCAACGACAAGATTGTCCTTTCTGGGGATAATACTGGACACAGAAATACAGAGGGCTCTGGAAATCCAGAGAATGGTCAAACAGATTTTGAAACCAACAAGAGTGTTGATTCATCAATGCATTCGGTTGTTGGGAAAGATGGTAGCGGCCTACGAGGCCATACAGTTTGGCCGATTCCATGCCAGAGTATTCCAGTGGGACCTGTTGCACAAGTGGTCCGGATCCCACCTACACATGCACTTGAAGATAATCCTGTCCCCCAAAGCCAGGATTTCGCTCCTGTGGTGGCTACACAGTTCTCACCTATTAGAGGGGCGCAGGTTCGGGATTCAGGACTGGGTCCTAGTAACCACGGATGCAAGTCTCCGAGGCTGGGGAGCAGTCACACAGGGAAAAAGCTTCCAAGGAATATGGTCAAGTCAGGAATCCTGTCTTCACATAAACGTTCTGGAATTGAGTGTTAGGGTCTCCTGCCCTGTGCTGCCACGTCGTCATGGCAACCGGGAGACAAGTGCTAGCGGAGTAACCTGAGCGCAGCTGATACTCCGGTTCGGGTCTTTTGCTGTGCAGTGGTTATAGGCAGGGGATCCGGTGCTGGTTTTTGTGCTCACAGTCTGTGAGGTCTGAGGGGGGCGTGGACAGCACCTGCTTTATAAGGCCTCTTCTCAGGTTAAGCAGATGCTGCTGAATCTTTGTTGGTTAGTCAGTTCCTGAAAGTTAGCCAGTACTGTGTAGCTTTGTATTTGTTGTTGCTTACTGCAAATAGGCCTGGGGATTTGGTACTACACTCTGCCAATCCAGACCTAGCAGTAAGACTGGAGTCAGTCGTTTAGCCTGCTGAGGTTCTTTTGCCATTCTGTGAACCCAGCAGGTTTGTGGCTGTACTTTCAGACCTGCCTGCTTAATCCTCTCTCACTGTGCAGGGCGTCCATGTGTCAGTTTAGTGGCAGTAAGCTGAACCTGGGCCCTGCAAGTGAGAATTAGGATTGTGGAGACTCTCCTTGTGTCTATTATTCCATTTCTGACCAAGGAGTTTACTGCCACACCCGTTGGTAACCCTTTAGGGTTTTGCTGTTGCCCTTAGCAACAGCATTTCGGGTTCTCTACGTATTAAAACACAACATCTTGCTTTTTCCATCTGAGCATTTCTAATACTAGGGAGACACCCAGTTTCTTAGCCTCTGGGCTTCTCTGTTCACTCTGTGTTGGTTTTGTTACCCTATCACCTTCTGTGTATGTTATGTCATATTTCCCAGTCTGTCTGTGAGTTCATTTGTTTTGCATCCCTCTCTGTTCAGACACCAGTACATTCCTGCAGGCACTGGTGTGCATAACAGTTCAAACACCAGTACATTCCTGCAGGCACTGGTGTGCATAACATATTCAGCAGCCCAATATTCCTGTTGAAATTTTGTGGGAATATGGAGCATACCCCTCAAAATACGTTGCAACAGGTGGTCGATCAGGTGCAGGTCCTGACTCGTCAATTTAATGATTTGTCCATTAAAATGCACACCTCCCAGGCCGCTGGCGGAGCTCCCACAGCAGCAGCACCTTCAGGGGTTAAGGAGCCGAAAGTAAATCTTCCGGATCGTTTTTCTGGAGATCGCTCGCAGTTCTTTTGTTTCAAGGAGAGCTGCAAGTTATATTTCCAGCTTAGGCCTCAGTCTTCTGGGTCAGAGATTCAGCGGGTGGGCATAGTGATTTCCTTGCTACAAGGAGACCCACAGGTCTGGGCATATGGGTTGCAGCCTGACTGTCCGTCGCTAAAAAGTGTTGATGCTTTTTTTACGGCACTGGGCATGTTGTATGATGACCCTGACAAGACGGCCTCAGCCGAGGCTCAGATTTCGATCCTTAAGCAAGGGCGAAGGCCAGTTGAGGTTTACTGTACGGAGTTTCGGAGGTTGGCCCATGATACCCAGTGGAATGACCCAGCCCTGAGACACCAGTACCGAAGAGGTCTTTCTAACCAGATAAAAGACCAACTGGTACAATATCCCTTGCCTGATAGCTTGGATCAGCTCATGCAGTTATCCATCCGGGTGGATAGACGGCTGAGAGAGCGTAGGCTTGAAAGGGAGACCGAGGTTTCCTTCTTTCCCAAGGGAACCTCAGACTCTGAGGAATTTTCCGAGGAGCCTATGCAGATTGGGGCTACCCGCCTCTCCTCGCGTGAGAAGACGCGGAGGAGACAGCAGGGGTTGTGTTTGTACTGTGGGAATAAGGGTCATGTGGTAGTATCATGCCCAGAAAAGCCGGAAAACTTCAGGGCCTGAGGGTGATGGGAAATATCCTGTCAGGCCAGAAGTCAGAATTTCCCAAGAAGACTTTTATCATTCCGGTGACCTTGAAGATCCTCGGTCAAACTGTCAAGACTGAGGCCTTTGTGGACAGTGGGGCCGACGGGGTTTTAATGGACCGCCAATTCGCCCTGAAACACTCTGTTTCCTTAGTACCCTTGGCGTCGGAAATTGAGATTTGTGGGTTAAACGGGGAACCATTATCCCAGGGTAAAATTACCTCTTGCACTAGCCAGATTTCTTTGTTTATTGGAGCCACACACTCTGAAAAATTGTCCTTTTATGTGACTGTCTGTACTTTTGCCCCATTGGTGTTGGGGTTACCCTGGTTAAGGGCCCACAATCCTCAATTTGACTGGGTCTCTGGGGAGATTCTTAGTTGGGGTACTGATTGTTTCAGGAGTTGCTTGAGCCTTCCAGTCAGGCTCTCGCAGCTAAGTTTGCCAGGATTGCCAGGGTGTTATGCAGATTTTGCGGACGTGTTCTCCAAAAAAGTTGCAGAGGTACTACCTCCCCATCGCCCCTATGACTGTGCCATTGATTTGTTGCCGAATGCTAAGCTTCCCAAGAGCAGGTTGTACTCCCTGTCACGTCCTGAGACTCAGGCTATGGCAGAGTACATTCAGGAGAACTTGGCTAAAGGATTTATCAGACCTTCACAGTCTCCAGTTGGGTCGGGGTTCTTCTTTGTGGGTAAAAAGGACGGTTCATTGCGACCCTGCATCGACTTCAGGGAATTGAACCGTATCACGATTAAAAACTCATACCCACTGCCTCTCATTTCGGTCTTGTTTGACCAGCTTCGTACTGCCACCATTTTTTCTAAGATTGACCTACGCGGTGCGTACAATCTAATCCGAATAAGAGAGGGGGATGAATGGAAGACTGCCTTTAATACCCACTCAGGGCATTATGAATATTTGGTGATGCCTTTTGGGCTCTGTAATGCCCCGGCAGTCTTCCAGGATTTCATGAACGATGTGCTCAGGGAATATTTGGTTAGATTCTTAGTTGTATACTTAGATGACATCCTAATCTTCTCCCATTCCCTGGAGGAACATCGGAAGCATGTACGCTTAGTCCTCCAGAAACTCAGAGACCACCGGCTTGGGGCGAAGCTGGAGAAGTGCGAATTTGAAGTTCAGCAAATCGCATTTCTAGGATATATTATCTCCCCAGAAGGTTTCCAAATGGAGGGTTCCAAGGTACAGGCAGTCCTGGATTGGGTGCAGCCCACTAGTTTGAAGGCGCTTCAGCGTTTCCTGGGCTTTGCAAATTTTTATAGACGATTTATCGCTGGATTTTCGTCTATAGTGGCGCCCTTGGTGGCACTCACTAAGAAAGGGGCGGATGTTGCTCACTGGTCTCGTGAGGCCAAAGCGGCTTTTGCCCGTCTCAAAAGGGCATTTGTCTCGGCCAAGGTGCTGCGACACCCAGATCCAGAGCGTCCTTTTGTGGTGGAGGTGGATGCCTCTGAGATGGGTATTGGGGCAGTGCTCTCTCAGATGGGAGTGTCTGATAATCGCCTTCATCCCTGTGCTTACTTTTCCCGTAAATTTTCGCCTGCCGAGATGAATTATGACGTGGGTAACCGGGAATTGTTGGCTATTAAGGATGCACTCGAGGAGTGGAGACACTGGCTTGAGGGGGCTAAGTTTGTGGTCTCAATTCTCACCGACCATAAGAATTTGGCATATTTAGAGTCAGCGAAGCGTCTCAATGCCAGGCAGACACGATGGGCTTTGTTTTTTGCTCGCTTTAATTTTTTGATAACATATCGCCCTGGGTCAAAAAACATCAAGGCTGATGCGCTCTCGCGGAGTTTTGCTCCAATCCAGGAGACCACCGAGGAGCCATTGCCCTTTGTGTCCCCATCATGTATTAAAGTGGGCATTACCCAGGACCTCTTGTCATTAGTCCTTAGAGCACAGGAGCAGGCTCCCCCAGACCTTCCGGTAGGTTTTTTGTTTGTGCCTCCTAGGTTAAGACAGCGAGTGTTCCTGGAATTCCATGCCAAGAAGTCGGCAGGTCACCCGGGTATTGCCAGAACTCGGGAGTTGCTATCTAGGGCGGTGTGGTGGCCCTCGGTGGCTAAGGATGTGGATCAGTGGGTTCGGGCATGTGACATCTGTGCCCGAAATAAGACTCCTAGAGGGGTTCCTGTTGGCCCATTACATCCACTCTCTATTCCATCTAAGCCATGGACCCACATTTCAATGGATTTTGTTGTGGACTTGCCCAAATCCTCGGGGATGACAGCCATCTGGGTTGTCGTTGACAGGTTTTCGAAGATGGCGCACTTTGTTCCACTGGTTGGGCTGCCATCGGCCAGACGCCTGTCTGAATTATTTATGCTGCATGTTGTGCGTCTCCACGGGTTGCCACTTGATGTGGTCTCTGACCGCGGATCCCAGTTTGTGGCCAAATTCTGGAGGGCATTTTGTTCCGATCTCCAGATTTCTGTCAGCTTGTCGTCAGGCTACCATCCGCAGTTCCTCAGGTGTTATGTCTCCAAGTGTCAGACTGACTGGATTGCTCATCTGTCAATGGCGGAGTTTGCCTATAACAACGCGGCTCACTCTGCTACAGGGATCTCTCCCTTCCTTTGTGTGTATGGGCATCATCCTAAGGCCAATTCTTTTGACCCCCTGGACTCCACGCCTGGTGGTTCCTCTGTCGTTTCGGTCCTTAGAGGTATTTGGAGGAAAGTGAAGAAAGCCCTTGTGTCTGTGTCATTAGTGACCAAAAGGGCTTTTGATAAGCGGAAAAGACCCTGCAGCTTCAAATTAGGAGACTTCGTATGGTTGTCTACCAAGAATTTGAAGTTGAGACAGCCATCTCATAAGTTAGGCCCCCGGTTCATCGGCCCTTATAAGATCACCAGGGTTATCAATCCGGTGGCATTTCAGTTAGATCTGCCCCGTTCTTTGGGTATCAATAAAACATTTCATTGTTCCCTTTTAAAACGGGCGATTAGTAATCCTTCTTCCAGAGGAAGACCTTCCCCTCTTCTGATACGTGGCCAGAGGGAGTTTGTGGTTGAAAGGGTTCTTGACTCCAAGATGGTTCGGGGTCGACTGTCATTTTTGGTGCACTGGAAGGGGTATGGCCCGGAGGAGCGGTCGTGGGTGCGCAGTTGTGATCTTCATGCCCCCAGACTGATACGCTCTTTCTTCTCGCAGTTCCCCGATAAACCCGGTGGTAGGGGTTCTTTGACCCCTCGTCAGAGGGGGGGTACTGTTAGGGTCTCCTGCCCTGTGCTGCCACGTCGTCATGGCAACCGGGAGACAAGTGCTAGCGGAGTAACCTGAGCGCAGCTGATACTCCGGTTCGGGTCTTTTGCTATGCAGTGGTTACAAGCAGGGGATCCGGTGCTGGTTTTTGTGCTCACAGTCTGTGAGGTCTGAGGGGGGCGTGGACAGCACCTGCTTTATAAGGCCTCTTCTCAGGTTAAGCAGATGCTGCTGAATCTTTTTTGGTTAGTCAGTTCCTGAAAGTTAGCCAGTACTGTGTAGCTTTGTATTTGTTGTTGCTTACTGCAAATAGGCCTGGGGATTTGGTACTACACTCTGCCAATCCAGACCTAGCAGTAAGACTGGAGTCAGTCGTTTAGCCTGCTGAGGTTCTTTTGCCATTCTGTGAACCCAGCAGGTTTGTGGCTGTACTTTCAGACCTGCCTGCTTAATCCTCTCTCACTGTGCAGGGCGTCCATGTGTCAGTTTAGTGGCAGTAAGCTGAACCTGGGCCCTGCAAGTGAGAATTAGGATTGTGGAGACTCTCCTTGTGTCTATTATTCCATCTCTGACCAAGGAGTTTACTGCCACACCCGTTGGTAACCCTTTAGGGTTTTGTTGTTGCCCTTAGCAACAGCATTTCGGGTTCTCTACGTATTAAAACACAACATCTTGCTTTTTCCATCTGAGCATTTCTAATACTAGGGAGACACCCAGTTTCTTAGCCTCTGGGCTTCTCTGTTCACTCTGTGTTGGTTTTGTTACCCTATCACCTTCTGTGTATGTTATGTCATATTTCCCAGTCTGTCTGTGAGTTCATTTGTTTTGCATCCCTCTCTGTTCAGACACCAGTACATTCCTGCAGGCACTGGTGTGCATAACAGTTCAAACACCAGTACATTCCTGCAGGCACTGGTGTGCATAACATTGAGAGCCATTTACAACGGCCTTCTACAAGCAGGGCATCTTCTTCAAGATCAACCCGTGCAGATCCAGTCGGACAATGTAACAGCAGTCGCGTACATAAACCGTCAGGGCGGAACGAAAAGCAGAAAGACGTGCAAGAGCTCTGTCGGCAATTTTCATTCCGGGAGTGGACAACTGGGAAGCAGACTTCCTCAGCAGACACGATCTCCATCCAGGAGAGTGGGGCCTCCACCAAGAAGTCTTCGCAGAGGTGACAAGTCTTTGGGGAGTTCCTCAAGTAGACATGATGGCATCTCGTCTCAACAAGAAGCTTCAGAGATATTGTTCCAGGTCGAGAGACCCTCAAGCAATAGCAGTGGATGCACTGGTGTCACAGTGGGTGTTTCGGTCAGTGTATGTCTTCCTTCCACTGAGACCAAAAGTTCTCAAGCTCATAAGAAGAACAAGGGTTCAAGCGATCCTCATTGCCCCAGACTGGCCAAGGAGGGCGTGGTATCCAGATCTTCAGGAGTTTCTCATAGAAGATCCTCAGCCTCTTCCTCTTCGCGAGGACCTGCTGCAGCAAGGGCCATGTGTGATTTAAGACTTACCGTGGCTCCGTTTGACGGCATGGCTGTTGAGCGCCGGATCCTAGCCCGAAAGGGTATTCCCAAAGAAGTCATCCCCACTCTTATTCAGGCCAGGAAAGGAGTAACGTCTAGACATTACCACCGTATTTGGAGAAAATATGTCTTGGTGTGATTCCAAGAAGGCTCCTATGGAAGAGTTTCACTTGGGACGTTTTCTCCATTTTCTGCAGGCGGGTGTAAATGGGGGCCTAAGATTGGGTTCAATCAATGTCCAGATTTCGGCCTTACCGGTTTTCTTTCAAAAACAATTGGCCTCGCTTCCAGAAGTTCAGACGTTCGTGAAAGGGGTGCCGCACATCCAACCTCCATTTGTGCCTCCGGTGGCACCATGGGACCTTAATCTGGTGTTGCAATTCCTTCAATCGTATTGGTTTGAACCTCTACAGGAGATAGAATTGAAGTTTCTCACTTGGAAAGTGGTCATGCTATTGGCCTTGGCATCTGCAAGGCGGGTGTCTGAGTTGGGGGCCTTGCCTCACAAGAGCCCTTACCTGATGAAGATAGGGCAGAGTTGAGAACTCGCCAACAATTTCTTCCGAAGGTGGTTTCGCCTTTCTATATAAACCAGCCTATTGTGGTGCCAGTGGCTACTGACAGCTTTGCTGCGTCAAAGTCTCTTGATGTGGTTAGAGCTTTGAAAATTTATGTCGCAAGAACAGCTAGGATACGGAAGACAGAGGCTCTGTTTATCCTGTATGCTCCCAACAAGATTGGTTGTCCTGCTTCTAAGCAGACCATTGCACCCTGGATCAGAGGGACGATTCAGCACGCTCATTCCACGGCAGGATTGCCGATACCGAAGTCGGTAAATGCCCATTCTACTAGAAAGGTGGGCACATCCTGGGCGGCTGCCCGGGGGGTCTCGGCGTTACAACTTTGCCAAGCAGCTACTTGGTCAGGGGCAAAGTTTTACAAGTTTGACACCTTGGCCGATGAAGACCTCAAGTTTGGTCAATCGGTGCTGCAGAGTCATCTGCACTCTCCCGCCTGTACTGGAGCTTTGGTATAACCCCATTGTACTGAAGCATCCCCAGCATGCTCTAGGACATATGAGAAAACAGGATTTTAATACCTACCGGTAAATCCTTTTCTCCTAGTCCGTAGAGGATGCTGGGCACCCGACCCAGTGCGTACTGTACCTGCAGTTGTTAGTTTTGTAGTAACATAAGTGTTGTGTTACGATTATTTTCAGCATGTTGCTGCAATTTTTCATGCCCGTTGGCATGTGTTAAGTTGAATGCCATGTTGTGCGGCATGATTGATGTGTGAGCTGGTATGAATCTCACCGTTAGTTTAAAAGTAAATCCTTTCCTCAAAATGTCCGTCTCCCTGGGCACAGTTCCTATACTGAGGTCTGGAGGAGGGGCATAGGGGAGGAGCCAGTTCACACCCTTGAAAGTCTTAATGGCTCCTGCGAAACCGTCTCTACCCCATGGTACTGAAGTGGACCCCAGCATCCTCTACGGACTAGGAGAAAAGGATTTACCGGTAGGTATTAAAATCCTGTTTTTTTTATATATATGAATAAATGTTAAATCAATTATATACTATTGGTTGCACTGTCTCAATTAGACACAGCAGCGCAGCTTTCTTTATTCTATGGGGGTAATTCAGACCTGATCGCTAGGCTGCATTTTCGCACAGCAGGCGATCAGGTCTAAACTGTGTATGCACCGCAATGCGCAGGCGGGTCACACTGGTACAAAGCGGATCACCGCTCAGCGATGGGTTTGTGCGAAGAATCCATTCGCACAGGCGAACGCAGGTAGATTGACAGGAAGAAGGTGTTTGTGGGTGTCAACTGACTGTTTTCAGGGAGTGGTTGGAAAAACGCAGGCATGTCCAAGCGTTTGCAGGGAGGGTTCCTGACGTCAATTCCGGTCCTGGACAGGCTGATGTGATCGCAGCGGCTGAGTAAGTCCTGGGCTGCGCAGAGACTGCACAAGATCTGTTTGTACAGCTCTGCTACACATGCGATCGCACAGTTGCAAAGCTAAAATACACTCCCCCTGTAGGCGGCGACTTCTTATGATTTAGTGTGACTGGTTTATATAAAATAGCACTACATCCCGTGGGACTTTAACATCTGTTTTTTTTTTTACTTCTTACTGTCATTTTACTTTGTCTCTCTCACAAAGTTTCTTGGGAAGCAGTTAGCTTCCCGACGAACGGGATACCGGTGGTCAGTATACAGACGCGGGGATCCTGAGGGACGACAAAAATACAGCATCATTATACTGACACCAAACGGGATGCCGGCATCAAAATACTGACAGACGGCATCCTGATCGTCCTGAGAGCGGGACACAAAGCCATCCTGCCGCGGGGTGGGTGGGGGGAAGGTTAGGTTTAGGCTGCAGTAGGGGGGTTAGGGTTAGGCAGCAAGCGGGAAGGGTTAGGCAGCGGGGAAGGGAGGTTAAGGGTAAGGAAAAGTTGAGGGTTAGGGGGCTTCATGGGGGGCTGTCGGAATTTTGATGGATGGGATGCTGCTGTCTGTATACTGACCACCGGCATCCCGTCCATCATCAAATCATACTGATCCCTGTTTCTTAATTGTTTTCCACCTTGTTAAATATACACAACCGGACTAGGCCTCTTCTTCTCTTTCATTCTATCTATCTATCTATCTATCTATCTATCTATCTATCTATCTATCTATCTATCTATCCCCTCCTACCTACCTTCTATCCTATCCTTCTTTCTCCCCTACTTCTCCTTGTGTTAGTTTTCTTTGTCTCCCCATTCCCCTGCCCACACTCCAACCTAGGGATTTTCTTTTTGCAAGCAGTAACATGTTTATTTGTGACTTTACATACTGTATCATGTTTTCTATATTTCTGTGGATTTATTTGTTCACGCATGTGTCATTGTATTTTCTTTACTCGTGAAACCATAAATAAACACATTAAAAAAAGTCCAGAGTAGTTTCAAAATTCATACAGCTAATAAAATATTTTCATGCAAATTCATATATGCGTCAATAATTAATTTAGCAGAAATTCCATAGGAAATACAGGGTTAATACTCTCTTGTTAAATATAGAGCTTGTTACCCAGACCATTACCTTTTAATTGGTATAGGTGTTTGTATTTTCACCGTGGGAGCCATCACAGACACATCCTCATTTAATTAGTAACCACAAGTACAATGCTGTTAGGAGAATGGATCTAATCTTGTGCTCCATAAATATATCTCAGCAAGTTCCAATGTTGCGTTCCAACTATGTTAGTAATGAGCAACAACACTTAAATCCCAATTAAACATAATTAACATAAAGCTCATACAGAGAATATTTCAGAGAAATATATAGCTATAATTACCCACACATGGGAAGTTTCTCTTTCTTTAGATTCTGTATACAATCCATATCTCTGTAGCCAAAAAGTAAGAGCTTGAGTCTAGCATCAAGTACTTTTCAATCAGCTGGCGCGTTTCATTTGATTATTTTAAAACTTCTTTTCAAGTTAATTTGTATGTACCTCTACCAGGTTTAAATACCCCTCCAAATTACTTGGTTGCTTTATTCAGGTGATTAATCAGTATACAAATGTGTCATTTTATTTAGCGCTTCCAACAAAAAGCCGGCTATTATGTTCTGCTGTATCTCAATACTTCATATAAAAATATAAAATCATGTAAATCAGAATTATTTCTATATACATGAATATACTGTATAAAAATCCGTAAAGGCATTTTATTTAAAAAAAAAAAAAACCTAACTAGAAATTCACAAAAGAATGATTTACAAAGAAAAAAAATTCATAAAAACTATTAGCAAATGCAAGGTCAATTATTTTTTCATGCATCCCATATGACAAGAGATGGCACAGACCCCCATGTTGGTTTTATATATATATATATATATATATATATATATATATGTACATATGTGTGTGTGTATATATATATATATATATATATATATATAATATTAATCAAGGTGCCAAGGCCATGGACTCTTTAATGGTTAGCTAAGCCTCTGTGGTTGCTAACCACACACCTAAACATGGGCCCCATCCACTGCATTCCCCGGTGGGCTCTTCATGTCACAGACCTGAGACTGACCAGAACAGTATTTAGTCTAACAGAGAAATTTCAGATAACCGTGCCATTAGATCTGTGTCAGAAACATTACTTTATTGTATTATTTATGTATATACTAATTTATTTCTCTGGTTTTTCTCATACATAATTCTTACTCGCACCCCCGCTCTTTTTTTTTGGCTGGCTCAGGGAATGCTACAATAAATAATACATAGTTAATTTGAAAAATTCTTCAACCAGTTTTGCCTGCTGAATGCAGAATATAAGGTAGGGGAATGAGTTGCATGAACAATCATTATCTGGAAAGAGATTTTCATGCAACACCCACCACCCCAAAAAAATGATGGTGTTTTTTAAAAAAATATATTTTTTGTTTGTATGCTATTGGACCACTTTAAGATGATGAAAATCTGTACTTTGCTGTACAGCATCATGTAATGATAAAAGGCCATGTTGTACTAGAACCTGCTCTGTAGGAGATTGAAATGAAAAATGATCCAGCAGGAAATAGATATGACGCTTTTTCCTGGCCGTACACTACCTCTGTATGTTTCCTATAATATTCTGTCTCCAAGCATTGTGCAGAGATTTCTCTCCCACTAGTTTCTTTTGTTTCTGGAAAGTGATGAAGCGCCCGAACTCGGTGTTTCTCGGATATATTTAATGCCATTTATCACACACACTCTGCTGCTGATATATTCTTCTGCATTTTTTCCAATCTATTCCCCTAGTTTTTATCTTGCGCTGTGTCTGAAGATACTATTTTGGGAATATTCTTTCTGTGTGTATGTGTGTGTGCGTGTATTATTGAAAGCGCATAAAATGCTTATAAGGAAAATTTATCTCTTTCAGGTTCATGAGCAAAACCCCTAACCAAAGAGAAGAGTGTCAGTACTAGACACAATTTATAATACATCCTTTGACATTTTATGTCTCAAAGCAAATAAGCATCTTGCCATAAATCCAGAAGCAAATGTGATTAAGAGATCACAGTATTCTTGCAGGAACTTAAGGCTAAAAGACTTTTCAGATGCAAAGCAGCAGAAATGGCATAACAAAAGCTATCAAAACATCTGTCTGTAAAATGTACTAACAGATTGATTTTCTTAGCAGGTGCGAGAATATAGCCTTATCCCTCCCTTTTCTCATACGCAAAATTACTATTTCTCATACGTCCTAGAGGATGCTGGGGACACTTCAAGAACCATGGGATATAGACGGGATCCGCAGGAGACTTGGGCACTTTAAGACTTTCAAATGGTGAGACCTGGCTCCTCCCTCTATGCCCCTCCTCCAGACTCCAGTTTAGATCTGCCCAGGCAGACTGGATGCACACTGAGGAGCTCTACTGAGTTTCTCGGAAAAGACTTATGTTAGGTTTGTTATTTTCAGGGAGAACTGCTGGCAACAGTCTCCCTGCATCGTGGGACTTAGGGGAGAGAAGTCAGACCTACTTCTGATGAGTTTAAAGGCTCTGCTTCTTGGCTACAGGACACCATTAGCTCCTGAGGGTTTGGAACACTAGGTACGCCTAGGGGTTCACTCCCAGAGCCCGCCGTCACCCCCCTTGCAGAGCAAGAAGACAGGTGAGTAGAAGAAGATCAGAAGACTTCAGTGACGGATTTTGAGGTAACGCACAGCAGCCGCGCTGCGCGCCATGCTCCCACACACAGCTGCACTGTAGGATGCAGGGCGCGGGGGGGGGGGGGGGGGGGGGGGGGGGTGCCCTGGGCAGCATATAAAGTTTCAAATGAAAGACTGGCAAACACGAATATGAGTGCCTAGGCACTATATCCACTGTGAGGCTTAGCCCTCACAGCTCACATCAGCGCCATTTTCTCTCAGAGACGCTGGTCCTTCCAAAACACTACTGTACATAACAGGGTGAAAAACGAAGGGGGGGCACAGTTGATTGGTGCAAGATAAGTTAATAATAAAGCACAATATATAAAGGATTGAGCGCTGGGTGGTGAGCTGGTAAACTCCTTCTGTGTTCCCTGACAGAATTTACTGGGGTCCTTCCCTTATAGCCAGTGTAATGTTGGTGGGTGTTTTCTACATGTGTGTCGGCATGTCTGAGGCTGAGTGCTCTGCCACAAATGGCTGTGGGAGTGACCCTGTCGGCGCCGCAGACTCCTGATGGTACATAAAGTGTCAACATGTCGGTAGATGTTTTTCCCAAGAGAAAACCATATGGGGACACAGAAGTGTGTGGGTGACCCTGTCGGCACCACCAATATCTGACACAAAAAAAAGTACGGGCTATACCTATATGTATATATGTATAGTAAGGTTGCATAATGCTGTGACCCAGACACAGACGTAGTAATATTTATGGAGGGTGTCATATTCATAGAATATATTTCCCTCAGACCCCTTGGGGTCGCAAAAATGGTTATTTTGCCCAGTTACTACTCCCGGATATCGACACGAATATTGTTCTTCTGTCGACCGTAATGTTTCCTGATTAGATCCACAAAATAATATACAGCATTCAGTACAGTACATGTTTCATACACATTAAGAACGTATTAACGTCACTAGGGACCCTGCTGTCCCTGACAAAAAGTTATATATATATATGAGATATATATATATATATATATTTCTCTGACGTCCTAGTGGATGCTGGGAACTCCGTAAGGACCATGGGGGATAGCGGCTCCGCAGGAGACAGGGCACATCTAAAGAAAGCTTTAGGATCACCTGGTGTGCACTGGCTCCTCCCCCTATGACCCTCCTCCAAGCCTCAGTTAGATTTTCTGTGCCCGACGAGAAGGGTGCACACTAGGGGCTCTCCTGAGCTCTTTGTGAAAGTTTTAGTTTAGGTTTATTATTTTCAGTGAGACCTGCTGGCAACAGGCTCACTGCATCGAGGGACTAAGGGGAGAAGAAGCGAACTCACCTGCGTGCAGAGTGGATTGGGCTTCTTAGGCTACTGGACATTAGCTCCAGAGGGACGATCACAGGTTCAGCCTGGATGGGTCACCGGAGCCGCGCCGCCGGCCCCCTTACAGAGCCAGAAGAGCGAAGAGGTCCGGAAAAATCGGCGGCAGAAGACTTTCCTGTCTTCAGATAAAGGTAGGCGCACAGCACCGCAGCTGTGCGCCATTGCTCTCAGCACACTTCACACTCCGGTCACTGAGGGTGCAGGGCGCTGGGGGGGCAGCGCCCTGAGACGCAATAAATCGATAGAAAACCTTTTATGGCTAAAATAAATGCATCACATATAACTCCTGGGCTATATGGATGCATTTAACCCCTGCCAAAACATACAAGAAAACGGATGATAAGGACGCCGAGAAAGGGGCGGAGCCTATCTCCTCAGCACACTGGCGCCATTTTCCCTCACAGCTCAGTTGGAGGGAAGCTCCCTGGCTCTCCCCTGCAGTCACTACACTACAGAAAGGGGTTAAAAAAGAGAGGGGGGCACAAATTAGGCGCAGTATAAACAATACAGCAGCTATAAAGGGAAAAACACTTATATAAGGTTATCCCTGTATATATATATAGCGCTCTGGTGTGTGCTGGCAAACTCTCCCTCTGTCTCCCCAAAGGGCTAGTGGGGTCCTGTCCTCTATCAGAGCATTCCCTGTGTGTGTGCTGTGTGTCGGTACGTTTGTGTCGACATGTATGAGGAGAAAAATTATGAGGAGACGGAGTAGAGTGTCTGTAATAGTGTTGTCACCCCCTGGGGGGTCGACACCTGAGTGGATGTACTGTTGAAATTGCGTGACAGTGTCAGCTTTGTATAAAAGACAGTGGTTGACATGAGACAGCCGGCTACTCAGCTTGTGCATGTCCAGACGTCTCATACAGGGGCTCTAAAGCGCCCGTTACCTCAGATACAGACGCCGACACGGATACTGACTCCTGTGTCGACGGTGAAGAGACAACCGTGATTTCCAATAGGGCCACACATTGCATGATTGAGTCAATGGAAAAAGTTTACACTCTTCTGATAATATAAATACCACCAAAAAAAGGGGGTATTATGTTTGGTGAGGAAAAACTTCCTGTAGTTTTCCTGAATCTGAGAAATAAAATGAGGTGTGTGATGATGCGTGGGTTTCCCCCCGATAACAATTGATAATTTCTAAAAGGTTATTGGCAGTATACCTTTTCCCGCCAGAGGTTAGGGTGCGTTGGGAAACACCCCCTAAGGGGGATAAGGCGCTCACACGCTTGTAAGAACAAGGGCTCTACCCTCTCTGGAGATGGCCGCCCTTAGGGATCCTGCTGATAGAAAGCAGGAGGGTATCCTAAAATGTATTTACACACATACTGGTGTTATACTGCGACCAGCAATCGCTTCAGCCTGGATGTGCAGTGCTGGGTTGGCGTGGTCGGATTCCCTGACTGGAAATTTGATATCCTAGATAAGGATAGTATATTATTGCCTATAGAGCAATTAAAAGATGCATTTCTATATATGCATGATGCACAGCGGAATATTTGCCGACTGGCATCAAGTATAAGTGCGTTATCCAATTATACCAGTAAAGTGGTCAGGTGATGCGGATTCCAAACGGCATTTGGAAGTATTGCCTTAAAAAAGGTAGCCTCTCAAAATAAGACGCCGTATTATCAGGCGCAGTCCTGGTTGGCAAGCGGACAAAAGGGTTCCTCTTTTCTGCTCGTGACAGAGGGAGAGGAAAATGGCTGCAGAGATCAGCCAGTTCCCAGGAACAGAAACCCTTTTCCGCCTCTGCCAAGCTCTCAGTATGACGCTAGGGCTTTACAAGTTCAGGCACGGTGGGGGCCCGTTCTCAATGAATTTCAGTGCGCAGTGGGCTCACTCGCAAGTAGACCCCTGGATCCTTCAGGTAATATTTCAGGGGTACAAATTGGAATTCGAGACGTATTCCCCTCGCCGTTTCCAAAAGTCTGTTTTACCGACGTCTCCCGCTGACAGGGAGGCAGTTTTGGAAACCATTCACAAGCTGTATTCCCAGCAGGTGATAATTAAGGTACCCCTCCTGCAACAGGGAACGGGGTATTATTCCACACTATTGTGGTACCGAAGCCAGACGGCTCGGTGAGACCGATTTTAAAATCTAAAATCTAAAATTTTTGAACACTTACATACAGAGGTTCAAATTCAAAATTGAGTCACTCAGAGCAGTGATTGCAAACCTGGAAGAAGGGGACTACATGATGTCTCGGGACATCAAGGATGCTTACCTTCATGTCAAAATTTACCCTTCTCACCAAGGGTATCTCAGGTTATGGTACAGAACTGTCACTATCAGTTCAGACGCTGCCGTAGGGATGGTCCACGGCACCCCGGGTCTTTATTGAAGTAATGACCGTAATGATGATATTCCTTCGAAGGAAGGGAATTTTAGTTATCCTTTACTTGGACGATTCCCTGATAAGGGTGAGATCCAGGGAACAGTTGGAGATCGGTGTAGCACTACCTCAGGTAGTGTTGCGGCAGCACGATTGGATTCTCAATATTCCAAAATCGCAGCTGGTTCCGACGACTTGTCTTCTGTTCCTAGGGATGATCCTGGACACAGTCCAGAAAGAAGGTATTTCTCCCGGAGGAGAAAGCCAGGGAGTTATCCGAGCTAGTCAGGAACCTCCTAAAACCGAACCAAGTCTCAGTGCATCAATGCACAAGGGTTCTGGGTAAAAAATGGTGGCTTCCTACGAAGCAATCCCATTCGGCAGATTCCACGCAAGACTTTCCAGTGGAACCTACTGGACAAATGGTCCGGGTCGCATCTTCAGATGCTTCAGCGGATAACCCTGTCACCAGGGACAAGGGTATCCCTCCTGTGGTGGTTGCAGAGTGCTCATCTTCTAGAGGGCCGCAGATTCGGCATGCGGGACTGGGTCCTGGTGGCCACGGATGCCAGCCTGCGAGGCTGGGGAGCAGTCACACAGGGAAGGAATATCCAGGGCTTATGGTCAAGCCTGGAGACATCACTTCACATAAATGTCCTGAAGCTAAGGGCCATTTACAATGCGCTAAGCTTAGCAAGACCTCTGCTTCAAGGTCAGCCGGTGTTGATCCAGTCGGACAACATTACGGCAGTCACCCACGTAAACAGACAGGGTGCCACAAGAAGCAGGAGGGCAATGGCAGAAGCTGCAAGGATTCTTCGCTGGGCGAAAAACCATGTGATAGCACTGTCAGCAGTTTTCATTCCGGGAGTGGACAACTGGGAAGCAGTTTTCCTCAGCACGACCTCCACCCGGGAGAGTAAGGACTTCACCCAGAAGTCTTCCACATGATTATAAACCGTTGGGAAAAACTCGACAGGTATTGCGCCACGTCAAGGGACCCTCAGGCAATAGCTGTAGATGCTCTGGTAACACCGTGGGTGTACCAATCAGTGTATGGGTTCCCTCCTCTGCCTCTCATACCCAAGGTACTGAGATTGATAAGATGGAGAGGAGTAAGCACTATATTAGTGGCTCCGGATTGGCCAAGAAGGAATTGGTAACCGGAACTTCAAGAGATGCTCACGGAGGATCCGTAGCCTCTACCTCTAAGAAGGGACCTGCTCCAGCAAGGACCTTGTCTGTTCCAAGACTTACCGCGGCTGCGTTGACGGCATGGCGGTTGAACGTCGGATCCTGAAGGAAAAAGGCATTCCGGATGAAGTCATCCCTATCCTGATCAAAGCCAGGAAGGATGTAACCGCAAAACATTATCACCGCATTTGGCGAAAATATGTTGCGTGGTGCGAGGCCAGTAAGGCTCGACGGAGGAAATTCAACTGGGTCGATTCCTACATTTCCTGCAAACAGGAGTATCTATGGGCCTGAAATTGGGGTCCATTAAGGTTCAAATTTCGGCTCTGTCAATTTTCTTCCAAAAAAGAACTAGCTTCAGTCCCTGAAGTTCAGACATTTGTTAAAGGGGTACTGCATATACAGCCTCCTTTTGTGCCTTTAGTGGCACTTTTGGGATCTCCAGGTGGTTTTTGGGTTCCAAAAGTCACATTGGTTTGACACACTTAAATCTGTGGAGTTAAAATATCTCACAGAAAAAGTGGTCATGCTGTTGGCTCTGGCCTGGGCCAGGCGCGTGTCAGAATTGGTGGCTTTATCCTGTAAAAGCCCTTATCTGATTTTCCATTCGGACAGGGCGGAATTTGAGGACTCGTCCTCAGTTTCTCCCTAAGGTGGTTTCAGCGTCTCACCTGAACCAAACCTATTGTGGTGCCTGCGGCTACTAGGGACTTGGAGGACTCCAAGTTGCTAGACGTTGTCAGGACCCGGAAAATATATGTTTCCAGGACGGCTGGAGTCAGGAAATCTGACTCGCTGTTTATCCTCTATGCACCCAACTAGCTGGGTGCTCCTGCTTCTAAGCAGACTATTGCTCGTTGGATTTGTAGTACAATTCAGCTTGCACATTCTGTGGCAGGCCTGCCACAGCCAAAAATCTGTAAATGCCCACTCCACAAGGAAGGTGGGCTCATCTTGGGCAGCTGCCCGAGGGGTCTCGGCTTTACAACTTTGCCGAGCAGTTACTTGGTCAGGAGCAAATACGTTTGTAAAATTCTACAAATTTGATACCCTGGCTGAGGAGGACCGGGAGTTCTCTCATTGGGGGCTGCAGAGTCATCCGCACTCTCCCGCCCGTTTGGGAGCTTTGGTATAATCCCCATGGTCCTTACGGAGTTCCCAGCATCCACTAGGACGTCAGAGAAAATAAGAATTTACTTACCGATAATTCTATTTCTCGTAGTCCGTAGTGGATGCTGGGCGCCCATCCCAAGTGCGGATTGTCTGCAATACTGGTACATAATTATTGTTACCAAAAAATTCGGGTTATTGTTGTAGTGAGCCATCTTTTCGAGAGGCTTCTCTATTATCATGCTGTTAACTGGGTTCGGATCACAAGTTGTACAGTGTGATTGGTGTGGCTGGTATGAGTCTTACCCGGGATTCAAAATCCTTCCTTATTGTGTACGCTCGTCCGGGCACAGTATCCTAACTGAGGCTTGGAGGAGGGTCATAGGGGGAGGAGCCAGTGCACACCAGGTGATCCTAAAGCTTTCTTTAGATGTGCCCTGTCTCCTGCGGAGCCGCTATCCCCCATGGTCCTTACGGAGTTCCCAGCATCCACTACGGACTACGAGAAATAGAATTATCGGTAAGTAAATTCTTATTATATGTGTGTGTATATGGATATATGTATATGTGTGTATGGGTTTGGATATATATCTATATATATATATTTGTAGAAATTTATAATGAATGCTGAGGTAAGTTCCTCCTTCTCAGGTGCTGAGCGTTCTGTTGAAAAAAAAAGTCGGGGTCAGCCCTGACAAGATGGTTTCAAATCCTCGAGAAATTATTTATTATTATTTATTAACAGTTTCTTATATAGCGCAGCAAATTCCGTTGCGCTTTACAATTTGAAATAACAATAACAAACTGGGTGATAAGTCATAGAGGTAGGAAGGCCCTGCTCGCGAGCTTACAATCTATAGGGAAATAGCACCTTTCCTTGTGTACATATGCCTATCTATTGCATAGAATGAGAAGACGTGAGAATATGTGTGGACTTTACAGAGTGGATGCAATTTGATAGGAAGGTTTAGGAAAGTTATCTGGGCGGTTCTGGAATTTGATACGCTTGCCTAAAGAGGTGAGTTTTCAGGGAACGCTTGAAGGTTTGGAGACTAGAGGAGAGTCTTATTGTGCGTGGTAGGGCATTCCACAGAGTGGGTGCAGCCCGATGAAAGTCCTGCAGTCGTGAGTGGGAGCGAGTAATGAGTGTGGATGAGAGACGCAGGTCTTGTGAAGAGCGAAGAGGTCGGGTTGGGAGATATTTTGTGATAAGCGAAGTGATGTACGTTGGTGTAGTTTGGTTAATGGCCTTGTGTGTGAGTAAAAGTATTTTATATTGAATGCGGTAGAGTACAGGTAACCAATGGAGGGACTGACAGAGTGGATCTGCAGACGATGAACGTCTAGCG
This sequence comes from Pseudophryne corroboree, assembly GCF_028390025.1. NCBI lineage: Eukaryota > Metazoa > Chordata > Amphibia > Anura > Myobatrachidae > Pseudophryne > Pseudophryne corroboree. Next base: position 52,283,488 of record NC_086450.1, read on the forward strand.
AGGAAGATTAGCCTCGCCGCTGCATTCAGAATGGATTGTAGTGGTGAGAGTCTCGTTTTGGGAAGACCAGTTAGGAGACTATTGCAATAATCAATGCGGGAGATAATGAGAGCGTAGATTAGAGTTTTAGCAGTGTCTTGTGTAAGGTATGGTCGTATTTTGCATATGTTTTTTAAATGCATGTAACATGATCATGAGACAGATTGAATGTGGGGAACAAAGGACAGATCAGAGTCAAGGATGACACCTAGGCAGCGAGCTTGTGGGGTAGGGTAGATAGTCGAGTTTTCAACAGCGATAGAGATATCAGGTTGGTACCTACTAAATTTCCGAGTGTTTATTCTTTTCCCGCCGCGGAGAGGATAAAGTGGGTGTTACCCCCTGTTCTGCAGGGGGCCCTGTCACAAAGGATCGTATGCAGGAAGCTACGTTATATTCAAGTTATGTGTCCACGCGTACATTAATTATACCTGCTATTGCATGTGCATGGGGGAGTAGTAATAGTCAGAAATGGTCGGTTACCTTGTCATCCGATATAGATACCCTGGGAAGAGATGGCATACTCCTTAAGTTGGGTCATATCTAGGACATTGCAGCATACTGCCGTGCGACTACAAGAGATATAGGACTCTTGGGTTCGCGGGCCAATTCCATGGCGGTCTCGGCTAGGAGGGCGTTGTGTATTCACCAATGGAATGCTGGTGCTAACTCCGAGAAGAAATGGAGTTTTCTTTCCTATTATTATTATTATTATCCTTTGTTTATATGGCGCCACAAGGGTTCCGCAGCGCCCGATTACAGAGTACAAATGCACATAAAAAATAGGAAAACAGTGACTTACAGTTGAATACAATATAGGACAAGTACAGGGCAGCTAAGCATAACTACACCAGTAAACATAGAGATAAGTTCCAGGTGGTCAAAAAACTGTGGGATCTGGGCAGTTGAGGATTATTAAAGTAAGAAAAGTATAAGCACATGAGGGAAGAGGACTTCCTATGAAGGTAAAGCCTGGTTTGGTGACGGCCTCGTTAATTTGATCTCGGCAGATGACGCTGGTAAGTATACCTTCTTGCCATATGTTCCCTCACAACGGATGATGACGCGTCATTGTCGATGCAGTCATTTCGGCATAATAGATACAGATCCCCCTTTTCTTTGCAGGTAGAGGAAGGAGGAAAGGGAAGAGGTCAGCAGCCTCTTCAAGATTACAGGGGCAGACATCATCCTCTGTTCTGTCACATCCACCGCATGATGCTGGGACTCTTTTGCGGGAGCCCACACCGGTGGGACCACGTTTAAAGACTCTTCGGTCAGTCCTGGAACGGACCTGGACCCGTGGGTTTTACGAATAGTGTCCTAAGGGTGCATACTGGAATTTCCAGACGTTTCCCATCACCAATTTTTCAAATTACCGATTCTCCTCCGGACGGGGAGGTAGTATGCAACACAATGCAAAGGTTGTACCAGGATCAGGTCATTGACCTGGTTTTCCCCTGGCACAACAGGGAGAAGGTTTTTATTCAAGCCTCTTCGTGGTCCCGAAGCCAGACGGCTCGGTCAGGCCAATCCTAAATCTGAAATCCCTAATTTTCTACTTAAAGAAATTCAAATCCAAGATGGAATATCTCAGGGCAGTGATTCTCCAATCTGGAAAAAGGAGTTTTTTTTCATGGTCTCAGTAGACACAAAGAAGGCCTAATTACATTTTCCTCCGCATTAGGCTTGCCTGAAGTTTGCAAATCAGGGGTGTCATTACCGATTTCAGACGTTGCCGTTGGTCTGTCCACGACTCCAAAGATTTTCACCAGGGTGATAGTGGTAATGATGGTTCTCCGTCGCTAGTAGTCACTATTATCCCGTACTGGGACGATCTCCTGATAACGGCGTGTTCAAGGAACCAGTTGGTGCAAAACATTGCACTCTCCCTGTCAGTTCTTCAACAACAGGGTTAGCTCCTGAACTTGCCAGAATCACTGTTGGTCCCAACGACGCAGTTGTCTGTTTTGGGAATAACACTAGAGAATTAGTTTTTGTTTTCTTCCAGTGGAAAAGGCTCTGGAGATCCAAAGTCTGGTCAAACAAATTCCGAGTCCAGCAAGAGTGTCATTTCATCAATACATTCGGTTGCTGGAAAAGATGGTGGCAGCCTACGAGGCCACTCGATTTGGCAGTTTCCATGCCAGGGTGTTCCAGAGGGACCTGTTGGACAAGTGGTCCGGTTCCCACCTACACATACACCGGAGGATAATCCTGTCTTCCAAGACCGGAATCTCACTCCTGTGGTGGCTGCGCAGTTCTCACCTCCTAGAGGGGCGCAGGTTCGAGATCCAGGACTGGATCCTGGTGACCACGGATGCAAGCCTCCGAGGCTGGGGGGCAGTCACTCAGGGGGAAAACTTCTGAGAAAGTTGGTCAAGTTAGGAAACTTGTCACCACATAACCGGTCTAGAATTAAGGGCCGTTTACAACGATTTTCTACAAACGAAAAGCAGAACAACAATGGCAAAAGCCAAGGATTTTAAGCTGGACGGAGAAACATACAAGCGCTTTGTCAGCGATGTTCGTTCGGGAGTGGACGACTGAGAAGCAGACCTCTTCAGCAGACGGTCTCCATCCAGGAGTGGGGAGACCTCCATCAAGTAGTCTTCAAAGGGGTGACATGTCGTTGGGATTTCCTCGAGTAGGAATGATGGCATCTCGTCTCAGCAAGAAGCTTCAGAGTTCCAGGTCAAGGGACCCTCAAACAGGAAGTGAATACACTGGTGACACCGTGGGTGTTTTCAGCCAGTATATGTATTCCCTACGTTTTCTCTCGTTCCAGAAGTTCTGGGTTCATACAAAGAAAATTCGGCTGAGCCTCATGGTCCCAGACTGGCCAAGGAGAGCTTGGTATCCAGAGCTCAGGAATTACTCATAGGAGATCCCTGGCCTTTTCCTTTGCGCGAGGACCTGTTGTGACAGGGGCCATGCGTGTATTAGGACTTACCGCAGCTACGTTTGACGACATGGCGGTTGAACGCCAGATCCTAGTCCGTAAGGGTATTCCCACGGAAGTAGTTCCCACACTTATTCGGACTAGAAAAGGGGTAATGTCTAAACATTACTACCGGTTTTGGAGAAAATAACGGCAGAGTTTTCAACTATTAAAATCGGCCTTATCGGTTTTCTTTCAGAATCAATTGGACTCCTTGTCAGAAGTTCAGACTGTCGTGAAGGGAGTGGTGCACATCCAACCTCTTTTTGTGCCCTAGTGACACCAGGGAATCTAATGGGGGTGTTGCAGTTCCTTCAATCACATTGGTTTGAACCTTTACGTAAGGCGGAGTGAAATTCCTCACTTGTAAAGTGGTCGTCAGGTTGGCCTTGGCATACGCAAGGCGAGTGTCTGAGTTAGCGGTCTGGCCTCACAAGAGACCTTATTTGATCCTTCATGAAGATAGAGCAGAGTTGGAAACTCGTCAACATTTTCTACCAAAGGTGGTTTCTTCTTTCCACATGTACCAACCTTTTGTGGTGCTGGTGGCTACGGTCGCCTTAGTTGAATAGAAGTCTCTGCATGTGGTCAGAGTTTTGAAAATTTATGTCGCCAGGACGGCTCCGTTAAGGAACACAGGCTCTGTTTGTCCTGTTTTCTCCAAGCAAGATTGGGTGTCCTGCTTTCAAGCAGACCGTTGCGCGCTGGATCTGTGGTACGGTTCAGCATGCTCATCTCACGGCAGGATTGCCGTTACCGAAATAGGTGAAGGCCCATTCTACTAGAAAGGTGGGCTCGTCCGGGGTGGTTGACCGGAGAGTTTCGGCATTGCATCTTTGCAGAGCAGCTGTTTAGCAAACAATTGGGCTAAGTTTTGCAGTTTTAATACCTTGGCCGAGGTTGACCTCACGTTGGTCATTCGGTACTGCAGAGTCATCCGCACTCTCCCGCCCGTTTTAGAGCTTTGGTATCACCCCATGGTTCTTGAAGTGTTCCCAGCATCCTCTAGGACGTATGAGAAAATAGGATTTTAATACCTACCGGTAAATCCTTTTCTCTTAGTCCGTAGAGGATGCTGGGCGCCCGTCCCAGTGTGTACTGTATCTGCAGTTATTGGTTGTGGTTACACACAGGGTGTGTTACGATTTTTGTCAGCCTATTGCTGCATATTCTTCATGCTGTTGGCTTGTGTTCTGTTGAATGCCACGTTCTGCGGCATGCTTAAGGTGTGAGCTGGTAAAATGCTCACCGTGGTTTAACAATAAATCCTTTCCTCGAAATGTCCGTCTTCCTGGGCACAGTTCCTTAAACTGGAGTCTGGAGGAGGGGCATAAAGGGAGGAGCCAGGTTATACCATTTGAAAGTCCTAAAGTGCCCATGTCTCCTGCGGATCCCGTCTATACCCCATGGTTCTTGAAGTGTCCCCAGCATCCTCTATGGACTAAGAGAAAAAGATTTACCGGTAGGTATTAAAATCCTATTATTAATGGGTCTTAAAAATGGTTTCTGCCATCTTCTAGATTGTTTTAAAACCTGAACCTTGACTGATGACTGGGGAAGAGATTAACAATGGGGCAGCTCCAGGCCTCCACATAAAAATAGGCCAATCACCATGACAGCACGATGATGGCCAGGCTAACAACACAGTTGGTCATAAATTACAAGTATTATTGTGTTTATATTCTAACAAAATTTATGCAATTTCTCTAATTTTACATATTTAGGAACACAATGGGGATGATAGTGTAGACGGTGCACACGCCCACATGGCACTAGCCGCACCCACACATGACTGTTCACAGCTCCTCCCTTTCTTAGTCACAGTGAAAGACAATCTTAATTGGATCGCCCACCCGCGGCTGCAGGAAGACAATCTTCCTGCAATCCGAGCTCAGGGCAGCCACAGGCAGCCACTGCTTCATGGTCACCAAGACTGATTGGCTGTCATAGGAGGAGACATTTAGAAAAGGAGGGACTACATCTGAATAAACTGCTCACCATTCGCCTATGTCCATTGAAAGACTCTTGGAATGTTAAATTATTCTTGAAAGATCCATTCCCACCATTGTGTATACTTAAATTTGATGAGCGCAGAAGTGGTTTACATTTTTTTCTTGTCTGTCATAGGAGGGTTGTCCACTGGCTAAACTCACTGCAGTTGCACCTCCTCCAGTGTCTCTCCCAAGATGCACCACGGAAGTGATGGGCAATTCTCAAAAAACCCCACCCCCTGCTGCAGGCTTCTCTTGTTGCAGGACTGTGAAATCCTGCAAAAAGTTTAAAAAAAAACTTTGTTAACTATATAAATGTGTATATACATTCATGCTAGAAAAACTAAGACAGACACTTCTATTGCCAGTACATGCCATGTCACCCCCGCTTAGGATGAGTACTATATATAAGCAGCTCTGCTTCTGTTGTTTTTGTATTTAGGTGACTTTGAATGAGGGCTGATAGTTGGCGCCAGAGAATTGTGTCATTCCAACTCCAAAATCAACACAAAGGTTGGATTTTCAGATGCAGATTTCAAGGGTGTTTCGTGACTATAGAACAGGGAAGACATCCAGTGTGTGATGAAAAACTGTGGACGATCATAGACAGTATCATCTACTGCGCATTGTAACATGCGATTGGCATTGGACATTGCCACAGATAACAGCAAAATGCAATGCTGGGGCCAGACGTAACATCAGTGATTGAACGGTGCAACGTTCTTTTTCTTCTGTGGGGTATAGGAACCAATGTCCCACTCGGGTCCCTTCCTAACCCCATGGCACAAGGTTATGTAGCCTGGTCAGACCAGTCATGGTTCCAACTGTTTTGGGCAGATAGAAGATTAGGCATGTGGAGGAAACCCCATGAAGCAGAGGATTCTGCATGCCAACAAGGGACAGTCCAAGGAGTTGGTAGCACTGTTATGGTGTAGGGCATAGGTTCTCAAACTCGGTCCTCAGGACCCCACACAGTGCATGTTTTGCAGGTAACCCAGCAGGTGCACAGGTGTATTAATTACTCACTGACACATTTTAAAAGGTCCACAGGTGGAGCTAATTATTTCACTTGTGATTCTGTGAGGAGACCTGCAAAACATGCACTGTGTGGGGTCCTGAGGACCGAGTTTGAGAACCTGTGGTGTAGGGTGTTTTCATCTGGCATGCATTAGGACCCCTGATACTACAGACTGGCGGATGCTATGTTCATGTAATGCATTCACCTGGGTGCAGGCTCTTTTAACATGACAAAGAGTCATCGCACAGGTTCGTAGCCACCAGATTATGGCTGGAGGTAGAGCCGATAGCTGGATGGGCCGGTCTGGCATAACAACCTTTAAGAGCAACTCTGCTTGACCGCACGTCAGACAGAAAGCCAGGGGTGTGCCGCTAGGACATGCCCCCATTACCTATGACCACCCTTATCTTGTGTGCACGCTAGTATGCCAGGGCCATTTTAGGCCCCCAGTCCGTCCCTGACTGGAGGAGCAATTACCTGAGTTAGGCCTCATGAGTTGGCTCTCCCTTATTCACCGGAATTGAACTAAATAGAACACGTGGGATACAGTTCAATGTGCCCTCAATGGCAGGTTTCCACCACCAGTGAATATTAAGAAATTGTGGACCATTATTCAGGGGACTTGGGGCTTTATTTACGAAGCAGCGACTTTCATAAGCTGCCACTTCCCGTTGGGTTGGAGGTGAAAATTGAAAAACCCTTTACAGTAAGTGTAAATCATGCCTTTTGGTATGTAAGTGCATGTCTGACTGAGTACTTGAACAGCACTATACAGTAACATTTAATGTGAGACCAGATTTAGACACATCAGATACCATGTTCTATTACTTTATGTTTTCTTTATTTTTATCTACTTTTTATTTACTATTTTTGGTGCAGTGTTTCTAAGATATAAATGTTTCTAGCTTATAAAAAATGCTTTTTACTTTATATTTAAACCTGGGAAGTGCATAGTTCTGGAAAACATAATAGTCTTTAAAAAAGAAAACTCCAGGACATTTTATATAAGCTTATGGATACCCTACAATAAAAAATAATTGTTTTTATCCCTTTAAATACTGCCATACGGACATTCAGTTTATGTAGTTTGTGACACTGTGTAAGAAGATTGACCTCGGACTGATGAAAAATGTTTGGATAATATCATCCTGAATAATAGTTCATTGTCATCTAAGGTCAGTACAAGAGAAAAACTTTGCTTCTTTGAAGGTGGAAAAGCTTATCTTCATTCACCCCACACATTCATGGTGCATTCACTTTGCCTGGCTCAATTATCTGGATTAATCAGTCGCAGACAAAGCAATACCTTATGAAACGCGAAAACAAGTATGTTTATGTGCGATCGAGCTTTGCCCTTTGTGTCAAGAGTGGTTGACTACGGGATCTCAACAGTCAGGATGATGACAATACGAATACCGACAGCGGCTCCCCGACGGTAATGGTGGGTACACACTAGGCGATGTGATCTATGAGCGAAGTCGCCTAGTGTGTTCCCTTCCCTGCCGGGGCGGTCGGCAGGATGTACACACTGAGCGATATGACGACGATATAGCTCAGTGATGTAACGCAGCAGCCGGGCCGCTCATGCAGCTTTTGGACGACAGTCCAAATTTGAGACAGCGAGGGTCATTAATGGCCCATTGGGCCGTGCATGGCTCGGCAGCGGCATACACATTGGCCAGGGCGACGTCGTTTACTTTCGCCTTTAGAATCCTGACATATTTTGGAAAGTAGGCTTAACCCTACCCTTTCTCTCCCTACCAGCAGCAAAACCCTATCCCTCCCCTCCCGCAACCTAACCCTTACCTCTCGTCCTGCAGCCTAACCCGCCCCCTGATACTGACATTCGTGATTGTGACCGCCAGGATTCCGATACCAGTCTTCTGACCGATGGTATCCTGATTGTCGGGATGCTAAATAGATCCTGTCAAGAGGGTGCTGTTCAGCTGCCCTGGCAATATTTTATTTATGAAGTACAACAATAAAATTGTTGCACATTGATAAACGTTTCCCATAGTCCCCAATACAAGGAAATAACAGGAGTTAAACTTTATTTTATATGTTGTCAGTCATGTAAACCGTGGCAGATACTGTACAAGCTTGTAGGTTGTGATTTTTAAATTCATCCCATGATATCAGTTTGACTTGTTTTTAGTTGCATCCAAAGCTTTCTCTAACAGCGTTATTCAGGAACGTTAGACGTGGACAGGTAGGCAGATGAATGAAAAATGTAATTTATTGTAAAAACTTTGTTTTAAAGAAATCACGTTATCCTGGCCTGACAATTACAGCAGCACTGTTAAAATAATTTATAAATAAGCAAATTTTTTAAATGAATTATTAAATATTGGCTATCAGGAAGGAAAAAAAAAGTAAGATTAGAAATAAAAGTAGTTAGAACACATTTTACATTGCATATCACATTATTGATGTCTATTTTATTGATTCAGGAACAGTTATATATATTGCACAATTATGTACAGTATATACAGAATACATTTTGCTTTTTTTGTACCTTGGAAATCAGAACAGTTAATTAAGTGCTTTTTTACTAGTGTTTTTTTACTGGCAACATGTTATTCCAAAAAACGTTGCCCGCTAATATTATACATAGCTCTGCCCTTTAATTTTTACAAAACAATTACGTAATTGTGGCAGGACAAATGACTCTGTACATGGGAATAAAGTTCATATTTAGATATTCTATAATAAAAAAAAGTTGTTATATGTTATCTCTCTCTCTCTCTCTCTATATATATATATATATATAAAATAAATCATTTGTAGAAAAATATTGAAATTAACAGACCAGTAACAATATAAGCCCAAACACACAACAATGGAGTTATTACACAAGCTCTGGTGCGTGAATTTTACATTTCAATCCAAGTTTTAAACTATAAATATTGTACTGATTTTGTTGATGCATAATATTCTGTATCCATCATTCGTGGCGTTAAATAAGGATTCCTTTATATCTGCAGTCCTGCATTTTAATGAGAAGCAATATATCAGAATGCGGATGCTGGACTAGGCACAAGGAAATCTCTTGGTGTTTATTAAGGAGGAGTTTAATGTCCTTCAGAGTGTCCAAATGTAAATTCACTTACTGCAGATCAAAAGTGTCCTTTTTATTGTCTGCATACTTTATGCAGAACAAATTGCATTTGGACTTCTTATGCTTCTGCAAGTATTTGGTCAGCCTTGCTATAATGTATTCTGGAGAGGAAACTAATTCTGTGTTGTCTTTCTTTGGGAATCATTGTTTCCATTCTAGACCAATTAAGGAAATATGTTGGGGGGGGGGGGGGGGGGGGATGCAATGCCGGACATGGAAAGTCTACTTTAAGACTAACACATTTAAATGGAAAATCCTGCTCATTTCCTTATCATATATCATTTTTAGTGAGATGTTGTATGTAACGCCCTTCTTATGTTTTTGTACAGAATATTCATCATATGATACATACACTAGCTCTAGCGAACCGAGAGTGAAAAGCAGCTTCAGAGGTAGCTAACGCGTTTTGATTTTTTCTTTCATCACAGTAAACATTTATAATCATTGTAAACAACTGTAAACCTCTTTTCCCTGCAGCGGGGAGACTATAGGATCCGTCTCATATTTAACATGTGATTTTTTTTTTTTGTGTTATTAATTGCAGATTTTTTGGCAATTTAAAATGAGACAATTTTTTTTTTTGTTTCAAGTAAATATAATGGGCAGACAAAGGACGTTATGCAAAAAATAAAAAAAAGCGACACTATGCAAATATAACAAATAAGCAATTATGCAAATTGAACTATGTCTGTACTGGTTGAATTTGGCCTGACACAGATAGTTCCACATCGATTATGAAATATGACCTTCCAAAAAAAAAATTATTATTGCATAAACTTTCTATGCCTGACTGGGTATCATTCCGCATATGGCATTACTGATTACTACTCGTGTTGTGTGCGTGGGTTTCATCAAACCAAGGACAGACATATTAAGGCTACTGCATGAGGTATAAAAGTGCAAAGAGAACAAATATGGCTTGTTTTTTGCTGAAAGAATGTTGCCGTTCATATTTATGCAGTGCGTAGTCATGTTTGAATAGTCGTATCGCATGACTGTGTCTTTAGAAAGTGCGTTGAGTTGCTCTTGCATATGCTGAGTCCCCTGAGATTGTTTGAGTAACATTCAAGCTTTTTTTAGGTCCTCTAGGCCATGACTACCTGTTGGAATTCTTGGCTGCTGGCACTGGAATTATCGGGGCTTGCCTGAGCCTGGGCAAAGTTGATGAAAACCTGCAGAACAACATAACAATATATCAACAATTTTATGAGATCTTTGCCATCCTACTGTAAGTTCATGCGAAAACCATTATTAACTTTTACCGCTATTAGCCTATGTTTTTATATTTTGGTATACCAGTGTGCATGGCTAAAGCAACACAATGCATTGGATCAACTAGAGTGTTGATTTCCACTGTAGTTAATAAAGGTTCAGTCTTCCATATCCGAAATACTTGGGACCAGAAATATTTAGAAATTTCAGATTTTTCCACATTTTGGAATATTTAGATACCATAATGAGATGCAGTATCCTGAGGATGGGATACAAATCTAAAGAAATAATGCATTTGTGTTTCATATACACCTTATACACACAGCCTGAAGGTCATTGTATACAATATTTGTAATCATTTTGTTCATGACACAAAGTTTGTGTACACTGAACCATCAGAAAACAAAGGTGTCACTATCTCAGTCGCACCCAAAACATTTTGGATTCCGGAATATTTTGGATATCAGATTTTCAGAGGTGTGAGACTCTAGTTACACCAAGGAGTTCATCAGACATTTTGAGATGGCTGCAAATTGACTCCAGTTTGTTGAACAATGGCTAAAATAAGAATATTTACGTTATGAAACCTAAAACGAGGCTTTTCAACCATACCAAATGCCTTGATTTCAAAGCCACCAATGCCTTGGCAATTCCACTACTTTAATGAGATGCCAGATTAGTACCACCCCACCAGAAAAGCTTTTACAACAAGTTCCATGGTTCTTTTTCATACCTAGAATCCTTTCCACAAATTGCCCGGTCTCCCAGCTCAGAATGAGGTCAATAGTATGTTATGTATGTAATGGATGCGTCCTTTCCGACTTTACACTACAGTAGGTGCACTATTACAGTATGATGCAGTAGGACTAATCTGATCTTATAGGAAGTAATAGTAAGATGTGAAGGTTTTACTGTGATTATTACATTCCATAGGGAAAGAGGCGCAAACGGTACAAGGTAACTGGGCAAGCTATACATTATCAGTGATTTAACCTGCAAGAAATCCTAATATCAAAATGTGAGAAATAAGACCTGGGGGACTCCATAAAAAACCCATTAGTGAATACAGTATAGGATGGGGAAGTGGGGAGGGGGGGGGGGGGGTTGGTACCTCATCCAGAGTTGTCTGTCTGACTGAAAAGTGAATGATGCTCAAGGCCGGCTTGTTCGCCTCAACCAGTTCAAATATACTGGCAACTCCTCCAGCGGACACCGGAACGTGATACTCCACCATAGTGAAATGTTGTTCCTGGAAAGAAGGAAATGAACATTCAATACAAATACTAGGACTATCCATAAGTGGTTGGGCCCCTGACAGAGACATACAGTACACTGACATATGGTGGTAGTAAACAGGCAATGATCATTTCAAAGTGGATATTGGTACGAGCTTTCATCCACACCCATAAGTACATACAACTACGGACTCATTTTACTAACGAGCACATTGGCTTAGTAATAAATATATACATCCTGCGGCACGGGCACATGTGGCGAGGTGTGGGTGTGACGACAAGCTGTGGCTTTGTATGACACCCATTTATTCCTATGGGTGCATGACTCAGTCACACGCACATGTGTGTCCTAGTCGCGGGCACATTTGCCGCGCCTGGATTGCCGCAAATACGGCAAGCTGCAGGATAGATGAGCATAGCTTTATCTGTATTTAAAGATTTCCTGTCCCCAGGGTTGGACTGGCCCATAGTGGTACAGGGGAAACCACCGATGGGCCCTACTGCCTGGGGGCCCACCTCCTCATCTATGGATCAGGTCCTAACTGTGCACTTACATTGTACATTATACATATTATCTACAGTGCATTGCAGTTATTAATCTGGTACATTATCCATGCATGCACTAGCAGTATTTACTATATATATATGTATCACTAGGTGATTCATCGCGCCCTACGGGCACTCTTCACACCGTCGTAAGGGGCTACGCCCCCTTAACCCTTGCACACCCTTGTGGCGTGGAATATTTTTATTATATGGAGTATTACATCCAATCATAATTGTGTGAGTGGTTAAATATTGCACGGACAAAGGGTGTGCAATGGTTAAGGGGTCGTAGCCCCTTGCAACCGCATGAACAGCGCACGCAGGGCCTGGTGAATCACCTAGTAGGTGCTTTGGTTGGGGAAGTAGGGGGTGCGGGGAAGAGGCGGATGGGATCCTGGGGTGCCACGGGAGGGGTGGTTGTGGTGGGGCCGCATGTGGGGGAGGGTGCGTGGGTGCTTCGGGTGGTGGTCCGGACCCGCTTCAGGTTGGCGAGGAGCAGTTGCGGGGTTGCCCCAGGTGGGGGGAGTTGGCTGCGCTGGTGCGGCGGGAGGTACGGGTGCGGGGTCGCTGCGGGTGGGGGAGGGGGTCCGGAGCTATCGCGGGTGCTGGAGGGGGAGTATGGGGGTGCCGCGGATGGGGCTCGGAGGTACTGTGAGTGGGGGAGGGGAAGGTAATGCTTCTCCTCCCTATGGCAGTGGCTCTCCTGGAGACTCGCACAGCAGGCAGTCACTATTGTTTGCGCCGGTGTCCCAACGCGCCGCATTACAGGGAAGAAGATGTACGCAATAAACTACAGCTCCCAGCAGCACTAAGGGGCGGAATGCTTTTGCGCTAAGGGCTGCTGGGAACTGTAGTTTATGTAGTGCGTCTACTTCCCTGTAATGTGGCGCGTTGGGACACTGGTGATAACAACAGAGACTGGCTGGCAGATCTGAGTGACTGGCTGAATCAATATAAAAGGTGAGAGTGCTGTGCAGTGTGTGTGTGTTTGTATATATATGTGTGTGTGTGTGTGTGTGTGTGTGTGTGTGTGTGTGTGTGTGTGTGTGTGTGTGTGTGTGTGACTGTCTGCATAATGTGTGTAAGCGTCACTGGTACAGGGGGCGTTGCGTGTGTAAGCGTCACTGGTACAGGGGGCGTTATGTGTGTAAGCGGCACTGGTACAGGGGGGCGTTATGTGTGTAAGCGTCACTGGTACAGGGGGCGTTATATGTGTAAGCGGCACTGGTACAGGGGGCGTTATGTGTGTAAGCGGCACTGGTACAGGGGGCGTTATGTGTGTAAGCGGCACTGGTACAGGGGGCGTTATGTGTGTAAGCGTCACTGGTACAGGGGGCATTACGTGTCTAAGCGGCACTGGTACAGGGGGCGTTACATGTGTAAGCGGCACTGGTACAGGGGGTGTTACGTGTGTAAGTGTCACTGGTACAGGGGGCGTTACGTGTGTAAGCGGTACTGGTAGAGGGGGCATTACGTGTGTAAGCGTCACTGGTACAGGGGGTGTTACCTGTGTAAGTGTCTCGGGTACAGGGGGCGTTACGTGTGTAAGCGTCTCTGGTACAGGGGGTGTTACGTGTGTAAGCGGTACTGGTAGAGGGGGCATTACGTGTGTAAGCGTCACTGGTACAGGGGGTGTTACCTGTGTAAGTGTCTCGGGTACAGGGGGCGTTACGTGTGTAAGCGTCTCTGGTACAGGGGGTGTTACGTGTGTAAGCGGTACTGGTAGAGGGGGCATTACGTGTGTAAGTGTCACTGGTACAGGGGGGGGGGGCGTGACATGCGTAAGCGTCACTGGTTCAGGGGGCATTATATGTGTAAGTGTCTCTACTACAGTGGGTATTATGTGCGCTGTGCGTTTGTAAAGTATGCGAGGGTGCAAATTTATAGTTTGCAGGGGGGCGCCGAACACTCTAGCAACGGCCCTGACTGCACACCCACTGCACTGCACAGCACTGTCACCGTTTACATTGATTCAGCGTCCAGACATTACCCTCCGCGATATCACGCACTCTATCCGCTACATTAGCGATCTCGGGGCTTCCAGGCCGGCAGCCCAGGTGCTGTGTTGCAGAGTCAGGGCCTCTGGGGATCTGGGCGTGGTTGTGCCGGGGAGGCACTTCTGTGACATCACACGCAGAGGAGGCTCCGGGGCTCAGAGCGTATGCGGTGCAGGGAGGGCTATGAAAGTCTTCTGTTGCGCCGCTTTCATACACATCTATGCTGGTGGCCGCAGCAGCTTTTTTTCCACCTGCGGCGCGGCTAGGGAGTGGGGATTGTTGATGCCAGAGGGGGCAGGTGGACTGGCAGCAAGACATTGGTGGTCATTCCGAGTTGATCGTTTGCTAGCAGTTTTTAGCAGCCGTGCAAACGCTATGCCGCCGCCCACTGGGAGTGTATTTTAGCTTAGCAGAAGTGCAAACGAAGGGATCGGAGAGCGGGTCCAAAAATATTTTGTGCAGTTTCAGAGTAGCTTCAGACCTACTCGGCGCTTGCGATCACTTCAGACCATTCAGTTCCTGATTTGACGTGACAAACACGCCCTGCGTTCTCCCAGCCACGCCTGCGTTTTTCCGAACACTCCCTGAAAACGGTCAGTTGACACCCAGAAACGCCCTCTTCCTGTCAATCACTCTGCAGCTGCCTATGCGACTGAAAAGTATCGCTAGACCCTGTGTAAAACTACATCGTTCGTTGTAATAGTATGCCGCACGTGCGCATTGCGCTGCATACGCATGCGCAGAAGTGCAGAGTTTTTGCCTGATCGCTGCACAGCGAACGAATGCAGCTAGCGATCAACTTGGAATGACCCCCATAGGACGCTGCAGTAAAAGGATGTTTTCCCCCTATCTACAGTGCAGAGACTTGCTGCAGATGCAGTGACACACCCTCCAGCTGCACCTTTTTGGCAGGTACAGTCCCATTTCTTTATGGTCTGTACCGTTTTTTGATTCTCCAAGCTTCCATTGAAAGAATAGGAAAAGGGGCGTGGCAACGGCGATGTACCAGTAGCCACGCCCCCTTTTCGAATGTGCATCAGTGTTTATGTTTAAATTGTTGGAGGGTGTGTTGCTGCAGATGCAGTGGGACTATTTTGGGGTGTGGGGCTGCAGCTGCAGCTCCATCAGCCCCATTGCTAATCCTGCTCTGTGAAAACACAGCAGGCAAACGGAAGAGCCTCTCATTGGATGTAACCTGTGTGGGAGGGCGTTTCTCACCCAATCAGGTGTGGACTGGGTGTGATAGACCTGCCACTAACCCAATGAGAGCTCCTAGCCACGCCCAGCGTTTGAGGGCCAGGTACAGAAAATCACAGGGCTATTATATAGGAGATGGGGCCTATATCATGTTAGCCAAGCCTCTGTGGCAGCTGGCCACATCCCTAAGCATGGGCCTTTACTTCTGCATTTCCCCGGTGGGCCCTCCATGCCCCAGTCCGGCACTGCCTGTCCCCTTACCAAAAGTGTAGACAGACATTTCCGTTGTATAAACCAAGATTCGTGAGAATGTAACCTAACAATTTGCTTGGCTCTAGCAGTGTGTGTCTGAGGCGTGATGCACACTGTGATCTAGAACACATGGTCATAGGCATTAATGGGCTGTGGATCATCTCCACAATAGTCTTGGAATCTCTGCATTGGTTTTTCTGAATAGCATAGTCTGTGCATGCCTGCAGTGGGGACGTTCCTGCTGTCACTAGTGAATAATAATCCACTAGCTTTTAGTCAGCTAGGAGAGATCTCAAACCTTCATCATCCAAACTCAGTAGTTCATGAATGTCCGTCACAATAGAGTAAAAGCATACTTGTCCACTCTCCTAGCATCTCGGGGAGGCTCAGGAATTAATGGGAGGTTACCCAATATCCCGGTAGAGCAGGTCACCCTCTTATATTGCAGGGCCAGGGCCTGATGATGTGATTCGCAGGGGGCAGGCAATGGTGATGCAAATATCAGAATCAAGTAGTTCCATGGCTTCTCCACTACAGAGTGACTACTGGCCACCTCACAGGCACGGTTGCCTACTGGTCTGTCGTGCTTTATGATAAACTCTTACTGTAGCTCGCAAGCGTCCTGATTTCTGTGGAACATTACCTGATAGTGGACATTAAACGAGGAGGGGCTTTGCGATACTGCGCAGAATTTCTTTCTAAAGCTGATGAATCATGGGGGTATTTGGTTAGGTTGGGGACTGAACTTACTTTCCACCAATTTAACATGTTTGAATGTTGGAGGGTATATAAATCTTATACTATAGTTAATTAACTTTTGCAAACCACACTGCTCAATTTTCCAAGTTGTAGTTTTAATGGGAGGTAGTTACGTGACTGGCGGTCAGGAGACCGCCGGTCACAATACAGACGCCGGGGTCCTGCATCCTTACAGTTCTGACAGTCGGCATGGCGACTAACAGGTACTATTCCCACTCGTGGGTGTCCATGACACCTATAGAGTGGGAATAGAACACCACTGAGCCCGCAAGGGTATTCATTGCGCTTGCCCTCCCCCCGCCGGGCATCTAAAAGACGGGATCCCGGCATCGGTATTGTGAACGGCGGTCTCCTGACCATCAGTCACGCATACCTAACCCGTTTTAATGCTTTCATTGACATACCGAATCTGATTCTGAGTTGGACACAATAGAAAGAAACTGGCGTACACACATGAACTAATTAATCCATCCACGGAGCACTCTTTTGGTGAAACTAGCGTTTCATGGCACTAACATGTGAATTCCATCTTGTGGGAGTTGTTGAAAGACTCCTGTTCCGGCTAGTGGGAGCGGAGATGGGGCATTTTTTTCAGGTAGGACTAAGGATCAAATAGGGTTACCCTAAAGGATAATGAAAAGGTCAGACTAGATGGGCCGAGTGGTTCTTATCTACCGTCAAATTCTATGTTTCTATGACTTTTGTGCCCAGGAAGGGGTAGATGCAAGTCCAGATGCCAACAATCTGTGGATGTAAAAGCTGTTGCCAAGATAGGCTTCCATATACAGATGCATATGGTCTTTGGCATACATAGGTAGATTATCGCATTAGCATAAGGAGGTACTATTAGTAGGCTGCTGTGGCCATACAGAAAAGCGTACACGGACGCATGCTGCTAGGAAGGCTCGCCCTACGTTGGGTAGGTGGGTGCCAGACTTTCTGGCTGTTTAAGTCAGAGTGGTTTCTGAAACGGGAGCTTCTGCTTGAGGGGTTTGCCAGATAAATGTAATTGTTCTCTATCTTTCTAGCTCTGAATCACATTTACTCTCCTCTCACAGTCCACTGCTTTATACACAATACAACATCCTCTGTACAAACATTTCACAGAACTGAGAATCATTGTGCTTAAATCAAACAATCCTCTTTTATTCTGAAGAATCCCTTCGCAATGCCAGAAACCACCAACCCTATAGTTTGTCCTTTATACACTAAGTACAGTGAATTGTAGGTTATAGGACCCCCATAAAAAGTTATACGACCCCCATATCCCCCCACCCCCACCCTCGAAAAATTGTGACCTAAACATGAGGGGGACGTGGGGAGGGGATTGCGTTTTTCACTCTGAAATGGAGAATAACATTTCAAAGAAGTCTTTGTCAGGCATTATATTCCCACAATTGTCAAAACTCTTATTTTATAATTTAGCGTTTTAACTGTATGTGGTCCATTATCCAAGAATTTTTGTGAATGTTCATAGTTATAGAAAGCAAATTGAATCGCACCAGGAGTTGGTAATTAAGAGATCAGCATTGTTTCATTTGATACATGAAAACCTATCCAGAATTATTAAGCTGTATCTCAGCACAGAGTTTTTCGTTCGGCTCTTTTGCTGCACAGAAATGGCTCTAGGCGATGGTAAGGTGCGATATGTTTGTTGGCGGCTAGCGCTGGGAGAGAGTGAGGTTAGGAGAACAAGTGCAGAGAAATGCTTGTTGACTAGACCAGCATCGTACTGCTCTCCAGTTGCCAAGCTATAACCCAGGATCCCCCGCCGAATGAAAACCACATGAGTTGCTATTTTACAACAGTTAAAGACCTTTAACACTAATATACTGGGAATGTTCTCAATGCTCATTCTTGGCTTTAATTTCTTTCATTTTTAATATGGTTTTCCTTTAATTTTTAATAAGAAGGTTTGTGGTAAGTGCTCAGTGTACACTATATAATGTAAGTTAGGGATGCAAATGGCCATGTAAAGCTTCTTATATTTCGCAGTATTGTATACTGTATGAAAGGCTGTTTATCAGTTGGCTCCAGTGGTGGCCCCTGCCCTTGTATGTGAGCGGGGCTGCCTGTGTGCTGCTGTGCTAGTCTACCGTGGTCTGGCCTTTGTTCTCTTTGGCATCAGCCAGATGCATTGCGCATGCACAGTGCATATGGTTGGCTAGGCTGCAGCCACTAAGTAAAATCCAACACAAATTGTCTCTTTATCGTACATTAAATGACTGGCATGTTTATACTAAATATATCCATTAGGCTCACTACCCTGCAGTTGGATGCCATGTTAGGCGGGAGGTACTTTTAGAACTAAAGAAGCCGTCAGTGACTGACAGCTGGGGAGACTTAAAAGCAGGTACAGCCGTACTCACTGTTATATACGCTGGTAGATGGAGTGGAGCAGGTTGTCAGCATGTCACTGATGTTATCTATATGTGATGGCCTTCTGAGTCACCGTGCCACAAGCAACACTGTTACGTGACTTTATATTGGTGTTTTCATTTTCTTTTGTCCACTACCTGTACAGATATAGTCACACTCATCTAGCGTGGCTACATCGTAGACGGGCACTCTTGGCGTGGCTAGGCGATATGGTGCCAAGGCAGCACACAAGGACACTCCCATTCATGCGAATGGGGCGCATACGCATCTATGACGCACACACGCCTGCAATTGCCCCGGGGCGCAGATGTAGCCACGTTGGGCATGTCTACTTCTGTATATTAGCATCGGTTTGTATTTTTTGTTCTTGCCAAAAACCCTTTAACATGTATAAAATGAAATACAGTTTGCTTAAGCTGTACCTTTAAGTACGTATTTGGGAAATGTAAGTGCATGAAGCCGGTAATTGCCTCAACGTTGACGGAGGAGTCTTTTAAATGCATCTTCACTGTGAACCCACTTCCAAACCTGGGGAAAAAAATAAAATAGATCAATCAGATGCTCAAAAAACGAAAGGGTGCCCCATTCACCTGTCATTATAGAAGCCCGAAGCTTTTTGTAGCTAGGAAACAAATCCAACTGAAATGTCAAGAGCTCACATTATGTACATAGTGCATCCCAGAGTAACGTCACACTGTGTATGTACAAACGTATCAACTGCACTCTAATACTTCACCAGCTGAAACTGGGGGTGATTATACAAAGTTATCTTATTTCTTGCCAGTATACTATTAGGTTTATATACCCTAGTGTGTGCACAGATGAATTTGCTTGCCCATTGCATCTTATCCACTGTGCAACCAGTTGTCCACTGTGGCCCTCTAAGCATTCACTTGTGGCCCCCAGCTCCTTCCTGCTTTATTATCACATTTGTTTGGCATACCTTTGTAACACTTTCTTGCTGATAGGATACTATTATTTGAATAAATGTGTTGTTTTAATTTACTACTGGTATTAAGGGTAATATGAGGGCTGCCCATGAATCCCCTAACGGGTTGACTATCACCGGCTTAAAGTTGAGATGTGAGTGGAGTATCGTGTTTTAGTTTTCGTTCAGATTTCATTGTCGTGTTTTGGTTTTACAAAACCACCCTCAAGTGTTTTGTGTTCAGAATTTGGATTTAAAATCAGAACCTTGTGTTTTGGATTTCTTGAAAATGGATGACAGCAGTTAACATCATGTCATCTTTTCAATCCAAAATCTGAAATTCGAATTTAAAATCCTGATTCCGAGCGGTAGGAAGATCCAAACCAGGAGTCGGTTCAGTTAGTAGCTCCTCAGCATTAGGCTTACAATGAAAATAGACTATTTAGATATATGTGATCTCATGAGTAGTCGGGGGGAGGGATTCAATTAGTGCCGTTTTTTCGACCAGTCGAAAAAAAATGCACTTTTCGCGCATTTTTAGGTCGAATTTACATTCGACCTATTCAGTGCCCATGCCGTTTTTTCGAGTGATTGAAAAATCCGGCAGTGGTGAAAACCATGCGTGACGGCGAATTTGCCGCTGATACATGTGTCTTGACGAATTCACGGGCGGTGTCGCACATTATTGCCGCAATTTTCACCTATGCTGATTTGACAAAAAAAAAGTGAAACGACATGGGCGAAAATTGATTAAAAATTGACGAAAATGGCCGCAATTCAATACCCTGAGTTGAATTAGTGCAATTTTTTTCGACCAGTTGAAAAAAATGGCACTTAATTGAATACCCCCCTTAAGATATAAACAGGTCAAGTGAGATACTGCACTTTTATCATTAGCATACCGCTTGCAATATCATGATACAAGAGACACATACTGTATATAAGTGGCTAATAAATCAATATGAAGGAGACTGACCTGCTCTTTATGTGCTGCAGGGAACCAATGCACTGGAACTTCCCTCGGACCATGATTGCCAGTCTGGTGCAGAGAGCCTCGCACTCCTCCATGCTGGAAAGGAAAATGTATATGTATTATGCAGAACTACTAATACAATCATTTAAATGACACATAGGTTTTCTAGATAAGTAAAGTGTAATCATACAGACAGGGGGGGGGGGGGGGGGGGATGCAAATCCCACCCCTACATTTCCCTTAAGCACACTAAAAATTACATGTAACCATATCTGAACCTATCTGGTAGTAGAAATTTAGAGAATTAGTCACACATGTTTAGCTGCTGAGCCAGTTTCAAGGCTTCTCCGATATCAGCAGTCCTAACACTACATAATAGCAGTGCCCACATAGGGCCATGTAATTTGTCATAGTAGGCCTCATGATAAAGGCTATTACTAAAACACATCCAGACAGAGAGCTAACTTACCCAGGAGCCACCCCCAGGATCTCCCATTGGCACTACAAGGAACAGCATGCCTTCCAAATACTGCTCCCATTCAATGCCTATCGCACACAAGCAGACAAACAATGGTACAGTAGTTGCTCGGTCATTCCTGGAGATAATTATGTCTCAGGTGCTGTAAAGGAGGAGTAGTCACAGACAAACAGACAGAGAGGGAGGGGGGGGGGTGCAAATCCCACCCCTAAATTGTTTGTTTGTCTAAAGTGTAATCCTGACAGGCCTGCACATCACATTCACACACATTCTGGTTCTGTGTGGTTGCAAATGGATTTTTATAACATTCACTATCTTACATACGGATGTATCCTCATACACCATTGCTGCAATCAGCACACCAGGTCTCATGACACTCTGCTAGTGTTGGGCAACTTTTGTGACGAAACGCGTCTCGGTCGCGATGTGGCTCGGATGCACCAGGAGACTGTGCTGATTAATTTGAGCTGCTGGCATGCCCCCAGACCCTCTGTCTCCCATGAATAGACACCGAGCAGCAAGTGACAGGAGCCTCCCAACTCTTCCCCCCCCTTCCCACGCGGGACACTGAGGCCCGCGAGTGGGACAATCCAAGAAAAAACTTGACTTTCCAGTGAAAATCGGGACTGTTTGTAGGTATGAATACATGTGTACCCCTTGCATTGCGGCATGGATTGTTCCAGAAGCAAGTTGTTCCTCTTCTTGATATTTTCCTAACTTTTAAGGGCCCTACACACTTGGCGATCAGGTCGTTTGTCTTTACTATACAGTAATTCCTGCTGTTGCTCCATGTACAAATTCCTTTCAAAGAAATAAAAAACCTTGATTCCATATATATGCTTCACATAATGTGTTCTATTCCTTTCTATTCTTAAAACCAATTACCCTGCTTGTTGCCCCGTGTTATGACAGTCCATTACTGCTCCATCCGCTCACTCCTACTACTGCTCTTACCTCCTATCAATGATCTGCTCTCCAACCTGTTCCCACATACAAATAATAAATGGCAAAATTGAAGCAAACATCTTAATTTATTGACACAGCCCGGCAATGACTCTCTGCCTGGCTTTTCAATTTCTTTAGCTTGAAACGTGCACCTCAATATGTCATATTACAGTGAGGAGCAGAGGAAGTTTATACGGCGCACAATACACTGCGAAATCCAAGACATGTGCAGTCATTATGTGATGGGATCACAGCACTAAATCACACGGAGCCGGTGTTTTAGGTCTATCTGATTTATTATCATTGTACAAACTCTTCCGTAGCCTCTGAGAAGGCATTGGGTATGCAGGCCCAGATCTTTAATTTCAGATCCGAGAAAGGCTTATTAGGCGATAAAACGGAAATCAAGAGATAAGGCGAAGGGAAACACAGCTGAGTCAAGCGGTATAGAAAAGATGAACAAAGAAATATATTTCTTCAGTGACATTTTTTCGCTTTCCCGGCATCCGCCGTTCTCACAATAACTAATAATATTATGATTTGAAACAAAACCACTCATGCACCATTGTAATAGAACAATTGTATGTAAATAGATGGCTGGCTACTTTTAAAAATATCCTATTCAGTGTGTGCTGTGGTTACTTTGTGCTAGCACAGTAAATAATCGGATTTTTGCTGTTTGATGTGTATATGTTTTTTTTTATATAAGTTTTGTACTTGCAGATGAGCTCTTATATAAAGTAAAAATACAAACTTATCTGATATTAAGATATCTCGAGATAAATACTGTACACAGGGTCTGATCCTGATATGTTTGGTATTGCACAGCCGCTGTGTAATATCGTACAACTGAAATGCTAATGCAGCAGAAGGCATCTGTATGAAAATGATGCCTCATGCCAGCATCTCCGAAGACGCAGTACTGAATCGCCATTGCGACCATCGGTTGAGGTGGTTGTAGCCCTTGGACACCTGTGTAAACTGATGATTTTCCAGTCTGGCCATTGGAACTCCTCTGCCATGACCAGGAAGTCTGTGCCTGACAAAACAGACCCTGGGCTCGGCATGCCTACAAAACAGGGGCACGCCCACGGTGTGTGAAATGGTCCCTGTTGCCACACCTGCCCCGCTCCCCAAATCCCGCACTTTTTTTTTTTATACAGTGATCAGCTGAACACAGGGGTTGTCTCTGATCTCAGCCTTCACTGCCAGCAGGCAGAGAGGCGGTGCAGAATGCCCTATTAACGCTATCTGAAGATAGCAGTATTATCACAGGGCTCCCTATTGTATTTTTTTTTTTGTAAATCCAGGCAAATCACATTTCCTATTACAAGTATGGTGAATGTGATCTGGTTACTAAAACAAATGTGAATTTATGGTAGCTGGGAGGATAATTTTGTGAATTCTTCTCCAATTGCCTATTTAGTGATACTAAAATAATGTAAACAGGGTATGATAACACCCTTTTTCACATTATTTTAAAATATAAAATTATTTTTAGATATTTGCCCGATATGTATAGTTAATAGTTTAAGTCCCCAGATATTCCCAGTAGGTCATGTTTTTAGGATTTCTGTTTGTGGAAACAGGTGGGATAATTACTGGTTCAGCAAAATAGATCACATCAACTGTACGTTCCTAAAGAAATCCTGAAAACATGAACTGCTGAGGGGGTACTTGAGGTATGGAGCTAAAAACTGCTGGTTTAAGGGGTTGTGAAAATGTTACTAGTTAACATTATTATCTCTGAGATCGCAGGGTGTTCTGGACTCACATTATCCAATCATGGACCCTCCTCTTCCCGTCACATCCGGAATTTGTTCTGGCCGATGACGTGAATAGTTGCTTGCTTCTATCCCACCTTTATCAGCTCTAAGTGGTTATTAAGGAGTCAGCTTTCTTGCTTTTTCCAATTGTATATAACCTCTCTACTATAAGCAGATGTTGTCGGTGTGTGGCTTTCATGCATCAGTCCCTAATCTTTAGAATCCAGACATTTCTATTAAACTTGTCAGCAGATGCCTGAATGGTCACATGGAAACTTTCTACATTATACAATATGGTGCCGCTATGTATTCACGGGCATGTAACATGTACGCTGCGGCTATTTGAGATTTCTCAGTGGCCTTGTCATTTTATTTTAAAATCATTTCCATTTCAGCATGCTGTCTACTGGTAATGGTTTCTTCTATGCGTGCATGCAGCACTGTATTCTATTTCCCATATGGCTGGACTCTGATCTACACATTTCCACAAAAAAAATAATCAAATCAATAACACATTTTAATGGTTAGGGGTGTTATCTGGGTGACTGGGTCTTTGTTTTTATGTTGGAATCACTACACTAACATGTAACATATGCAGGGCTGGTTCTACACTTTGTGGCGCCCAGGGCTGAAAGTTTCCACCGCGCCCCCCCCCCCCCCGCGCCTAGTAAAACAGTTAGTGCGCGCCGAAGGCTTCATAGGGGAGGGGCGTGGCCACAGTTATGCCCCCTGTAGTTATGCCCCCCAGTAGCTATGCCCCATGTAGCTGTGCCCCCGGTAGCTGTGCCCTCAGTAGATTTGCCCCCTGTAGCTGTGCCCCCAGTAGCTGTGCCCCCAGTAGCTATGCCCCAGTAGTTGTGCCCCTGTCGCTGTGCCTCCAGTAGTTGTGCCCCCTGTACCTATGCCCCCAGTAACTGTGCCCCCAGTAGTTGTGCCCCCTGTAGCTGTGCCCTCAGTAGATTTGCCCCAGTAGTTGTGCCCCCTGTAGCTGTGCCCCCAGTAGCTGTGCCCCCTGTAGCTATGCCCCAGTATTTGTGCCCCCTGTAGCTGTGCCCCCAGTAGTTGTGCCCCCTGTAGCTGTGCCCCCTGTCGCTGTGCCCCCAGTAGTTGTGCCCCCTGTAGCTGTGCCCCCAGTAGTTGTGCCCCCTGTTGCTGTGCCCCCAGTAGTTGTGCCCTCAGTAGTTGTGCCCCCTGTTGCTGTGCCCCCAGTAGTTGTGCCCCCTGTAGCTGTGCCCCCAGTAGTTGTGCCCCCTGTTGCTGTGCCCCCAGTAGTTGTGCCCCCAGTAGTTGTGCCTCCTGTTGCTGTGCCCCCAGTAGTTGTGCCCCCTGTAGCTGTGCCCCCAGTAGTTGTGCCCCCTGTTGCTGTGCCTCCAGTAGTTGTGCCTCCTGTTGCTGTGCCCCCAGTAGTTGTGCCCCCTGTTGCTGTGCCCCCAGTAGTTGTGCCCCCTGTTGCTGTGCCCCCTGTTGCTGTGCCCCCTAGTAGCCGCTTACAAACACAAATAATGAACAAGCAACAATACTTACCAGCCCCGTTCCTGCTCCCGACCGCTGCTGCTCCGTTTGGTCGCCAGCTCCTCTCTATGGGAGAGACTTCATGACATCTCTCCCATAGCAGCGCCGCACAGACACTAGAGGTCAATTATGACCTCTAGTGTCTGACTATGGAGCCGGCTGCAGCGGGCGCCCACACAGCCCACGGTGCCCGCTGCAGCCAGGGAGTGGGATGCAGGGTGCGGGTAGGCGGCAGGCACCTGCGGGGTGACTACAGCCACGCCCGCAGGCTGCAGTGCCCTGGGCGCAGGCACTGCTTGACCACGCCAAGAACCGCTCCTGAACATATGACAATTAACAGCACAGAGGGACAAAAAACAAAAAGGCATTAATGGGCATATTTATCGATATTATTTTTACAAAAAAAATGTGAAAGGGTGTTATCACACCTTTTCCACAATATTATATTATCACCTAAATGTACTAAAGGGCAATTGGAGGAGAATTCATAAAATTCTCCTCCAAGCCCTTGGTATCACATTTTTTTAGTAATGAGGCTGCCTGAATTTACTTTTAAAAAAAAAAAATTGTAAGAAAAAATACCGGCGGGAGCCCTGTGATAATAACTCAAATTTGAGAGAGCATTATCTGGGCTTTCCTATGGTTCCCTGACCCTGCACAACTTTCTCTGCCTGCTGGCACTGAAGGCTGTGCTCAGATCTGGTGTCATAAATAGACCTATAAGTGACTGATTTCTAATTATCAGTATGCACCTATCTCGGAGCTCTTGATCAGGCATATCAAGCCCCTAGTGTCAGTATCCTATAGATCCCACTGAATGTTAGTCAATCTATTTAATTGATCAGCTGACTACCAAATAGAAAAATATAAAAAAGAAAGAATCTGCCACTGGCTCCAACTGATGCATGGTTGCTATTTATACATCTATTGATGTTCTACAGCAGGGGTGGGGAACCTTTTTTCTACCGAGGGCCATTTGGATATTTATAAAATCCTTCGGGGGCCATACAAGTCTGCCCCCGCGCGCGCCCCAAAAAATGGGTGTGGCCAGTTAAAATGGGACGTGATACACATATGCCCCCAATAGTGCAGTGCCAGATCCACAATTGCCCCCACAGTGCCAGGTATACAAATGCCCCTCACAGTGCCAGGTATACAGATGCCCCCACAGTGCCAGGTATACAAATGCCCCCACAGTGCCAGGTATACAAATGCCCCTCACAGTGCCAGGCATACAGATGCCCCCACAGTGCCAGGCATACAAATGCCCCCACAGTGCCAGGCATACAAATGCCCCTCACAGTGCCAGGTATACAGATGCCCCCACAGTGCCAGGTATACAGATGCCCCCACAGTGCCAGGTATACAAATGCCCCTCACAGTGCCAGGTATACAGATGCCCCCACAGTGCCAGGTATACAGATGCCCCCACAGTGCCAGGTATACAAATGCCCCTCACAGTGCCAGGTATACAGATGTCCCCACAGTGCCAGGTATACAGATGCCCCCACAGTGTCAGGTATACAGATGCCCCCACAGTGCCAGGTATATAGATGTCCCCAAAGTGCCAGTTATACAAATGCCCCTCACAGTGCCAGGTATACAGATGCCCCCACAGTGCCAGGTATACAGATGTCCCCACAGTGCCAGTTATACAAATGCCCCTCACAGTGACAGGTATACAGATGCCCCCACAGTGCCAGGTATACATATGTCCCCACAGTGCCAGGTATATGTCCCCACAGTGCCAGGTATACAAATGCCCCTCAGTGCCAGGTATACAGATGCCCCCACAGTGCCAGGTATACAGATGCCCCTCAGTGCCAGATATACAGATGTCCCCACAGTGCCAGGTATACAAATGCTCCTCAGTGCCAGGTATACAGATGTCCCCACAGTGCCAGGTATACAGATGCCCCCACCATGCCAGGTATACAGATGCCCCCACAGTGCCAGGTATACAGATGCCCCCACAGTGCCAGGTATACAAATGCCCCCACAGTGCCAGGTATACAGATGTCCCCACAGTGCCAGGTATACAAATGTCCCCACAGTGCCAGGTATACAAATGCCCCTCAGTGCCAGGTATACAGATGTCCCCACAGTGCCAGGTATACAGATGTCCCCACAGTGCCAGGTATACAGACCGCCGCCGCCCGACAATAGCCGCGCTCTCCTCCGTGTGGTGACAACTGAGACACGCTGCCGCCGGACTGTGCGGTGGCGTGTCTCACTGAGAGGAGCGGGTGGGCCGGACCAAACGGCTTCGCGGGCCTTATACGGCCCGCGGGCCGGAGGTTCCCCACCCCTGTTCTACAGTGTACTGTCTGAGTATTATATATGTATTGCCTGTTAAATACTCTTAAGATCCATACACACTGGGCGAGTTTGAGCTGAAAACAGGTCACTTTTGGTGTGTTGAGCTGCTTTCAGCTCATATCCGCCCAGTGTGTATGGACAAGCGATGAGCGGTGAGAGCTGATGCGCGCTCCCACTTCATCGCTGGCGGCTGCCGTTCATCTACTGCAGGGGTGGGGAACCTTTTTTCTACCGAGGGCCATTTGGATATTTATAAAATCCTTCGGGGGCCATACAAGTCTGCCCCCGCGCGCGCCCAAAAAAATGGGTGTGGCCAGTTAAAATGGGACGTGATACACATATGCCCCCAATAGTGCAGTGCCAGATCCACAATTGCCTCCACAGTGCCAGGTATACAAATGCCCCTCACAGTGCCAGGTATACAGATGCCCCCACAGTGCCAGGTATACAAATGCCCCCACAGTGCCAGGTATACAAATGCCCCTCACAGTGCCAGGCATACAAATGCCCCCACAGTGCCAGGCATATAAATGCCCCTCACAGTGCCAGGTATACAGATGCCCCCACAGTGCCAGGTATACAAATGCCCCTCACAGTGCCAGGAATACAGATGCCCCCACAGTGCCAGGTATACAGATGCCCCCACAGTGCCAGGTATACAAATGCCCCTCACAGTGGCAGGTATACAGATGTCCCCACAGTGTCAGGTATACAGATGCCCCCACAGTGCCAGGTATACAGATGCCCCCACAGTGCCAGGTATACAGATGTCCCCAAAGTGCCAGTTATACAAATGCCCCTCACAGTGCCAGGTATACAGATGCCCCCACAGTGCCAGGTATACAGATGTCCCCACAGTGCCAGTTATACAAATGCCCATCAGTGCCAGGTAAACAGATGCCCCCACAGTGCCAGGTATACAAATGCTCCTCAGTGCCAGGTATACAGATGTCCCCACAGTGCCAGGTATACAGATGCCCCCACAATGCCAGGTATACAGATGCCCACACAATGCCAGGTATACAGATGCCCCCACAGTTGTTCGGGAGTCATTGCATAATTTCTTCTCGCAGCCTGCTGAGGTGGCAAGGATCTGCGGAAAGGCAACTGTTACCGGTACTTTGCACAGGTTTAACTTCTTTACGTGTCTAATCCTGTTGCATTTGGGCACGACAAGCAGGAAAAGGAAGATTAATGCAGAACAATTGAATAGCTCCTTTGGACATCCATTGCTATCAGGTGTGCAAAAAAATAAATGTAATTCCCCCCTTGCATATGACAGAGTGTAAATATGTTTTTTTTATCCAGCATATTATGACTTACCTGTGAGATGTTAGCACCACTGCACATTTGTTCTGTATTTCTTCAGCAATGATCTTCCATAGATGCCTTTTTGTTTTTGGGTCCATTCCTGAACTTGGCTCATCCTGGGAAAACCAGAAATAACTGAGTATATGCGTAATGTAAGGATAACTCACACCATAAGCTAAACATTTGTGTTTTTGACAGCCGGGATTAGGAAAATTTTTAAATTGTCATTAGCAATGTTACATATATGGGAGAGTCGGATGTGACTGGGTGGGAACCATAGCTGCAACTAACCAATCACGACTCTCCTTCTCTGGCATGACCTCCTGCAAAGTATATTGGCAGAGAGTGCCTGTTGCCAACATTTCATAGAGATGCCACTATGGATTTGTTTTTAAAATGTTTAATGAAATGTGTCTATATCTCTATGCGCCCTAGAGCTGCGCCTTGTATGTTTACCACCATTGTTTGGGGGGTATATTTACTAAAATGCGGGTTTGTAGAAGTGGAGATGTTGCCCATAGCAACCAATCACATTCTGACTATTATCTCCTAGAATGTGTTAAATAAGTAGAATCTGATTGGTTGCCATGGGCAATAGCTCCACTTCTATAAACCCACATTATAGTAAATATATCCCTTAGTGTCTGCTTCTCTCATCCTGCTCGCAGCTAGATTTATCAAACTTTGGAGAGAGATAAAGTGGAGAGATATTATAGGGTCTATGTACTAAGCTTTGGAGAGAGATAAAGTGGGCAGAGATAAAATACCAGCCAATCAGCTTCTAACTGCCACGTTACAGGCTGTGTTCGAAAATGACAGTTAGTAGCTGGTTGGCTGGTACTTTATCTCCGTCCACTTTATCTCTCCCCAAGGCTTAGAACATAGATCCCATAGACCCAATATACCCTAAAGTACCAACCGATTAGCTTCGGTAATTTTCAAATACAGCCTGTAACATGGCAGAAGCTAAATGGCTGGTACTTTATCTCTCTCCACTTTATTTCTCTCCAAGGCTTGATACATCTCACCCTGGGAGAATGGTTAATCATGCCCGCTCCCTGTAGTTATGAAAATGGAGAATCCACAGGATATGGATGACCCCAGCTATGGATGGGCAATGGACATTCATGAATGCGTCTGGTACTCGGCACTGTGCAGTGGAGGCAATCACTGGGTTAATGAGAGTTGCTGCTGTGTGTCCTCCCACAATACATAAATACAATTAGGTTATCAGTTTGTATTTTTATAGTGTATAAGAAGCTGTAAGAATATTCTGGATTTGACAGGTACAATTTACTGTAGTGCTTGGTATGGGAAGATGTCATTTAAGCATTTTTATTGTCTGATTTCAGCTAGAAGCGGCACTGACTCACTTTTCATACGTTGATATAAAGTTCTAGCAAATACTTGTTAGCTGGGATTCAGTAATGACTTTATGGGTGCACAAATGCCATTTTTTAGGGTTTTCCTGAATACTGCGGGTCATTCCGAGTTGATTGCTAGTGAAAAGTGTTCGCAGCGCAGCAATTAAGTGAAAAAGCGGCACTTCTGCGCATGCGTATGCGGCACAATGTACACGCGCGACATACTTTCACAACGGCCGATGTAGTTTCACACAAGGTCTAGCAAAGCTTTTCAGTCGCACTGCTGGCCGCAGAGTGATTGACATGAAGTGGGCGTTTCTGGGTGTCAACTGACCGTTTTCAGGGAGTGTTCGGAAAAATGCAGGCGTGCCAGGAAAAATGCAGGTGTGGCTGGGAGAACACGGGGTGTTCGTGACGTCAAATCCGAAACTGAACAGTCTGAAGTGATCGCAAGCTAGGAGTAGGTCTGGAGCTACTCTGAAACTGCACAATTTTTTTTTTTGTAGCCGCTCTGCGATCCTTTCATTCGCACTTCTGCTAAGCTAAAATACACGCCCAGAGGGCGGCGGCTTAGCGTTTGCACGACTGCTAAAAACAGCTAGCGAGTGATCAACTCGGAATAACCCCCACAGTGCCCTGATATAAAACAGTATTTCCCAAAGATGAACATTTCAAATATTGCAAATCAAAAAGTGGAGCCTGAATTATGTGTTTGGTGGTTGTTTTTTTCCGCTGAGAAACCAAACAGTGTGATTTGTCCGATATTAATTGGATCGTTATATCCATGTACACAGCACAGATTGACTGAACATTTGACATAAATTGTCAGATTAGGTGGCCAGGTGGTGAGTTTATGACAGGATGGGATCCCATTTGGTCGCCTGTAGTTGTAACTAGAACAGTGCACAGAACGTGTTTATTCCTAATACATCAGTAGTGACAAAAACATTGCTGCATTTACCAGAAGAAGAATGGAAGGCCTTCCTATGAGGGCGAGAGCAGTGGAGAGTTTCCTCCGTGTGCCACAGCTGTAGTTGGCGGTTATTTTGTCTTTATATTGCACCAGCTCTAGCTTTCTAAGCAGCTGGTTGCTCACCTATGAATACAGACAGGAGAGAAAAAATATAAATACAAGTGTCAGGTATTATTCTGTTCTGCAGGCAGAGGCAGTAGGCTTAAATGTGATAGTCTACCAGTCGCAGGTAGCGGCGCATTTTCGGCAATTTAATTTAAAGCATCAATAATTTAAAAGGCTTAGCAAAAGCTTGTAGCATTTGCATATTATCGCAGCCACGGCAACAGACGCAAGAGAATACACAACAGCGTACACTAGTTTGAGAGACCTTATTACAGTGGCTCTCAAACTCGGTCCTCAGGACCCCACACTGGTCACGTTTTCCAGGTCACCCGGCGTGCTCTTTGTATGACCAACTGTCACATTTTAAAAATCCACTGGTGACCTGGAAAACATGAACTGTGTGGGGCCATGAGGACCGACTTCGAGATCCTGTGCCTTAGTATATAATTATATTTAAAAAGCTTTGCTAGAGTCTTGGCCGATGTACTTACTGATTTGATATTTTTTTCTCGAATTCCGTGTATTCTCGCATAATAATATAAGTGCTCTTCTCCGGTCATTAATTCATCCAGTGCATCCTCCTGAGGACAATACCCAAATGATGACCAGTTTGTGTTAAATCCCAAGATGTCCACCAAATTCCTGTACAACAGAAAAATAAACGGTTTGTGCGTTTGACAGGGGCAAAATGATCGAGTAAAGATTATTTATTTACAAGTACTACCTACCCAACATTGTTTCTGACTTTTATCTTTCCAGCTGATGGCGAAAGATCCCCCGTCAGCATCTTAAATGTTGTCGTCTTTCCGGCACCATTAACACCGAGGAGTCCAAAACACTTAAATGATAGAAAGAGTAGAGTTCTGACTAAATGCCTATATGTCTTACATAACGTACTGTATGTAGTCTGTGAACTGCTGAAACACTGATGTCCCAAGTTCATCTGAGCAAAAGTAACACAACAGTATGATAAATAAGATCATTGGGGCAGATGTATTAAGCCTGGAGAAGTGATAAAGCAGTGATAACGCATCAGCCAATCAGCTCCAATATGTAAATTTACTAAATTGACAGTTATGAGCTGATTGGCTGGTGCTTTATCACCTTCCACTTATCACTGCTTTATCACTTCTCCAGGCTTACTACATCTTCCCCATTGTATTTTAAATACATTCAATTCTGTATAGTTCCTCAAAATTAGACGTTTGGATTGGTGTTCTGTGATGGCCATATACTGAATAATCATTGCTTTAATAAATAATACAATAATAAATTAAATATGAAATGTTCTGACCTTTCTAACATTGCCCTCAACCTAATAGCATGCTAAGAGCTCTACTAAAGCATGCAAACGGGAAAAATGGCAGCTTTGCCCACAACAACCAATCAAATTTGGTCATTTTCTGGAGTGTATTAGACTAATGATAGGTAGAATCTGGTTGGTTCCTACGGGCAACACCTTTACTTTTCTGGGGGGCTTTCCGAAGCTTTCGTAAATCTATCCCCAAATGAAAAAAGTTGTATGTTCTTGTATAGATCACTGCAATATTTACCTCTCCAGGTGGAATACCCAGGCTCATGTTGTTAACAGCGATCACTTTTTTGTTGACCTGGTGGAAAATTTTAGTAAGACCACTTAGAAGCAGAAGATCTTGGTTGGCTTCGTCAGATTCCACTCGTTTTCTCTCTTCTACAACATCTTCATCCTCTTCAGGGTCCTTCACTATGAGATTTGAGTAGATCCTGAAGATTTTCTTGAAGAATGTTCTGGTACATAAATAAGTGAAATCTATTTTAATTTGGTTTCTAAGTCCTTTTTGTTGTTAACCCGCTAACATATGTGATACATCTTCTCAAGAGGTCAAGTTTGTATATGTCTTAATGGTGGTAAGTTTGTATGTTATGCTCTTTTTCTCACGGTTCTTGAACCATAAGGTACATTAAGAGCAATTTATATATTGAATACAATATATATAAAATACCATACAAAATTTAAAAAACATTATTAAATTACTTTGGATTTTAAGGTTACAATTACTTCTTTCCCATTGGTGAGATGTCAGGTGCGCTGGTTTGAATTCTAC
The DNA here is from genome assembly GCF_028390025.1 of Pseudophryne corroboree. NCBI lineage: Eukaryota > Metazoa > Chordata > Amphibia > Anura > Myobatrachidae > Pseudophryne > Pseudophryne corroboree. The sequence goes on from NC_086450.1 coordinate 52,316,927, forward strand.
TGGTGGATTGTGGGGAATAACATAAGTGCTTGGCAAAGAAAAGGACACTTACTTTACACTGTAGATAATCCCATCATTTATCAGAAGTCTCAGTATAAGGCAGAATGTTCCTTGGACACTCATGGCTACAAACATATAGCCCAAGATGTCCATATTGAAAACATTTACTGTCTCATATGTTCCATAGACGGCTAACTGGTCGTATATAGCCTGCTGCTGGGACAGTTCAATCAGCCCATAACCGAAGCAGAACTGGGGGAAGATCTTAAAAACGTTTATGAGGACATTATAGGTGTTATTCAGGCTCTGTAAAGATAAAACAAGGGCATGGTGTAAATATCTTAATACATAAAATAAAGTATCCACCTAATCCACTTTGCAGAAAAGTATACAGGTACCAGTCCTGTGTAAATTCACCGTATATGCATCTAGCGCTCAAAAATAATAAATATATATATATATATATATACATACATATATATATATATATATATATATATTTATTTGTTTCTTGTAAGGCTTAAACAAGTTTGCCTTCCTCTGGATCAGGGCAAATACAATTGAGGAAACCTGTTTTTTTTTTCAGTCTTACTATCTGAGGATATCTAATTAATGCAATATTACGTATAGATTTGTTGGTAATATTTAATTTGTGTATGACATATTTTCTTATTACAACCATGATATGCACTTGAACTTAGATTTTGTTTTTAATCATCTGTATACACTTTATTACCCAAGCTTTACATAGTGTATCCAGGTACCAATTTAACACCGTACCAGAAATGAATGTTGTTTATAATATTGTTTTGTGTAGCATTAATTAACTAGCCTGGGATCTCCAGCCCAGTCATCCGGGATGAGGAGAGTTTTGCGCTACATGTTTCCGAATTAACATTAGCACTTTCTTGTAGTCTACAAATACTACTCATTACAGCAGCCGATACCACGCTATACATCATATATGTCTTTTTTTGCAACACCATCGGCATAAGATTTATCAAGAACGGGGAACAGCTCACCAATTCCTTTACTATTCCACTGGGATCATTTATCAAATGTGTCTAGAAAATTATCCCGCCATATAATCTATTTACAGGAAAAGAATGTCCAGGAGATTTGCTCATAGGATCATTTTAGGATAGGACTTCCAATATGTTCCGAGTTGTGTAGAAGAATATTGTTTACAGTAGTAACCTATACAAAATTCTTAATCCAAATAGCTAGGGTTCTACTGCGTGTAGGCATCTATGAGTAGGACAGTTAGCAGAAGATGAGGCTGCAGGTGGGTGTAATTATGGGTGGGAAACGAAGTGGGAGAATTATTTCAATACAATAAACTAGAGATAGCGCACCCAGCATAGGAGTTCTAAGGGGAAGACAGATTATATATAAAGCTTCATTGAGTATTATTGGATCAACTGTGCTTAGAACATACTTGGTTACTCTTACGGAACAGCAGCATTACGCCCCCGCAGTGCTGACCTGGCTGCCCCTTCAAAAAGTGGACATCCCAAAGGTCGCGAGTATGGCTTAGGAACAAAGCAACAGTATTGACTACTTGGCTACGGGACTGCACATCAAGAGCTCAGAATTACTGCGTAACTTGCTGTGCAGACAAGTGATTGAAGAATCCTGTATATGAGTTCTTCAAAGGAAGACTACTAAACTTGCCGGCATTTGGTGGAGACACAATTGATGCAATGGTTTAAATTAAATGATGTGTATCTTTCTATATTGTATTATCAAGATCCATCACACAACCGTGCCTAATCAGTGAATGTGTGATACCCGCGTTTGGGGTACCCCTTCTGCTAGTTAAACCAGTTGCAGATGCACTGTGAGGATTAAAATCCTTTTTACACTGGTTGCTAAGCAACTATGGCAACCAGGAGAGAAATATGTATAGCACTAGGATCCTGGGCTTTCCATCAGGATCCCTGCAGAGCGGGAAGCTGGGAGCGCTCTGATTGGCCGTGGTGTGCGGGGAGAGAAGAAGGAAGGAGAGCTGCAGTGAGCAGAGAGAGCAGCATGGCAGTGGAACAGGAGGCAGTGTGTCATGTGTGGGTGTGAAGAGCTGTACGCGGAGGTCTGGAGGCGCGCTGCGCTGGGAGAGACTGGGCATCGAGAGACGGCTGTCATCCTGAAAAGCAGCAGTGAGAAGTGACCGGCAGGAGCTGGCAACAGCAGCAGATAATGCAGGTACTCTACTTCACCCCAGACAGCCCCCACATATGGGCACCCAGACCAACAGTGATCACTCTGACAGCTTGCAACATCACAGCCCCTTGGGACAGATCACAGCAAGACTCTATGTACAAGGAGAGGGACATGTGGGATTTATTTGGAGCTGCCTGCCATTGTACCAGAGAGAGCCTTAAGGGATAGGGTTGTGTGAAACCCTTTGCTTCCCCTTACCACTGCAATTGCAAGGAAAACACGAAGTGACACTTATCCCTAGACTGTTTGAGCTGCAGCACAATGTGTGTGCCAGGATTGGGTCATTTGCTCTGTGACCCACTGTATGTGATATGACTTACTCCACAGCGCCCTCTATTTGAAGCATTGCTATACTGTGATATGACTTACTCCACAGCGCCCTCTATTTGAAGCATTACTATACTGTGATATGACTTACTCCACAGCGCCCTCTATTGGAAACTGGTGCTATAGATGGCAAGTAGCTGCTCCACGGCACCACCCGTTGGATTACAAATACTGTGCACAGTGCGAACTCATTCTACAACACCCCCTGTAGGACAGTGATATAGCTGGAACATTTTGTCAGCAGCATAAACTGAACATATCCAATCTAGCGCCATCTAGTGACCCGTCAGTATAACGCATGCATACTCATGAAACAGCTGTATAAGACGTCTGAGTGTTGAAATTCTGAAATGCTCTTGTGTTAATGTTATGTTATACTTTTAGTATGTGACTAAAAGTATCGTGGCTTATTGAATTGCACTGAACTCTATTAAGCGGTGAATTTAGTCACATGGACCAGTGAATAACCCTGTCTATAATAAATCTTTGTTACTGTATCCCACCGTAGTGGTCCTTTCACCTTTAAGGGGGGTGTTGTCTATACTGGGGTATCCCCGTCCCTTCTGCCCAGGTCCTACGCAGCCTTCCCACGCAGATTCCGCCCGACGTCGCGACAAGCAAGAACCGAACGACCAGAGAGGCTGCAACTGGACAGGCGTGAGACTGCAGGTACGCTTAGCCACCTATCACACTTGGCGTCCGCGAACAGGATACGAGCAAGATGACGGATCCACAGGTTCCCGCTACTCCCATGCTACCACCGGCACTCGGACAAGGAAACACGACCACCATGGCGGCATCACCGTTGACTATGCCATACTATTTTGGAGCACCATGGTTACCAACGTTTGCAGGAAAAAAAGTGCCGGGTTCGAGTACGTTCAAAGAATTCAAAGACAAGATGTACTCCATGTTCCGCCTGTACTCACTAACCGAAGAACAGAAAATAGAGATCGTTATGGGTCAATTGACGGATTCGGCACTACGGGAAGTGAAAGCATGGGAAGACAGCGAAAAGAAGACCGTCGAAGGGATCTTTAAGAAGCTGATGACCATATTCGACTGCGAGACCATAGCGGAATTAAAGAGCCGCCTTTATGCGAGAAAACAAAGACCTGACGAATCACTGCGAGACTTCGCGCTGACCCTACAAGAAGCTGCAAAGGCTATACGGGCCCTGGATGAACGAGAAGTCGAAGGGATAGATAGAACGTTGAAAAGCAAAAGGATTGGAAACCGCACTGGTGTGGTAGGTGTATATGTGAAAATGATAAACTATCTGTAATTAGCTGATAATTAAATTCAAGGTTTAAATCCTCACTTTGGGAAGCAGACACATAAGGTAATACACTCCTTGTTTTTGTGTGTCGGAAAAACTGCCCATCAGCGGTGCTCCCACGAGTCAAATATACATTGTAAACACAGAAAAAAGAGAAGAAAGAAGACTCTTTTTGGGAAGCACTCATATACAGATAATATTGTATGACTGATTGTCACAATAACTGACTAAAATACAATACTTTAATAATTTTCGTTAATAAGTTAATTACTGAGGAGTTCAATGAGCGCCAATATTTGTCTGAATGGTGACATTGCGAAAATATAAAGAAAATGTTCGTAGCTTTTGAGGTACAAATACCTAATATAGGCCGAGATGGGTAACTCTGTGATTTTGTGAAACAAAAACACAAACACACCAACTATGGGACACCTTGTGGTCAAAAAATTGTTTGTTCAATGTATATATATATGACCATCATTTGAAAACTGCTGTATATCCCAACTGGGAATTGAATCCTAGCAGGTAGTTAAATCATAGGTCATGACCGATAGGCGAATCAGTGCTCTATTTTAGTGACAGGAGGGGTAGCAAATAATTGCAGTACCAGGGTGTTCCTTGGTGGTCTCCCATCCAAGTACTTAAACCGGCCCTCCACTGCTTGGCTTCCAAGATCAGATGAGATTGGGCATCTCCAGTGGGGTATGACCGCAGACCTTATGCTCACCCTAGTCACACTGTGTCCTAATTGGGCACAGGTAAGAGCCAATTTGCGATATTGTGTAGACCACAAGTGTCTAAGCAGCTGATGAAAAAAATCAAAAGTTGTTTCTCAATAACACAAAATTATAACACAAAAATCAGGTACCCATCTAAATATTCACGGCAAAAGTAGTCGCAAGTACAAGTAGAAGAAACATCTATTCTGCACAGATAATTAAGAATATATAGAACGACTGATTCTAAATTATGCAGAGAGGGAGGCCTCCAAATTTGGACTCCAAAACCTCAAAATAGATGTATCCCACATGGATTATGCAGTAAGGTATATCATAAATGGTGATATTTCCAGCTCTAATGCCCCACCATGAATCACCTTTAGGCAGCGGGGAAACAACACTACAGAAAATGTGCCATATATATCATCAATTGGGTGTTTTTAAAAGAGCATGGATTTCTGCATAACACACAGAAAAAACATTTATGTGTTAGGTAGGTTCCCAAAATGGATGTATCACACACACACTATGGATTATGCAGTAAGATATATCTTTAAACAGTGATATCTCCGACTCTAATGCCTCACCATAAATCACCTTCAGGCAGCGGGGGAACAACGCAACAGTAAATATGCCACATATATAGTCAATTGGGTGTTTTCAAAAGAGCATGGATTTCTGCATTACACACAGAAAAAAAAAAAAAAAAAAAACATTTATGTGTTTGATAGGCTCCCAAAGATAGTTGATGCATCAACATCCGTGATTTTGGTAGCAAATATGCACTTGTTTACTTACTGTTGGTATTTTATCTGTTGCTCATACATATGCATATAATGAAATATTCTCTGTGCCCCGTGGGTATAGATTTATCATGCACAGAGAAACAAATGCTTATGTCAAGATATTACCTAATCCGTATGTGCAGTCATTTTGTTTTGTCCTACTTGTGTAAACGAGATGTTAGGGGAAAACCTGGTGGATGGTGCTGGCCGCGTCTGCCCGCGTGTTTGCCCGCTGCTGTACTCCGGCCGCACTGTTCTTCCTGTTATGCTGGTTCCCGTAGCGACGAACTTTGCCGTGATCGGCTGGTAGCGGTCACGTGTGCGCACCACGTGACCGTGAGGTTGTGGCCTCTCATCCTTCTTCCTGACGTACGTTTCGCAATATTGCTTGGTCACAGGGCGTCAGTGGATTCTGACCCTTGATTGTTCTTATAGCAGTAGTCCTGTTTGCTGATTGGTTCTCCACAGGGGATTGATAAGTATTCTGACCTGTCATATTGTTTATCGGTCAGTTGGTTCTCATTGGTAGATATGTCATGAGTGACGGTAGAGAGGACCAATCAGTGTTTATTCAGGGACGATCACAAGAATTAATTGTAAAGGGGCGTGGCCTGGCTAGCATAGAGGAAGGTCGGGTCTCTGCTGAGCTCCGGCTGGCACTGTATCAAAACCCACTTTTTGACCAGATTTGGAGGCCCACCGACAAGGGACTAGTCCCCTAAGCCCCACCACTACACCCAGCACCTGGAGGAAGAAGCTGCGGAATCGGGGGGGCCCTGCGTTGCCCCCTGCGGATTGCGGCCTACCTCCACCCCAGAAGCCGGGGCCTCGATTTTGGAGCTGTGCCGGCGTTTCCTGGGACCCGGTTCGGCGACCCTGCAGACTCTCCCACCCACCTGAAAGGCTCTCCCTGGCACTGGGGGACTCACCCACCGGGCGCTGATCCTCGCAGGAGACCAGGGACCGGACGATCGGCGGGAGGTAAGGGCCGAGAAGTGTCTGGCTGGCAGCCGGCGGCCATCTTGCGGTTGGCGCCGCCCGGCCTCTAGACTTTACCTGGCCGATTCCCGACCTCTCCAGGCGCCTGCCCTTCCTCCCCCGTCTCACACAACACTGCAAGCAAGATCTAGCAAGATCTCTTCCCCCGCTGGCGGGGATCGACGACTGGGAGTCCTCCGGTGGACCTAACTCTCACTGATAAGCGGCGGCCATCTTGGGACTGGCAAAGCACCCATCAAACTCCCTGACTGGTGCTGGCTGTAACTAAGGCTCCCTCTTGTGGCGAATACTGGTATAGTCAACTCAGCCACTATACTTATATCTCTATAACCCTGCCTGTTCTCCTATCTCCTGAAGCCAGCACCTACTCCAGAGAAAGGCCGACGGAATAGCTCTAGCGGCTGCGTGCGGCGATTATCATACCCCGCACCCAACACTCAGACCCGCAGCTCCATCCCCCCTCTCCTGCGACCTCAATCAATCACTGGCTCTGTGCCCCTCCTGAGACTGAAGGGATCTCCTCCACCCCTGCCACCCACCTCGAAGCCCCTATACGCTCTCTTGGGAGGTGCCGGCTTGGACCACCCTCAACCTCCGGCTCTCTGCAACCCGCTCCAGCGGCGGCCGCTTGGTGAGTCTCTGGGACCGTGGTCCCTTCTGCCTCCATCCACCTAAACTCCACCGAGGCCTCCACTGGCACCCACCTGGGAGCCGCTTTCACATCACCCTGCGGTCCTCTCCCCCGCCGGGTCCCCGCCCCAGGGCTGCCCCGATCGCCGGCTGGTCCGTGCCCGGGACGCGTCCCTGTGGTCCCCGAGCGGTGGAGATAGTCTCCGGGATCCCCTCTCCTGCGACTTCGGACTCACACTCTCCAGTCCGGGCCGGGGTGCCCTCCCTCTGCTCTCGTGGTCCTCCCTGGGCGGACTCCATCTGCCGGGCTCGGCTGATGACCACACCGTAATGTCTCCTTAAGGCCCCCGAGTCACCTTCCCTGGCCCTGAGCCTCATAGCGGGAGCGCCACCCCCATTCCTCACCCTACTTTCCACCTACCCCCCTACGCCCCCAAGATGACCAGGGGTAACAAAAAATACCAGGGGTCCGACCTCACACCATTTCTGACCAAAAAAGGCACCCCAGCCACGAACAGGCCTGACAATCCCGGCCCCTCTCAGGCCCCCTCCGAATCGGAGGCCGAAGATGACGATCTCACGCCCCTCACCCGTAAGGACTTCCTCTCCCTCCTTAAGGAGATGCGGGACATTAAGTCCTCAGTCCAAGCTCTACACTCCCTGAAATCCGATATAGCCGATATCGGCTCCAGAACTGACCAACTCGAAAGAAGAGTCGAAGAGGTGGTAACGTTCCAGCAAACAGCAGAGACCGAGTTGCATCAACTCCGTCAGGATGTTGCCCACCTCCGGGAGGAGAACGAGGACCAAGACAATAGAGCAAGGAGAAATAATATGAGGATTCGGGGTATCCCTGAGGAGGTCGAGGCATCTCATCTTGAACTCTACCTTAAACGCCTTTTCGCACACCTATCGCCCGACACCCCCGAGGAACATCTCCTCCTGGACCGAGCCCACCGGGCCTTGCGGCCGCGCTCCCAGGACTCTTCTCAGCCCAGAGATGTCATTCTCCGAATGCACTACTTCACTGCAAAGGAGGCCGTTATGAGGGAGGCCCGACGGCTGGGATCTGTGACTTTCCAAAACACCCCACTCCAGATTTTTCAGGATTTATCCCCGCTAACCTTAGCTAAACGCAGGGACTTCAAACCCATCACTTCCCTGCTCTCCCGTCACAACGTGAAGTACCGTTGGGGTTTCCCTTTCCGGATCTTAGTGTGGCACCAAGGGAAGCTCCTCACAGCTAGAGACCAACCTGAGGCCCAAACACTCCTCTCCAAACTGGGCATCCCCGTTCCTGACCAAGATGTCCACTCTCCACGCCTCCCACCACGGACACAGCGAGATTCACTTCGGTCTCCTCGTTCTGAGTGGTTCACGGTGCCGTCCTCCGGGGCCTCCCAGGCCCCACCTCCAGTGCCCTGAGAACTCTCACCTCTCTACGCTACAGCACCCTACATTGAATTGGGACGATCACTTCTGGTCGTACCCCCCCACCTGAAGTGCTACATTACCTTAGGTTCTTAGTGACCTTACCTCCTGACCCCTCGGTTGCTTCACAATAATATTGTTGTTATCCTCTATTGAAATGTTACATCGTTTGGTAGTTTAAATGTCTAACTGCCCACATATTCAAAAGTTACTCTCTTGATATGTTCCCATGCAGATACTTGACCCACTCTTTCCCCTCCTCCCCCTCCTCCTATTCTCCGCCCCTTGGGGCGGGCGCTCCGGCTATCATCTCTTCCTGTCTTCTCTCCAGCTCTCTCCCTCAGGTACCCCCAGGGGAGGCTTGCCTCCTGTCTTTCCCCGAGCGGCTCGTGACCCGCGATCGGGGCCCCATGCCGCGCCCCCACAGGGCCCCGGGCCCTACCGCTGACCTAGGTGCTTCCCCAACGCCTAGTATTCCTTCCCCTTGTCAGCTTTACCGGTCCTGGCCTCCTCCGCCAGACGACCAACCACCCCCCCACCCCCTCCGGTCCTCTTCCCCTACCACCCCTCCTCTGACCACACTCTCTCTCATTTCATATATCTTCGATCTGTCTCCCCCTCCCCCTTCTCCACCCCCAACCACTCCCGCCCTTTCAAATCCGACCACCTCACTGCTGCCTGCCCATGGGTCTCCGGGTACTCTCCCATAATGTGAAGGGCTTGAACAGCCCTCAAAAGAGAGGCAAGCTATTTGCCTCCCTTAAACACCATAGAGGCGATTTGATTTTCCTACAGGAAACTCACTTCGTGCACGAATCTCACCCTACCCTGCAATGTAAACCATTTCCCGTTTCCTTTCATGCCTGCGATCACCTAGCCAAAAAACGTGGAGTAGCGATCTTAATTGCCCGCCACCTGTCTTTTGAACTCCTAGACTCTCATGCTGACAAAGACGGCCGATTCCTTGTCCTAGTGGGTAAACTCAACAATAATATATGCACCCTGGTTAATGTTTACGCCCCTAATCAGCGACAGGAACGTTTTTTTACAAGGATAGATAATCTCCTCACTCGAGTCCGACAGGGCGACCTTATACTTGCAGGTGACTTCAACTCCGTTCTCAATCCACAGCTAGACCGCTCTACCTTTCCCCCTACTCCTTCCCCGTCAGACTCCCTTCGCTCTAGATCCCTCCTCCGACTCATGCGATCCCAACTTCTCTACGACTCCTGGAGGATAAAAGACCCCTCTGCCCGCGACTACACCTTCTACTCTGCCCCGCATAACTCCTACTCCCGCATTGATATGGTCCTGCTCAGTCATGATCTTGCTTTGAACCTCCGCGATGCCCATATCCACCCACTGATCTGGTCCGACCACGCCCCCATCTCCTGCGACCTCGCAGGTCTGGCTTCCCGTCCTCGCCCTATGACATGGCGCCTCAACGATTCCCTCCTACACAACCCTGAGACAAAGTCCCATCTCCAAGACAAAATCTCTGATTATTTCACCTTAAATGACTCCCCCGATATTTCTAGACCCACCCTCTGGCTGGCGCACAAGGCTGTCCTTCGAGGACACCTCATCAGCCTAGCCTCAAAAGCTAAAAAGCAATCCCTTTCCCAATACAACAGGCTCTCCATTACACTCCATGCACTTGAGACCCAACACAAGGCGTCTTCCGACCAGGCGGTCTTGTCCGAACTTCGCACCATTAAAGCGGAACTCGATCTTCTTCTTACTACACGGGTGGCCAAGCGCCTTAAGTGGCTTCGCCAGTCCTTTTATGAGAAGGGTGACAAGGCGGACAGGATCCTGGCGGCTCGACTCCGCTCCACAAGAGCCAAAACCAACATTGTCACTATCAGAAACTCTCTCAACCAACTTATTCAGGACCCCACAGCCATTAGAGCTGCCTTCCAATCCTACTACACCGACCTATACAACCTTCCGCCCCCTCCACCGGGCTCTTCCCCCCAACCTCGATCCGACCTTATCTCCCACTTTCTCTCTGCTTCTAAACTACCCAGACTACCCCCGGACGCCTTGGACCTTCTCAACGGTGAGATTACGGTGGAAGAAATCACCCAGACTATACTCATGCAAAAAACCGGCAAATCTCCGGGCCCAGATGGGTTCACCGCTCTCTACTACAAGAAATTCTCTGCCCTTCTCTCCCCCCACCTACACTCTCTCTTCAACGGGATTGTCCAAGGCGACCCTTTTCCCCCTGAGATGCTAGAGGCTAGAATTGTGGTGATCCCCAAAGAAGGCAAGGACCCCCTTAATTGCGCAAGCTATCGCCCCATATCCCTCCTGAACCTAGACCTGAAAATCTTCGCTAAGATCCTGGCCAACCGTCTTAACCCATACCTCCCTTCCCTTGTTCACTACGACCAAGTAGGCTTTATCCCGGGCCGCCAGGCAAGAGACAACACCAGACGTGCCATTGACCTTATACATATCTCTAATTCCAGGAGATGCCCCACGATCATGCTTTCCTTAGATGCCGAAAAAGCATTTGACCGGATCTCCTGGGACTTCTTGAGACCCACCTTGGAGGCCTATGGCTTGTCCGGTGGCTTCCTCACCAGCATCCTAGCATTATACTCCACCCCCTCGGCCACCGTCCTTATCAATGGTACCCCATCCACCCCACTTAGCATCTCCAATGGCACACGTCAGGGCTGCCCCCTCTCCCCCCTAATATTTGCCCTTATTATAGAACCCCTTGCCTCTCAAATTAGAACACATCCAGATATACACGGAATAAAGGTAGGCCCCACAGATCCCAAAATCTCCCTCTTCGCAGATGACATCCTACTCTCCCTGACCCAGCCCCTTATTTCACTCCCAAACCTATTCTCGGTTCTACAAGCCTATAGCCTCATCTCAGGCTACAAGATCAACTACTCCAAATCTGAGGCCATGATGCTACATATCCCCCAACACCAGGCGGAGTCCCTTCGCACCAATTTTAAATTTAAATGGCAACCCTCAAAGATAAAATACCTAGGGATATACCTAACCCCGCGTTACGACTCCCTCTTCCGGGAAAACTTCCCACCCCTTCTTACCAACACACTAGCCGACCTGACCTCTTGGAACAGTCTCTTCATCTCGTGGCTGGGCAGGATCATAGCAGTTAAAATGACCATAATCCCCAAATGGCTCTACCTTTTCCAGACTCTCCCTGTGGCGGTCCCGGCCCCCTTCCTCCGCAATATCCAACGAGCCCTTGTGCGCTTTATTTGGAACCACAGACCTCCCCGCATTGCTGCCAACACCCTGAAAAGAGCAACCTCCATGGGAGGCAGAGGACTTCCCGATGTCAAATTATACTACCTCGCCTCCCACTTATCCCACATTGTCACTTCCTACGCTCCTCCAGGATCGGTTTCTTGGCTGGACATCGAAGCAGCCTTCATTGGCATCCCAGATCTGACCCCCCTATGGGGACTCCCCTCTGCCTCTCGACCCCCAACCTCTAAACTTCTTCCCACCATCAAATTCAACCTCAAAACCTGGGACACCCTCTCTCTGAAGTGGGGTCTCACTACTACACCCTCACCCTTAACCCCCATCTGGCAGAACCCCATGTTTCCCTCCGGACTCTCAGCTACGAGATCCCGGACGTGGATAACTCTGGGCCTTAAATTCCCAATCGACTTTGCCGATCGAGGCCAATGGCTGTCCCTCCCGGACCTCCAGCAGAAAACCCCCTCACAGCCACTCAACCCCTTTCAATTCTTACAAATACGCCACTTTTTAACCTCCCTCCCTTCCACCGCCTTACTCCGTGCCCTTACTCCCTTTGAATCCCTATGTGTCAACTCCCACTCCTCCAAAGGCACAATCTCCCAACTTTACTCTCTCCTACTGGATTTTTCCCTGCCCCTATCCCGGCCCCATGAACTTGCATGGGAACGGGACCTCGGGCCCCCACCTGAAACTCAGGATTGGGAGGACATGAGACTAGGGATTGCTAAAAGCTCTATTGCCACCGCCTTTAAGGAAACGGCCTACAAAGTTTATTACCGCTGGTACTATACCCCCGACCGTCTTAACAAATTTTTCCCGTCCTCCTCTCCAGCCTGCTGGAGGAACTGTGGGGAGAGAGGTACTATGCTCCACATATGGTGGACCTGCCCGGTTATCGTCCCCTTCTGGGATCTGGTCCACTCCCTCCTCAACTCACTTCTAGAATCCCCTGTAATGAAAGACCCTTGGGTCTCCTTACTGTGTTATCCCCCCCCACTCCTCAATAAATTCTCCCAAAAGCTGACCTCACACATTCTAGCCGCAGCTAAATCACTGATCGCCCTCAACTGGAAGAACCCCTTACCACCCTCCCTACTATCCCTCAAAGCTAAAATCTGGCACATCGCCTCAATGGAAAAGATAACCTATTACCTCCACGACCGGGGCCACGTCTTCGAGCAGGTCTGGGCTCCCTGGCTCGCCGCTGAACGTGGTTAGCCGGCTCCCTCCACCTGCTCCAGCTCCTCCCGTAGACCCATGGGCACCCACTTACTTCTCCCTTTGACATTCCTCCTTATCTCATCTCCTATCTTTCTCAATTATCTCTTCCTCCTATTACCCTCTCTGTCCGTGTCTCTTCTCCGTTTCCTCCCCCCCCTATTATGACCGTCCTGTTCTCAAGACTTATATTATGCATGGTTACAAATGTGGTTATTTCCCCCCCCCCCCCCTGTTTCTCTTCTCCCCCCCCCCCCGATTCCCATGTTTGAACTTGATTGTTTTTCCCATACCAATTAACCCTGTTACTCACTGGAAAACTGTGGTCTATTTTGGACACTGGCTATGTTGGCCATATGTCCCTTGTACTCCTAGAATGCCTTCTTTATGTACCTGACCACGCAAAAATAAAGAATTTCAAAAAAAAAAAAGAATTAATTGTAAAAAAGAGCTGATAAGACTGGTTGGGTATAATACTGACATACGAAATAAGGGAATAGTACAAATTAAAACGTAAGGATATAAATATTAATATAAATGTGACTTTGGATAATCAATTTAATGAATTATTAAGATCTGTTGTTTGGGTAAGTATACTGATTCTATGTACAGAAAATGAATATATTTTTAACTAGGGAAAAATTAATTTATTATATGTGTGTATATGTGATACACACACACAATTTGGATATTTAAAAACCATTTATTAATAGTGTGTGATAGTGACTGTTGTTAATAGACTATAGTGTATTATATAATGATGTGCAATAAATAAATTATTTATAATATTATATGAATATAAATATGATATAAGATTAATAAAATGATAATAATAATATTCCTATATAAAATAAAATAAAATAAATAAAGTTGATTGTGCTACATTGTTGTAAGGGCATTGTGATGAGTTGTTGATCTAGCATGGAGACCATGTATATATACATCCACTATTTCTTATGTATGTACATGTGCATGGAATATAGTGAAGCTATAATAATGTGAGCTCATGGTGCTAAATTATGTGACGATGAAGGATAGGGATTAGATTGTATGTGACGGAAAGATGGGGAGGAAAAAATTAATTAAAAGGGATAATATTGGAGATATATGGTCATAAATAATAAATTATTAGTGCACTAAAAAGACCGCAAATTAGTGTAGTGATATCTATTGATTGTGAAGCAAGTGATTGAATAAAAAAATATTGAAAACTTGGAGGGGGGGAGGGAGGGAGGGGGGGGGAGGAAAGGGTGGAAAAAAAGGGAGGAAAAAAAGGGGGGGGGAAGGGAAATAAAAGAAAAACAATTATTATGAAAGATGTCTGAACAGTCAGATTATTGTTTCAATTTAAAAAGACCCCATAGTTGATGTTTTCGTTCATACCAAAAGGGTGGATAGTTCCTAGTTTAAAAATCCATTCACATTCTTTCCTCAGTAGAGTGTCTGTCAAACTACCCCCACGGATTCCAAGTTTGATTTTTTCGAGTCCGAAGACCCTGAGTTCTTCCCATCTATTATCATGGTGTTGGTAAAAGTGGCGAGCTACTGTAGTGAGTGGTTTCATCCTTGTTTTGTCAGAGGTAGCATTGCGTATAGTCCCAATGTGTTCTAGGACACGTTGTTTCAGTGGGCGAGTGGTAATGCCCACATATTTTTTGTCACAGCTGCATTTGATGCAGTAGATGACACCCTCAGTTAGACAGTTCATATAATCTTTGATTTTAAATTCTGTCCCATACTTGTCCTTTACTTCCTTCACCGTTTCAATGTGTCTGCAAGCTTTGCATTTACCACTGGGGTATGTTCCTGTTGTAATGCTTTTCTTGGAGAGTGTTCTTTGAAAGTGGCTTTGTACCAATTGATCTTTCAAGTTTCTGGACCTCCGCCAGCTCATGGAGACACGTGAGCCGAGTTTTTCTGATAAATCTGGGTCAGCATGTAATACATGCCAATGTTTCTGTATTGCTGCACTTACCTCCTTCCATTCTTGGCAATAGTTGCCCACAAATCTAATGATGTTTGTATTGTGTGCTGTCTCTTTCTTCTTAAAAATGATGTTATCCCTCGAGGTAATTTGTGCATTCCGTGATGCTTTTTTTATTGAGGTATTACTGTATCCTCTTTCACGTAGTCGTTGGGCCAATTCTGTACTTTGTTTTTTGAAGTTATGATCATCTGAGCAATTCCTGCGAAGACGCAGAAATTCTCCTTTCGGTATGTTTTCTATGGTGGGATGAAAATGTGAACTCGTCTGATGCAGCAAGGTATTTGTCGCTGTTGTTTTACGATACAGGCTTGTAGCTATCATCCCCTCTGGGTCCTTATAAATCATTAGATCCAGAAATGGTAATTCCGTCTGACTGATGTTATGAGTTAGACGGAGATTGAGATTGTTGTTATTGAGACGCTCTATGAACTGATGTAATAGTTGTAGGTCCCCTTCCCATATCATGAAGATATCATCTATATATCTTGTCCACATAATGATATTAGATGTAAGATCATCATTGGTGTCTTTGAAAACGAATTCTCTCTCCCACCATCCTAAAAAGATGTTGGCATAAGTAGGCGCACAGGCCGCCCCCATGGCTGTGCCTCGCGTTTGGAGGTAAAATCTGTCATTAAAGACGAAGAAATTGTAGTGCAGTACAAAGTGCAACAGTTTGATCAAAAAGAAATGAAATTCCTCCCAGCCTTCGGCGTGTAAAAAGTATTCAACTGCTGCTATACCTTCCGTGTGGCCAATGGAGGTATAGAGTGCTTCTACGTCTAGTGATACTAGGTATTGATTGTCCTCCAGTTTTACATCATGCAGTTTCCTAAGTATATCTGCTGTGTCTTGTATGTATGAGGGGAGACCCAGCACGAGATGTCTAAGGTGCAAGTCCAAAAAGATGCTAGCTTTTTCCGTTAATCCTCCTATGCCCGATACTATCGGTCTTCCAGGTGGGTTAAGAATGTTCTTGTGGACTTTTGGCAGCATGTAGTAGGTAGGAATCTTTGGATTCTGTACTTGTAAGTATTCATATTCCTGTCTTGTAATCGTCCCTTGTTCTTGGGCCTGAGTAATGATCTTAGTATAGATCAATATGTAGTTGCCCAGGGGGTTCAGAAGTATCCTTTTGTAACAATCAGTGGATTCCAGTTGTCGTAGTGCTTCTGTAGTGTAGTCCTTTTTAGGCCAAATCACAATGTTACCCCCTTTATCAGAAGGCTTTATTACGACATCCTGCCATGTTTGTATCTCCCTCATGGCCTGTCTTTCTTGATACGTCATATTCGATTGACGGGGATATTTCTTATTGGTATGGATTAAATCAAATTCCTTTGCCACCAATTTCTGAAATACCTGAACTTCCGGGCATATGTGTTCAGGTGGGAAATATGTAGATTTCTTCTTAATAGCAGGTCTGATAGGAGGTCTGTGATCCATATAGTTTGGCACATATTGGTCTTGTTCTAGTTCATGCAATGCAGCTAGTGCCTCTTCCTCCATCGCTTGAAGATCTAAGGTTGCGGACTCCTCTATCTCCGAGGTTATAAATTCCTCCGTATCGGAGGTTTCTCCCCTTGTTGTAATGGGAGTTGTTTTATTGCTATAAAGTTTTGTCAATAATAATTTCCTCCCGAATAGTTTCAAGTCTTTTTCCCATCTGAACCTTTCAAAGTGCCCCGTGGGAGAAAATGTCAGGCCTTTACTCAGTATGGATTTCTGTGAGTCTGTGAGTGAGTGCTCAGAAAGATTAATAATTTTGAGTTTGTTGTCATGTTGTTTATTTTCCCCAATGGTCAGCAGATTGGTGGTTGTCATCTCCTCTGGGTGTTTCGGGTCAGAGGGGGTGAGAAATCCCATTGTTGTTGTCCTCTTCTTCCTCTTCCGCCCCCTCCTCGTCTTCCTCCTCTTTGTCTTCCCCGTGTCCTCCCGGATCGGGGGTCCCCTAAAAAAGACGATGAAGTAGATGGGGAAGGATTGTATTGATTGATGCTTGCCTGTCCTCTGGAACTCTGATGTTTTTCGGGTATGTAGTCTACAGTGTCTTCTGTTCCTGATGTTTCTGCTTCTGAGGATGAATAGTCACCTGTATATTTAGCTGTATTTCTTTTCCAGGTGGCCCTTTGCCATTTGAAGACTCTTCCAGAAGCAAAATCCTTTTTATCTCTGGCGTACTTGGTTCGTTTCCGGTCAATAATGGACTGTTCGTATGCCTGTAATTCTTGTTTGTTATGCTCAAAACACTTCTGAAATTGTAAGTCTTTTTCCCAAGTTTCTAATTTCTTACCTAGTTCTTCCAGATCACGCTCGCATTCCTCCAATATCAGATTATTATGTTTCGTTAAAATGTTCATTAAATCACTAGAACATTTGAGGAGAGTATTTTCCCATTCCTTCTTTAGGTTCTCACTCGCTAAATCAAAGGCCGGAAAAATTCTTGGACGGAGGCCTCTAGGAGATATTTTGTTTTTAATGTAGTTTTCTAGGGTTGTAAGATCCCAAGTGGTCCGAATTTGTTTTCGTAACAATACATTTAGTTTATGAAAGTCAGTTTCCCAGCTGATATGGGGTTCATTATCAGTTATTTCGCTCGGGAAGATGTCGTCTAAATTATCCTTATTTTTACGTCTTGAACTCAGCTCTTGTTTGAGATTAAAACTCATATTATATGAGAGAACTCCGAAAAAAAGTGAAATTAAGGAACAGAGATTCCTAAAGGAGGAATATCCGTTACCTTTATATTACCGTGCAGGTATTTCCGAGAAGACTGGGAACCAGTCACAAATACAGGTATTTGAAAAGCAAAAGGATTGGAAACCGCACTGGTGTGGTAGGTGTATATGTGAAAATGATAAACTATCTGTAATTAGCTGATAATTAAATTCAAGGTTTAAATCCTCACTTTGGGAAGCAGACACATAAGGTAATACACTCCTTGTTTTTGTGTGTCGGAAAAACTGCCCATCAGCGGTGCTCCCACGAGTCAAATATACATTGTAAACACAGAAAAAAGAGAAGAAAGAAGACTCTTTTTGGGAAGCACTCATATACAGATAATATTGTATGACTGATTGTCACAATAACTGACTAAAATACAATACTTTAATAATTTTCGTTAATAAGTTAATTACTGAGGAGTTCAATGAGCGCCAATATTTGTCTGAATGGTGACATTGCGAAAATATAAAGAAAATGTTCGTAGCTTTTGAGGTACAAATACCTAATATAGGCCGAGATGGGTAACTCTGTGATTTTGTGAAACAAAAACACAAACACACCAACTATGGGACACCTTGTGGTCAAAAAATTGTTTGTTCAATGTATATATATATGACCATCATTTGAAAACTGCTGTATATCCCAACTGGGAATTGAATCCTAGCAGGTAGTTAAATCATAGGTCATGACCGATAGGCGAATCAGTGCTCTATTTTAGTGACAGGAGGGGTAGCAAATAATTGCAGTACCAGGGTGTTCCTTGGTGGTCTCCCATCCAAGTACTTAAACCGGCCCTCCACTGCTTGGCTTCCAAGATCAGATGAGATTGGGCATCTCCAGTGGGGTATGACCGCAGACCTTATGCTCACCCTAGTCACACTGTGTCCTAATTGGGCACAGGTAAGAGCCAATTTGCGATATTGTGTAGACCACAAGTGTCTAAGCAGCTGATGAAAAAAATCAAAAGTTGTTTCTCAATAACACAACCTCACGGTCACGTGGTGCGCACACGTGACCGCTACCAGCCAATCACGGCAAAGTTCGTCGCTACGGGAACCAGCATAACAGGAAGAACAGTGCGGCCGGAGTACAGCAGCGGGCAAACACGCGGGCAGACGCGGCCAGCACCATCCACCAGGTTTTCCCCTAACATCTCGTTTACACAAGTAGGACAAAACAAAATGACTGCACATACGGATTAGGTAATATCTTGACATAAGCATTTGTTTCTCTGTGCATGATAAATCTATACCCACGGGGCACAGAGAATATTTCATTATATGCATATGTATGAGCAACAGATAAAATACCAACAGTAAGTAAACAAGTGCATATTTGCTACCAAAATCACGGATGTTGATGCATCAACTATCTTTGGGAGCCTATCAAACACATAAATGTTTTTTTTCTGTGTGTAATGCAGAAATCCATGCTCTTTTGAAAACACCCAATTGACTATATATGTGGCATATTTACTGTTGCGTTGTTCCCCCGCTGCCTGAAGGTGATTTATGGTGAGGCATTAGAGTCGGAGATATCACTGTTTAAAGATATATCTTACTGCATAATCCATAGTGTGTGTGTGATACATCCATTTTGGGAACCTACCTAACACATAAATGTTTTTTCTGTGTGTTATGCAGAAATCCATGCTCTTTTAAAAACACCCAATTGATGATATATATGGCACATTTTCTGTAGTGTTGTTTCCCCGCTGCCTAAAGGTGATTCATGGTGGGGCATTAGAGCTGGAAATATCACCATTTATGATATACCTTACTGCATAATCCATGTGGGATACATCTATTTTGAGGTTTTGGAGTCCAAATTTGTAGGCCTCCCTCTCTGCATAATTTAGAATCAGTCGTTCTATATATTCTTAATTATCTGTGCAGAATAGATGTTTCTTCTACTTGTACTTGCGACTACTTTTGCCGTGAATATTTAGATGGGTACCTGATTTTTGTGTTATAATTTTGTGTTATTGAGAAACAACTTTTGATTTTTTTCATCAGCTGCTTAGACACTTGTGGTCTACACAATATCGCAAATTGGCTCTTACCTGTGCCCAATTAGGACACAGTGTGACTAGGGTGAGCATAAGGTCTGCGGTCATACCCCACTGGAGATGCCCAATCTCATCTGATCTTGGAAGCCAAGCAGTGGAGGGCCGGTTTAAGTACTTGGATGGGAGACCACCAAGGAACACCCTGGTACTGCAATTATTTGCTACCCCTCCTGTCACTAAAATAGAGCACTGATTCGCCTATCGGTCATGACCTATGATTTAACTACCTGCTAGGATTCAATTCCCAGTTGGGATATACAGCAGTTTTCAAATGATGGTCATATATATATACATTGAACAAACAATTTTTTGACCACAAGGTGTCCCATAGTTGGTGTGTTTGTGTTTTTGTTTCACAAAATCACAGAGTTACCCATCTCGGCCTATATTAGGTATTTGTACCTCAAAAGCTACGAACATTTTCTTTATATTTTCGCAATGTCACCATTCAGACAAATATTGGCGCTCATTGAACTCCTCAGTAATTAACTTATTAACGAAAATTATTAAAGTATTGTATTTTAGTCAGTTATTGTGACAATCAGTCATACAATATTATCTGTATATGAGTGCTTCCCAAAAAGAGTCTTCTTTCTTCTCTTTTTTCTGTGTTTACAATAGATAGAACGTTAACAGACCTGTTTGTAGAAGGGGCAAGAGGAGAGACGATTCGCTCTCAAATGCGCATGGAGAGACGACAGCAACCAGGGAACTCCTTCTCTGAATTCAAAGAGACGGTGCTGCAGATCCTTGGGAAAAATCAGAGCAACAATGTTGTGAAAGATGCGTCTTCAGAGTGGAGTGAAGATGACAGCTACAGAGAAACCGCACTGCCCATGAAGTCAGACGGACTAGCCCAAGTGGGAGCGGTTCTCCAGCAAGCACAAGCCCCACCGGGACCAGATCCTATGGAGACGCTCAATCAGAGGCTGACGGAGATGATATTGAATCTCTCCCAAATGAGCCGGAGATTAGAAGAGCTCGACAGGGACCAAGATAGGAATAGACACAGAGAATGGCGTCAACAGCAAGATTGGCAGAGTCGTCCTCGCTGGGATGTAGTAAGAGAATCGGGCTGACAATTGACCGATCAATTCCATGCTCCGATAGGCACTGTATGTCAACAGACCTCCGAAAGAGTGGAGAGAGTAGATCTACCATGGGAGGAACGACCCAGGAAAGCAGGACCAAGACTGGTGTGGCAGAGTCAAGTCGGAGTGATGGGTGTACCATCTGGTGGGGATGATCGAAGAACCAGAACAAGAAAGATGACAGGCCAAGTATTGTGGTTTAGTGCAACGCGTGGTTACGGCTTCATAAGGAGAACAGACACTAAGAGAACCATATATGTTCACTATACGGGCATTCAGAAGACCCATCAGAACAATTACTTCCGAAGCCTAGGTAGCGGGGAATGGGTCGAATTTGAATTGACCAATGGAAAAAGGGGCGTTAAGGCCATCAACGTCACAGGTCCTAATGGCGTTCCAGTGCAAGGCAACAGACATGCCAGAGAGCGTAACCGGTATTGGCGCTGTCCGCGGTATAGAAAGCCTCCACTCTACTACCAGCAAGACTACTGGGACAGCGGAAGCAGAGAGGAACCAAGAGACTGTAATAGTGAGACCGGTAGACCTAACACCAATCCTCCTCGACCTGAACGGATACCCCGACCACCCGAACCTGAAGTCCCAAAGCAAAGGAAAATGCTGGACACAAGCGAGAGACCGGTTGTGAAAGGTCAGAGTGAGACAGTGCAGCAGTGCCTTCAAAATGTGATAAAGCCTCAGATTTCTCCTCAACCAAAACGAGAGTACATCCCAAAAAGGCAAGACGCAGATTACCGTGCAGCAAATTTCGAGCAAACAGATGCCGGTGCGACTGACCAGAAAAGGGACACTGAAGCAGTGGTCCACATGGCCATGACAAAGATAGTGGAACCCGTGGAATCCAGAAGTCCGGAGCCAGCAATGCCACCGTCTGAACCCAAGCCCCAGGCAGAGACCCCACAGGCAGCTGAGAAGGCTGAGGACCATTCCACGGAAGAGAAGCCTGTAATGGATAGTGAGTACAGGACCATAACGGGAGAAGAATTCGCCTTCAGGATACAGCAGGCTATACGAAGATCAATGAGATGCGATAAAGGTGCACCACATGCTCGTTGCAGATCGCACGCCGTGATATAGAGTAACACCCATGTACACCATTGAAGAACCCGTACCGCAGAGGGATCGGAGTCCTGTGGCGGAGGGATGTGGTCCCTGGGATGGACATACCCTAGCTATTTGACAAGAGTAAAAGTAGAAAGGTATAACTGTTCAGGTTTAACTTGTTGGCATCTAATTATTTGCATGTATTGGGAGTTCAAAGACTGTGGTGTAGGACTTTAATCCATTACAGTATGCGTGGGGACACACATAATTTCAGCGGGCGAACATGTGATACCCGCGTTTGGGGTACCCCTTCTGCTAGTTAAACCAGTTGCAGATGCACTGTGAGGATTAAAATCCTTTTTACACTGGTTGCTAAGCAACTATGGCAACCAGGAGAGGAATATGTATAGCACTAGGATCCTGGGCTTTCCATCAGGATCCCTGCAGAGCGGGAAGCTGGGAGCGCTCTGATTGGCCGTGGTGTGTGGGGAGAGAAGAAGGAAGGAGAGCTGCAGTGAGCAGAGAGAGCAGCATGGCAGTGGAACAGGAGGCAGTGTGTCATGTGTGGGTGTGAAGAGCTGTACGCGGAGGTCTGGAGGCGCGCTGCGCTGGGAGAGACTGGGCATCGAGAGACGGCTGTCATCCTGAAAAGCAGCAGTGAGAAGTGACCGGCAGGAGCTGGCAACAGCAGCAGATAATGCAGGTACTCTACTTCACCCCAGACAGCCCCCACATATGGGCACCCAGACCAACAGTGATCACCCTGACAGCTTGCAACATCACAGCCCCTTGGGACAGATCACAGCAAGACTCTATGTACAAGGAGAGGGACATGTGGGATTTATTTGGAGCTGCCTGCCATTGTACCAGAGAGAGCCTTTAGGGATAGGGTTGTGTGAAACCCTCTGCTTCCCCTTACCACTGCAATTGCAAGGAAAACACGAAGTGACACTTATCCCTAGACTGTTTGAGCTGCAGCACAATGTGTGTGCCAGGATTGGGTCATTTGCTCTGTGACCCACTGTATGTGATATGACTTACTCCACAGCGCCCTCTATTTGAAGCATTGCTATACTGTGATATGACTTACTCCATAGCGGCCTCTATTTGAAGCATTACTATACTGTGATATGACTTACTCCACAGTGCCCTCTATTGGAAACTGGTGCTATACATGGCAAGTAGCTGCTCCACGGCACCACCCGTTGGATTACAAATACTGTGCACAGTGCGAACTCATTCTACAACACCCCCTGTAGGACAGTGATATAGCTGGAACATTTTGTCAGCAGCATAAACTGAACATATCCAATCTAGCGCCATCTAGTGACCCGTCAGTATAACGCATGCATACTCATGAAACAGCTGTATAAGACGTCTGAGTGTTGAAATTCTGAAATGCTCTTGTGTTAATGTTATGTTATACTTTTAGTATGTGACTAAAAGTATCGTGGCTTATTGAATTGCACTGAACTCTATTAAGCGGTGAATTTAGTCACATGGACCAGTGAATAACCCTGTCTATAATAAATCTTTGTTACTGTATCCCACCGTAGTGGTCCTTTCACCTTTAAGGGGGGTGTTGTCTATACTGGGGTATCCCCGTCCCTTCTGCCCAGGTCCTACGCAGCCTTCCCACGCAGATTCCGCCCGACGTCGCGACAAGCAAGAACCGAACGACCAGAGAGGCTGCAACTGGACAGGCGTGAGACTGCAGGTACGCTTAGCCACCTATCACAAATGTGTTAGCATGGGTTGGCATACCGTGGTGTCTGAGCCAGTACTGGATTGCATGAGCATATAAACCACTGAAGAGGAGATGATGGTATTGATGCCAATGAACAGATTGATGCATACATAGCTGATGAAAGCCATGCCGGCGTTCTTGAAGGTTCCCGCTATCAGGTACATCCACGTGAACGTTGCGTACCTAAAAGACAGAAATGCAGATTACACTGTGTCGCTCATTGGAGTTACAGGCCATTTTATTCATTGGTATTAAGACTATTGACTTACCCAAACAAAATGAACAGTAGAGCAACGCCTCCTAGGTTGGGGTAGTTGTAGAATGCAGGCAATTTAAAGGCTGCGATCATGGCTATGGACAGTGCAACCGGTATTAGGTAGATGGCCTGGATAAGAGAATGTAGAGTTAGGGGATCAGTCCGGCACATATTGTACTGCACTCCTCCCATCTAAACATTTCTTATACGCCGTCTGCTAAAAATGGACCATCACCTCTAAATGCAGCCAGTGATAACTGTGATCTCATAAATGTGTAGATAAAATGTAAATATCCAGCCACGGATTACAATGGAAGAATGTATGTCTTGTTTCTCTAACGTCCTAGTGGATGCTGGGGACTCCGTCAGGACCATGGGGATTAGCGGCTCCGCAGGAGACAGGGCACAAAAATAAAGCTTTAGGATCAGGTGGTGTGCACTGGCTCCTCCCCCCATGACCCTCCTCCAAGCCTCAGTTAGGTTTTTGTGCCCGTCCGAGCAGGGTGCAATCTAGGTGGCTCTCCTAAAGAGCTGCTTAGAAAAAGTTTTTAGGTTTTTTATTTTCAGTGAGTCCTGCTGGCAACAGGCTCACTGCATCGAGGGACTTAGGGGAGAGAAGTGAACTCACCTGCGTGCAGGATGGATTGGCTTCTTAGGCTACTGGACACCATTAGCTCCAGAGGGAGTCGGAACACAGGTCTCACCCTGGGGTTCGTCCCGGAGCCGCGCCGCCGACCCCCCTTGCAGATGCCGAAGATGGAAGAGGTCCAGAAGCAGGCGGCAGAAGACTTTTCAGTCTTCCTGAGGTAGCGCACAGCACTGCAGCTGTGCGCCATTGTTGTCAGCACACTTCACACAGCAGTCACGGAGGGTGCAGGGCGCTGGGGGGGCGCCCTGGGCAGCAATGTATAATACCTTTTTTATGGCTAAAAATACATCACATATAGCCCCTGGGGGCTATATGGATGTATTTAACCCCTGCCAGGTCTCAGAAAAACGGGAGAAGAAGCCCGCCGAAAAGGGGGCGGGGCCTATTCTCCTCAGCACACAGCGCCATTTTCCCTCACAGAAATGCTGGTGGGAAGGCTCCCAGGCTCTCCCCTGCACTGCACTACAGAAACAGGGTTAAAACAGAGAGGGGGGGCACTGATTTGGCGATATGATTACATATATTAAAATGCTATAAGGGAAAAGCACTTATATAAAGGTTGTCCCTGTATAATTATAGCGTTTTTGGTGTGTGCTGGCAAACTCTCCCTCTGTCTCCCCAAAGGGCTAGTGGGTCCTGTCCTCTATCAGAGCATTCCCTGTGTGTGTGCTGTGTGTCGGTACGTGTGTGTCGACATGTATGAGGACGATGTTGGGAGGCGGAGCAAATTGCCTGTAATGGTGATGTCACTCTCTAGGGAGTCGACACCGGAATAGATGGCTTATTTAAGGAATTACGTGATAATGTCAACACGCTGCAAGTCGGTTGACGACATGAGACGGCCGGCAAACATATTAGTATCTGTCCAGGCGTCTAAAACACCGTCAGGGACGTTATAATGCCCATTTTACCTCAGTCGGTCGACACAGACACGGACACTGACTCCAGTGTCGACGGTGAAGAAACAAACGTATTTTCCTTTAGGGCCACACGTTACTTGTTAAGGGCAATGAAGGAGGTGTTACATATTTCTGATACTACAAGTACCACAAAAAAGGGTATTATGTGGGGTGTGGAAAAACTACCTATAGTTTTTCCTGAATCAGATAAATTAAATGAAGTGTGTGATGAGGCGCGGGGTTCCCCCGATAGAAAATTATTGGCGGTATACCCTTTCCCGCCAGAAGTTAGGGCGCGTTGGGAAACACCCCTTAGGGTGGATAAGGCGCTCACACGCTTATCAAAACAAGTGGTGGTACCGTCTCCAGATACGGCCGCCCTCAAGGAGCCAGCTGATAG
This sequence comes from Pseudophryne corroboree, assembly GCF_028390025.1. Lineage (NCBI taxonomy): Eukaryota > Metazoa > Chordata > Amphibia > Anura > Myobatrachidae > Pseudophryne > Pseudophryne corroboree. The sequence continues at coordinate 52,342,679 of NC_086450.1, forward strand.
GAGGCTGGAAAATATCCTAAAAAGTATATACACACATACTGGTGTTATACTGCGACCAGCGATCGCCTCAGCCTGGATGTGCAGCGCGGGGGTGGCTTGGTCGGATTCCCTGACTGAAAATATTGATACCCTTGACAGGGACAGTATTTTATTTACTATAGAGCATTTAAAGAATGCATTTCTATATATGCGAGATGCACAGAGGGATATTTGCACTCTGGCATCAAGAGTAAGTGCGATGTCCATATCTGCCAAAAGATGTTTATGGACACGACAGTGGTCAGGTGATGCAGATTCCAAACGGCACAAAGATGTATTGCCGTATAAAGGGGAGGAGTTATTTGGGGTCGGTCCATCGGACCTGGTGGCCACGGCAACTGCTGGGAAATCCACCGTTTTTACCCTAAGTCACATCTATGCAGAAAAAGACACCGTCTTTTCAGCCTCAGTCCTTTCGTCCCCATAAGCATATCTGCCCAGGGATAGAGGAAAGGGAAGAAGACTGCAGCAGGCAGCCCATTCCCAGGAACAGAAGCCTTCCACCGCTTCTGCCAAGTTCTCAGCATGACGCTGGAGCCGTACAGGACCCCTGGATCCTACAAGTAGTATCCCAGGGGTACAGATTGGAAAGTCGAGACGTTTCCCCTCGCAGGTTCCTGAAGTCTGCTTTACCAACGTCTCCCTCCGACAGGGAGCCAGTATTGGAAACAATTCACAAGCTGTATTCCCAGCAGGTGATAATCAAAGTACCCCTCCTACAACAAGGAAAGGGGTATTATTCCACACTATATTGTGGTACTGAAACCAGAAGGCTCGGTGAGACCTATTCTAAATCTGAAATATTTGAACACTTACAAAGGTTCAAATCAAGATGGAGTCACTCAGAGCAGTGATAGCGAACCAGGAAGAAGGGGACTATATGGTGTCCTGGGACATCAGGGATGCTTACCTCCATGTCCCAATTTGCCCTTCTCACCAAGGGTATCTCAGGTTCGTGGTACAGAACTGTCACTATCAGTTTCAAACGCTGCCGTTTGGATTGTCCACGGCACTCCGGGTCTTTACCAAGGTAATGCCCGAAATGATGATTCTTCTTCGAAGAAAATGGACGACCTCCTGATAAGAGCAAGGTCCAGAGAACAGTTGGAGGTCGGAGTAGCACTATCTCAAGTAGTTCTACGACAGCACGGGTGGATTCTAAATATTCCAAAACCGCAGTTGTTTCCGACGACACGTCTGCTGTTCCTAGGGATGATTCTGGACACAGTCCAGAAAAAGGTGTTTCTCCCGGAGGAGAAAGCCAGGGAGTTATCCGAGCTAGTCAGGAACCTCCTAAAACCAGGAAAAGTGTCAGTGCATCATTGCACAAGAGTCCTGGGAAAAATGGTGGCTTATTACGAAGCGATTCCATTCGGCAGATTCCACGCAAGAACTTTTCAGTGGGATCTGCTGGACAAATGGTCCGGATCGCATCTTCAGATGCATCAGCGGATAACCCTATCTCCAAGGACAAGGGTGTCTCTCCTGTGGTGGTTACAGAGTGCTCATCTTCTAGAGGGCCGCAGATTCGGCATTCAGGATTGGATGCTGGTGACCACGGAGGCCAGCCTGAGAGGCTGGGGAGCAGTCACACAGGGAAAAAATTTCCAGGGAGTGTGATCAAGTCTGGAGACTTTTCTCCACATAAATATACTGGAGCTAAGGGCAATTTATAATGCTCTAAGCTTAGCAAGACCTCTGCTTCAAGGTCAGCCGGTATTGATCCAGTGGGACAACATCACGGCAGTCGCCCACGTAAACAGACAGGGCGGCACAAGAAGCAGGAGGGCAATGGCAAAAACTGCAAGGATTTTTCGCTGGGCGGAAAATCATGTGATAGCACTGTCAGCAGTGTTCTTTCCGGGAGTGGACAACTGGGAAGCAGACTTCCTCAGCAGGCACGACCTCCACCCGGGAGAGTGGGGACTTCATCGGGAAGTTTTCCACATGATTGTGAACCGTTGGGAAAGACCAAAGGTGTACATGATGGCGTCCCGCCTGAACAAAAAACTGGACAGGTATTGCGCCAGGTCAAGAGACTTTCAGGCAATAGCTGTGGACGTTCTGGTAACACCGTGGGCGTACCAGTCGGTGTATGGGTTTCCTCCTCTGCTTCTCATACCCAAGGTATTGAGAATTATAAGACGTAGAGGAGTAAGAACTATACTCGTGGCTCCGGATTGGCCAAGAAGGACTTGGTACCCGGAACTTCAAGAGATACTCACAGAGGACTCATGACCTCTGCCGCTAAGAAGGGACTTGCTTCAGCACGTACCATGTCTGTTCCAAGACTTACCGCGGCTGCGTTTGACGGCATGGCGGTTGAACGCCGGATCCTAAGGGAAAAAGGCATTCCGGAAGAGGTCTTTCCTACCATGGTCAAAGCCAGGAAGGACGTGACCGCACAACATTATCACCACATGTGGCGAAAATATGTTGCGTGGTGTGAGGCCAGGAAGGCTCCACGAAGAAATTTCAACTCGGTCGATTCCTGCATTTCCTGCAAACAGGAGTGTCTATGGGCCTCAGATTGGGGTCCATTAAGGTTCAAATTTCGGCCCTGTCGATTTTCTTCCAGAAAGAATTGGCTTCAGTTCCTGAAGTCCAGAAGTTTGTCAAGGGAGTACTGCATATACAACCCCCTTTTGTGCCTCCAGTGGCACTGTGGGATCTCAACGTAGTGCTGGGATTCCTCAAATCACATTGGTTTAAACCGCTCAAATCTGTGGATTTGAAATATCTCACATGGAAAGTGACCATGATGTTGGCCCTGGCCTCGGCCAGGCGAGTGTCAGAATTGGCGGCTTTGTCTCACAAAAGCCCATATCTGATTGTCCATTCGGACAGGGCAGAGCTGCGGACTCGTCCCCAGTTTCTCCCTAAGGTGGTGTCAGCGTTTCACCTGAACCAGCTTATTGTGGTACCTGCGGCTACTAGGGACTTGGAGGACTCCAAGTTGCTAGATGTTGTCAGGACCCTGAAAATATCGGTTTCCAGTACGGCTGGAGTCAGGAAAACTGACTTGCTGTTATCCTGTATGCACCCAACGAACTGGGTGCTCTTGCTTCTAAGCAGACGATTGCTGGTTGGATGTGTAGTACAATTCAGCTTGCACATTATGTGGCAGGCCTGCCACAGCCAAAATATGAAAATGCCCATTTCACAAGGAAGGTGGGCTCATCTTGGGCGGCTGCCCGAGGGCTCTCGGCTTTACAACTTTGCCGAGCTGATACTTGGTCAGGGGCACACCCTGACTGAGGAGGACCTGGAGTTCTCTCATTCGGTGCTGCAGAGTCATCCGCACTCTCCCGCCCGTTTGGGAGCTTTGGTATAATCCCCATGGTCCTGACGGAGTCCCCAGCATCCACTAGGACGTTAGAGAAAATAAGATTTTACTTACCGATAAATCTATTTCTCGTAGTCCGTAGTGGATGCTGGGCGCCCATCCCAAGTGCGGATTGTCTGCAATACTTGTACATAGTTATTGGTACAAAAATCGGGTTATTATTGTTGTGAGCCGTCTGTTCAGAGGCTCCTACGTTGTCATACTGTTAACTGGGTTCAGATCACAAGTTGTACGGTGTGATTGGTGTGGCTGGTATGAGTCTTACCCGGGATTCAAAATCCTTCCTTATTGTGTACGCTCGTCCGGGCACAGTATCCTAACTGAGGCTTGGAGGAGGGTCATGGGGGGAGGAGCCAGTGCACACCACCTGATCCTAAAGCTTTATTTTTGTGCCCTGTCTCCTGCGGAGCCGCTAATCCCCATGGTCCTGACGGAGTCCCCAGCATCCACTACGGACTACGAGAAATAGATTTATCGGTAAGTAAAATCTTATTTTTTATTATGTACACCTTCCAATTCCAAAACTGTTCTGTTTGTATACACCCGTGTATGGCCAATTGTGACCCTCCCATGTTCCTCTCAACTTCTTTTTGTTTTTGTGCCCCGGTTGATGCTCAGCCAGCAGATTATTCTCTGTAAGTGTAGAGACAGACACATGACAGATGACAGGGACCCGTCCTTCACTGAGCTGCTTAGTAATACACCCTGTCACTGACAAGTCCGAGGTCAGTCATGGAGTTTGGCTGTGAATGGGTCTATTAGGGTTAATGAGGTGTAAGAGACAATAAATGTAGATACAGTAGCACAGACTGTGTTGGATGATTGGAGACACATGCTTCTGCTTCACTTTCTTACTGCAAGTGCATCTGGCAGCGGTCTGGGCATAACCTCCTGTGCATTTGGCAGCGGTCTGGTCATAACCCCGTGTACATCTGGCAGCGGTCTGGGCATAACCTCCTCTGCATTTGGCAGCGGTCTGGTCATAACCCCGTGTACATCTGGCAGCGGTCTGGGCATAACCTCCTGTGCATCTGGCAGCGGTCTGGGCATAACCTCCTGTGCATCTGGAGCGGTCTGGACATAACCCCGTGTACATCTGGCAGCGGTCTGGGCATAACCTTCTCTGCATTTGGCAGCGGTCTGGACATAACCCCGTGTACATCTGGCAGCGGTCTGGGCATAACCTCCTGTGCATCTGGCAGCGGTCTGGACATAACCCCGTGTACATCTGGCAGCAGTCTGGACATAATCCTGTGTACATCTGGCAGCGGTCTGGACATAACCCCGTGTACATCTGGCAGCAGTCTGGACATAACCCTGTGTACATCTGGCAGCGGTCTGGACATAACCCTGTGTACATCTGGCAGCGGTCTGGACATAACCCCGTGTACATCTGGCAGCAGTCTGGACATAACCCCGTGTACATCTGGCAGCGGTCTGGACATAACCCCGTGTACATCTGGCAGCAGTCTGGACATAATCCTGTGTACATCTGGCAGCGGTCTGGACATAACCCCGTGTACATCTGGCAGCAGTCTGGACATAACCCCGTGTACATCTGGCAGCAGTCTGGACATAACCCCGTGTACATCTGGCAGCGGTCTGGACATAACCCCGGCTTAGCGCATGTACGGAGATGGTCTATCTTATGCACATTATATGGGAATGTCGCGGGGGTGTCGGTGAAAGTATTTGTGTACACAGATGCCTGACCGCTCACATAGGGTCTTTATAGTGGCATTTGCATAACGTGGCAAAGTCTGAGCAGCAACATTCCGGTGAGTATTGTACCCCCTAACCCTAGTTCCTACCCCTAACCATCCCCCTAGCACCTTATCCTAACTCCCCCCTCCGCAGCCTAACCCTAACCCTCCCCTAACCATATCACTAGTGCCTAATACTAACTCGCCTACACCCCCCCCCCCCTTTCCAATCCAAAGAAAGTGCTGTACTTCCTGGTGATGACGGCCACCTCGGCATGATGTCACATGTTCGGGGGCGGGGCCATGACGTGGCAAAATTGCCCTGCTCCGGCACTGCCCCGGAGCACTTAGCCTACGTGCTTCTACCCACTTGCCATCCAGTTACAACCACTCAGCTGTACGGGGGGCTGCGACTAATATGACTCCTATATTTGCTTGCAGTTGCGCAAGTACAGCCACTGGGGATGCACATTGCAAAGAAGATACAGAACCCTTAGGGGGTCTATTTACTAAGCCTTGGATGGAGATAAAGTGAACTGAGATAAAGTACCAGCCAATCAGCTCCTAACTGTCATTTTTCAAACACAGCCTGTGGCATGGCAGTTAGGCGTTGATTGGCTGCTACTCTATTCTCCGTCCACTTTTTCTCCATCCATGGCTTTAGTAAATAGACCCCTAAAAAGCTAATATCAATGTTAAAAAATATAAACCCTTTACTTTTATTTTACTGTTATTTACTTTCATTTTTGGGATTTGGAAACAAAAACATTTACCAAGTCGTAGAGGAAGTTGGTCACCCAGTAGCAGACCTCCCCGACACCGGCGATGTGTTGCAGCCTCTTTGACCCGTTGTCGTACTCCTTTACAATGTAGGTAGCAAAACTTGCTGTGGTGATAGAGTAACCGACCAGCACAGAGAGAGCCACCAGCGTGTTCACCAAGGTAAGGGTCCTGGAAAGTGAGTACAAAGAGTCACAGAGGTGGGCGCGCGGCCTCAGCAGATGGGAGCTATACAATCCACCAGCTCCCTCATCTCTCCGCTATTACTTATGAATAAGAATACAGAAAGCACTGCTACACAGTTGTTACAGAGATAAATAAGGGTGCCTGGAAATCCAGACAGGTAAATACATCTTCTGAAACACGGCAGCACGGCTTTTAAATTACCAGTGTGACCACAATACCCAGAAACATATTAAAGCACTAACAGAAAGCAGATTCTCCAGAAATCAGGATTCCCAGGGGAGCATGCCACAACATAAAAGACAGTAATATATTTTGTGTGGAAGCTGATTTGTTTGTGTGCAAGCTTTGCAATTAGACTCTTTGCGTTTACCTTTTTTTTTTCGTGCCCACGGTTTTCAGTTACCGCTGAACTTCATATAAGAACTCATTTGATGTTCCCTAATTGGCTAACAAGTGACCCGCAATCCTCCAGAGATTTTTATTTTAGCACTTATAACATTTGCGTATCTAGGACTCGTTCTGAAAAGCGAACTGGCGCTGGGGCCCAGATACCAACCCGCCTTAGGGGCCTATTCAATTAGCCATCGAGTTCCGCAGGAACCCGCTGAAATCTGTTCAGTTAACACAGCCGCGGTCAAGGACTGCGATTTAAAACAGGGTTTCTATGCTTACTTCTGCTCATAGCTTTGTGAGTAGTAATAAGCAAAGGCGGCTCTACTGTAATTGCTGGTTACATCTTATCCAATGTTGTGATGGATTCCTGCGCTTAATTGAATCTGTCCCATAGTGGCCTATTTATTAGGCTTTCTGCACAATTTTATTTTCCCGGAGTGGCGAGGCCAAGGACTGCGTCACGAGATGCAGTTACCTTGTCCACACAATGGGGGGTATTCAGTTGTTTGAAAAGTCAGTTGGGTGTCTATTTTACCCAATCTAATAGACAGGAAAGAACAAACACCCAACCGACTTTTCAAACAATTGAATTCCACACAATGTGTTCTCTGAATCTTATGAATAAATGTAAATGTATTACTATATGTCCTATTAAGGTCCCAAAAGTAAAAATAAATACTGACTTATCTGTTCTGTAGTTTCAGTGTTCAGCTTCTCTGGCTGAATCTCTAATAAGGCACATAAGCCATGTGCAGGGTGTTCAGAAATGTTTTGGTCATCATCATACATGATGATGCCACTTCCAGACATGGGAATAGCTATAGCGGGTGCAGGAGGTGCCATTGCCATTGTGCCAAGAGGCTTAGGGGGCCCCACACCCAGATTATGTAGTTGCATACACATTTCCCAGATTGGGTCTGACCCATTCCACAGCCTGAATGGGGTTATATTAAACTTTCAGTGAGGGGAGTGTGTAGTGGATGTTATATGGTATGGGAGCACTGCATTGTGGCATAAATGAATTGGTGGGCACTGTAATGTGGCATAATCTGCTCATTGTAATATGGATGGCATTATAATGTTGCATAATATGAACTGGGGCACTGTAATGTGGCACAATATGAAGTGGAGGCGTTATAGGGTGGCATAATATGAACTGGGGAACTGTAATGTGGCACAATATGAAGTGGAGGCATTATAGGGTGGCATAATATGAACTGGGGCACTGTAATGTGGCACAGTATGAGGTAGAGGCATTATAGTGTGGCATAATATGAACTGGGGCACTGTAATGTGGCACAATATGAAGTGGAGGTGTTATAGGGTGGCATAATATGAACTGGGGCACTGTAATGTGGCACAATATGAAGTGGAGGCATTATAGTGTGGCATAATATGAACTGGGGCACTGTAATGTGGCACAATATGAAGTGGAGGCATTATAGTGTGGCATAATATGAACTGGGGCACTATAATGAGGCACAATATGAAGTGGAGGCATAGTGTGGCATAATATGAACTGGGACACTGTAATGTGGCACAATATGAAGTGGAGGCATTATAGTGTGGCATAATATGAACTGGGGCACTATAATGAGGCACAATATGAAGTGGAAGCATTATAGTGTGGCATAATATGAACTGGGGCACTGTAATGAGGCACAATATGAAGTGGAGGCATTATAGTGTGGCATAATATGAACTGGGGCACTACTGTGGCACAATATGAAGTGGAGGCATTATAGTATGGCATAATATGAACTGGGGCACTGTAATGTGGCTTAATAGGAAGTGGAGGCATTATAGTGTGGCATAATATGAACTGGGGCACTGTAATGTGGCACAATATGAAGTGGAGGCATTAAAGTGTGGCATAATATGAACTGGGGCACTGTAATGAGGCACAATATGAAGTGGAGGCATTATAGTGTGGCATAATATGAACTGGGGCACTGTAATGTGCACAATATGAAGTGGAGGCATTATAGTGTGGCATAATATGAACTGGGGCACTGTAATGAGGCACAATATGAAGTGTAGGCATTATAGTGTGGCATAATATGAACTGGGGCACTACTGTGGCACAATATGAAGTGGAGGCATTATAGTGTGGCATAATATGAACTGGGAACATTGAGGGCACTGTAATGTGGCATAACATGAACTGGGGACACTATGTCATAATGTGAATTGGGGGTACTGTGTTACATAATGTGTACTGGCAACTACAATGTGATATAACATGAACCAATGCACTACTATGGTTCATAAAATAAACTAGGGCACTACCTGGGGGTAAAACATTAACTAGGGCACTACTATGGTTTAGTAAATGAACTAGGGCACTACTATTGGGCATACAATTAATAATGGCTGCAGAGAGGTGTCTTTCTTGAAGCATTGGGATAGGGGCCCCTGCAAAAATAAGATTTTACTCATCTGTAAATCTATTTCTCGTAGTCCGTAGTGGATGCTGGGCCTCCGTAAGGACCATGGGGAATAGCGGCTCCGCAGGAGACTGGGCACAACTAAAGAAAGCTTTAGGACTACCTGGTGTGCACTGGCTCCTCCCACTATGACCCTCCTCCAGACCTCAGTTAGGATACTGTGCCCGGAAGAGTTGACACAATAAGGAAGGATTTTGAATCCCGGGTAAGACTCATACCAGCCACACCAATCACACCGTATAACTCGTGATACTATACCCAGTTAACAGTATGAAATATAACTGAGCCTCTCAACAGATGGCTCAACAATAACCCTTTAGTTATGCAATAACTATATACAAGTATTGCAGACAATCCGCACTTGGGATGGGCGCCCAGCATCCACTACGGACTACGAGAAATAGATTTACCGGTGAGTAAAATCTTATTTTCTCTGACGTACTAAGTGGATGCTGGGACTCCGTAAGGACCATGGGGATTATACCAAAGCTCCCAAACGGGCGGGAGAGTGCGGATGACTCTGCAGCACCGAATGAGCAAACTCTAGGTCCTCCTCAGCCAGGGTATCAAACTTGTAGACTCTTGCAAAAGTGTTTGAACCCGACCAAGTAACAGCTCGGCAAATTTGTAAAGCCGAGACCCCTCGGGCAGCCGCCCAAGAAGAGCCCACTTTCCTCGTGGAATGGGCTTTTACAGATTTAGGGTGCGGCAGTCCAGCCGCAGAATGTGCAAGTTGAATCGTGCTACAGATCCAGCGAGCAATAGTCTGCTTAGAACCAGGAGCACCCAGCTTGTTGGGTGCATACAGGATAAATAGCGAGTCAGTTTTCCTGACTCCAGCCGTCCTGGAAACATACTTTTCAGGGCCCTGACTACGTCCAGTAACTTGGAATCCTCCAAGTCCCAAGTAGCCGCAGGCACCACAATAGGTTGGTTCACATGAAAAACTGATACCACCTTAGGAAGGAATTGGGAACGAGTCCTCAATTCCGCCTTATCCATATAAAATACAGATAAGGGCTTTTGCATGACAAAGCCGCCAATTCTGATACACGCCTGGCCGACGCCAAGGCCCACAGCATGACCACTTTCCACGTGAGGTATTGTAGCTCCACGGATTTAAGTGGCTCAACCCAATGCGACTTCAGGAAATCCAACACCACGTTGAGATCCCACGGTGCCACTGGAGGCACAAACGGGGGCTGACTATGCAGCACTCCCTTAACAAAAGTCTGAACTTCAGGCAGTGAAGCCAGTTCTATTTTGGAAGAAAATCGATAGAGCCGAAATCTGGACCTTAATGGAACCCAATTTTAGGCCCATAGTCACCTCTGACAGTAGGAAGTGCAGAAATCGACCTAGCTGAAATTCCTCCTTTGGGGCCTTCCTGGCCTCACAGCACGCAACATATTTCCGCCATATGCGGTGATAATGGTTTGCGTTCACTTCTTTCCTAGCTTTAATTAGCGTAGGGATAACTTCCTCCGGAATGCCCTTTTCCTTCAGGATCCGGCGTTCAACCGCCATGCCGTCAAACGCAGCCGCGGTACGTCTTGGAACAGACAGGCCCCCTGCTGCAACAGGTCTTGTCTGAGCGGCAGAGGCCATGGGTCCTCTGAGATCATTTCTTGGAGTTCTGGGTACCAAGCTCTTCTTGGCCAATCCGGAACAATGAGTATAGTTCTTACTCCTCTCCTTCTTATTATTCTCATTACCCTGGGTAAGAGAGGCAGAGAAGGGAACACATACACCGACTGGTACACCCACGGTGTTACCAGAGCGTCCACAGCTATCGCCTGAGTGTCCCTTGACCTGGCGCTATATCTTTGTAGCTTTTTGTTGAGGCGGGACGCCATCATGTCCACCTGTGGCCTTTCCCAACGGTGTACAATCATTTGGAAGACTTCTGGATGAAGTCCCCACTCTCCCGGGTGGAGGTCGTGTCTGCTGAGAAAGTCTGCTTCTCAGTTGTCCACTCCGGGAATGAACACTGCTGACAGTGCTAACACATGATTTTCCGCCCATCGGAGAATCCTTGTGGCTTCTGCCATCGCCATCCTGCTTCTTGTGCCGCCCTGTCGGTTTACATGAGCGACTGCCGTGATGTTGTCTGACTGGATCAGCACCGGCCGGTGTTGAAGCAGGGGTCTAGCCTGACTTAGGGCATTGTAAATGGCCCTTAGTTCCAGAACATTTATGTGTAGGGAAGTCTCCTGACTTTTCCATAGGCCTTGGAAGTTTCTTCCCTGTGTGACTGCCCCCCAGCCTCGAAGGCTGGCATCCGTGGTCACCAGGACCCAGTCCTGTATGCCGAATCTGCGGCCCCCTAGAAGATGAGCACTCTGCAGCCAACACAACAGCGACACCCTGGCCCTTGGAGACAGGGTTATCCGCCGATGCATCTGAAGATGCGACCCGGACCACTTGTCCCACAGATCCCACTGGAAGATCCTTGCATGGGACCTGGCGAATGGAATTTCTTCATAAGAAGCTACCATCTTTCCCAGGGCTCGCGTGCATTGATGCACCGACACCTGTATTTGTATTAGGAGGTCTCTGTCTAGAGACGACACCTCCTTGGACTTCTCCTCCGGGAGAAACCCTTTTTATCCTGTTCTGTGTCCAGAACCATACCCAGGAACAGTAGACGCGTCGTAGGAACCAGCTGCGACTTTGGAATATTCAGAATCCAGCCGTGCTGTTGTAGCACTTCCCGAGATAGTGCTACTCCGACGAACAACTGCTCCCTGGACCTCGCCTTTATAAGGAGATCGTCCAAGTACGGGATAATTATTTCGGCCATTACCTTGGTAAATACCCTCGGTGCCGGGGACAGACCAACGGCAACGTCTGGAATTGGTAATGACAATCCTGTACCACAATTTTGAGGTACTCCTGGTGAAGAGGGTAAATAGGGACATGCAGGTAAGCATCCTTGATGTCCAGTGATACCCTGAAATTCTCCAGGCTTGCAATAATCGCCCTGAGCGATTCCATTTTGAACTTGAACCTTCGTATATAAGTGTTCAAGGATTTCAATTTTAGAATGGGTCTCACCGAACCGTCTGGTTTCGGTACCCCAAACATTTTGGAATAGTAACCCCGGCCTTGTTGAAGGAGGGGTACCTTGATTTCACCTGCTGGAAGTACAGCTTGTGAATTGCCGCCAGTACTACCTCCCTTTCTCCGAGGGCAGCAGGCAAGGCTGATGTGAGGTAACGGCGAGGGGGAGTCGCCTCGAACTCCAGCCTGTATCCCTGTGATACTACTTGCAGAACCTAGGGATCCACCTGTGGGCAAGCCCATTGGTCCCTGAAGTTCCAGAGACGCGCCCCCACCGCACCTGTCTCCACCTGTGGAGCCCCAGCGTCATGCGGTGGACTCAGAGGAAGCGGGGGAAGATTTTTGATCCTGGGAACTGGCTGTCTGGGGCAGCTTTTTCCTTCTTCCCTTGTCTCTGTGCAGAAAGGAAGCGCCTTTGACCCGCTTGCTTTTCTGAAGCCGAAAGGACTGTACCTGAAAATACGGTGCTTTCTTAGGCTGTGAGGAAACCTGAGGTAAAAAAATTTCTTCCCAGCTGTTGCTGTGGATACGAGGTCCCAGAGACCATCCCCAAACAATTCCTCACCCTTATAAGGCAGAATCTCCATGTGCCTTTTAAAGGCAGCACCACCTGTCCACTGCCGGGTCTCTAATACCCTCCTGGCAGAATGGACATTGCATTAATTCTGGATGCCAGCCGGCAAATATCCCTCTGTGCATCCTTCATATATAATATGCTCTATGTTAGCAAAATATTATCCCTGTCTAGGGTATTAATATTATCTGACAGGGTATCAGACCACGCTGCAGCAGCACTATTTATGCTGAGGCAATTGCAGGTCTCAGTATAGAACCTGAGTGTGTATATACAGACTTCAGGATAGCCTCCTGCTTTTTATCAGCAGGCTCCTTCAAGGTGGCCGTATCCTAAGACGGCAGTGCCACCTTTTTTGACAAACGTGTGAGCGCCTTATCCACCCTAGGGGATATCTCCCAACGTGACCTATCCTCTGGCGGGAAAGGGTACGCCATCAGTAACTTTTTAGAAATTACCAGTTTCTTATCGGGGGAACCCACGCTTCTTTATACACTTCATTCACTCATCTGATGGGGGAACAAAACACTGGCTGCTTTTCTCCCCAAAAATAAAACCCCTTTTATGTGGTACTTGGGTTCATGTCAGAAATGTGTAACACATTTATCATTGCCGAGATCATGTAACGGATGTTCCTAGTGGATTGTGTATATATCTCAACCTTGTCGACACTGGAGTCAGACTCCGTGTCGACATCTGTGTCTGCCATCTGAGGTAACGTGCGTTTTTTGAGCCCCTGATGGCCTTTGAGACGCCTGGGCAGGCGCGGGCTGAGAAGCCGGCTGTCCCACAGCTGTTACGTCATCCAGCCTTTTATGTAAGGAGTTGACATTGTCGGTTAATACCTTCCACCTATCCATCCACACTGGTGTCGGCCCCACAGGGGGCGACATCCCATTTATCGGCCTCTGCTCCGCCTCCACGTAACCTTCCTCATCCAACATGTTGACACAGCCGTACCGACACACCGCACACACACAGGGAATGCTCTGACTGAGGACAGGACCCCACAAAGTCCTTTGGGGAGACAGAGAGAGAGTATGCCAGCACACACCAGAGCGCTATATAATGCAGGGATTAACACTATAACTGAGTGATTTCTCCCCCAATAGCTGCTTGTATACACATATTTCGCCTAAATTTAGTGGCCCCCCTCTCTTTTTAACCCTTTGAGCCTGAAAACTACAGGGGAGAGCCTGGGGAGCTATCTTCCAGCTGCACTGTGAAGATAAAATGGCGCCAGTGTGCTGAGGGAGATAGCCCCGCCCCTTTTCGGGCTGACTTTTCTCCCGCTTTTTCATGGATTCTGGCAGGGGTAATTTATCACATATATAGCCCTGGGACTATATATTGTGATGATTTGCCAGCCAAGGTGTATTATATTGCCCTCAGGGCGCCCCCCCCCCCCCCCCCCAGCGCCCTGCACCCATCAGTGACCGGAGTGTGAGGTGTGCATGAGGAGCAATGGCGCACAGCTGCAGTGCTGTGCGCTACCTTGTTGAAGACAGAAGTCTTCTGCCGCCGATTTTCCGGAACACTTCTTGCTTCTGGCTCTGTAAGGGGGACGGCGGCGCGGCTCCGGGAACGAACACCAAGGTCGGGTCCTGCGGTCGATCCCTCTGGAGCTAATGGTGTCCAGTAGCCTAAGAAGCCCAAACTACCACCAGTTAGGTAGGTTCGCTTCTTCTCCCCTTAGTCCCTCGCTGCAGTGAGTCTGTTGCCAGCAGATCTCACTGTAAAATAAAAAACCTTTCTTTCTAGGAGCTCAGGAGAGCCCCTAGTGTGCATCCAGCTCAGCCGGGCACAAGATTCTAACTGAGGTCTGGAGGAGGGTCATAGTGGGAGGAGCCAGTGCACACCAGGTAGTCCTAAAGCTTTCTTTAGTTGTGCCCAGTCTCCTGCGGAGCCGCTATTCCCCATGGTCCTTACGGAGGCCCAGCATCCACTTAGGACGTCAGAGAAATGTTGCTATGTTGCTAAAAAGTTCTGGCTACGCCCCTGCTTACTGACCTCATCTTTTCATATCTGACCCATGTTACTGATCTGTGCCCCTGATTACCTCACTCCGGGGGTGTGAGCGCTGCCCCCAGAGACTCTTCCAACACTGCCAGCACCTTCTTAGTGACAGGCAGTAGCGGATCTTGCCACGGGCAAGCAGGACTTTTGCCCGGGGCGCCGCCTCCCGGAGGGCGCCGCACCAGGGCAAGATCCGCTGCTGCTGTGCCCCCTGCTGCCGCTGGCCGCTGTGAAGGGACACAAGACGCTACGCGTCTAGTTTCCTTTCGTGGAGAGGACCTTTGCTGTGCGGTGCGCTATGACGTCATCGCGCACCGCACATTTCAGAGCGCTACAGTACACTGTACAGGGGGCGTAAATGACCACGCCCCCTGTACGAAGCCACACACCCTATTGCCGCCCGGGGCGCACAGAGCCCCAGAACCGGCCCTGGTGACGACCTGAGCTCTGCAGAGTAATGTCACATTGTAGCACCCGGCCCCTGTCATTGCGGAGGAGTCGGCATTATAGTGTCACCCCCTGTAAGGGTGACACCCTCCTTGTGATAAATATCCAGATGTGTCATGTGCATATATTTACAGAATATAATGTTCTTACGCGGATGATGATGTCACAACTCCAGGGAGCGGCTTGTTGTAAACAGAAATGCCTAAGGAAACACAACATATTATATTAAGTATTATATATATATATATATATATATATATATATATATGTATATAAAATAAAAATTAATTGATCTAAAAATACAATTCTATGAAATCATATGGCAGTGAGCCCTAGAAATACATATAATAAAGCCTTGCAATACAGATTGTTTTTGCATTTATTTTATAGCCTCTCAAAGATGCACGTTGATTGGCTACATATAGTAGCTCCCATTAACCAACAGAGTGACAAGTAGCTGGCGCTAAGGGGTGCGTAATATTATGTTAGCATTCAGAATGGCAGAATGTCTACATTGCTAGAATGTTGACAATGACATTTTAAAATAAACCTAACCCTAATTGCAGCCAAACCTTAACATTAATTGCAGCCTAACCCTAACTGCAGTCTAACCTTAACTGCAGCCTAACCTTATCCCTAACTGCAGCCTAACCTTATCCCTAATTGCAGCCTAAACCTAACTGCAGCCTAACCTTATCCCTAATTGCAGCCTAACCCTAACTGCAGCCTAACCTTATACCTAATTGCAGCCTAACCCTAACTGCAGCCTAACCTTATCCCTAACTGCAGCCTAACCTTATCCCTAACTGCAGCCTAACCTTATACCTAATTGCAGCCTAACCCTAACTGCAGCCTAACCTTATCCCTAATTGCAGCCTAACCCTAACTGCAGCCTAACCTTATCCCTAATTTCAGCCTAACCCTAAATGCAGCCTAACCTTATCCCTAATTGCAGCCTAACCCTAAAGGGGGGTACACACGGAGCGATAATCTAAGCAATCTGACTAGATTGCTTAGATTTTCAGCAACATCGCTCCGTGTGTAGCCCCCTCAGCGATAGCGATGCGCGGCCCCGCACATCGCTATCGCTGCTGCTAGATTGGCCTGCATGCAGGCCAATCAAGCGGGTCGCTCACTTCACCCGCTGGGTGAAGTGAGCGGCCCCCCGTCTCCCCCCGCACGCTCAGCACAGATCGCGCTGTGCTGAGCGCCGGGAGAGATGTGCTGAGCGGTTCGCTCAGCACACATCTCTCCCAAATCGGGCCGTGAGTACTGGCCTTAACTGCAGCCTTACCTTATCCCTAATTGCAGCCTAACCTTATCCCTAATTGCAGCCTAACCCTAAATGCAGTCTAACCCTAATTGTAGCCTAACATTATATTCATATTACAGCATATAAAACAGAGTTTCTCAACTGGGTCCTCAAAGCACCCTAAAGCTGGGTACAATACATCGGCATCCTGTACACACTGAGTGCAATATATCATTCACAGGCGCATTCCAATGCATGCCGTCGTTTGCCGGTTCATCCTGACGGTCGTGCAGCACACCCGACAGGACGACCCGGCAAATGAAATGCAGGAGCGCGCAGTAGTGGGTACACACTAGATGATGTGCCCGGTATGTCGGTCCGATCCACCGGTCCAGACGACATCGCCTAGTATGTACCCAGCTTAACAGTCCAGGTTTTAAGAATATCCATGTTTGAGCACAGGTAATTTATAACACAAATTGTGTTAGCCATCTTTGCTCAACCATGGAAATATTTAAAACCAGGACTGTTAGGGGAGTCTTGCGGACGTATGGGCAGATGTATTAAGCCTGGAGAAGTGATAAAGTAGTGATAAAGCAGTGATAAGTGCAAGGTGATAACACACCAGACAATCAGTTCCTGTAATTTTTCAAACCCATAATGATTGGCTGGTGCGTTATCACTTTACACTTTACACTTATCACTGGTTTATCAGGTTTGTTCAGGCTTCATGCATCTGCCCCTTAGTTTGGGAAGCACTGTAATATAAGAATGCCACTGAGCCCAGGTGAAATTGGATTATCCCTGCTGTGTAGTCTGTATCTCCGATTAGACCATGAAATCCATGACATTTACAAAACTCATTAGATGACAAGAAATGGGCATGGTTTTGCAAAACTGAACCAGTAGAATTAAATCATTTTATTATCTTAAAAAATATAATTTGAGGGACTTTTGGCATACTTATATACAAATGATGTATTCTAGTAACCCAGATGCTATATTTCTGAAACAAAATCCCAATGGCCCGCCGTCTCCCTCAACCAGAGCTGTAATGCTGGAAAGTGGCTGGGTGAAAATCCCACTTATTGGACTTTTTATTATTATTTTTTTATATAGGAATCCTAAGTCCTACCTTGAAAATAGGATTTGATTCCATTTCAAATCCCTAAAGCTGCATCAGACTTTTATCTGCCCATTTTAATCCCCCCTTTTTCAAGTGTCAAAAGCTCCTCTACTAAGAGGGATTTCTGAGGCATTGTATTTCATAATAGTTTATCTTCATTCATTTTAGTACAGTCTCTGTCGCTTATGCCCAAAGAGAATCTAAAGGAAGAGAAATCGTGGCAGTAAGGACAGTGAATAACCACAATCCGAGAGGTGATGGAAGAGTGACTAGAAGACCCGCTTGCTGCTTCTAGCAATACAGACTGAGCTTGTTGGGTGAAATGTTGGTCAGTTGCCAGGTCAGTGCCACAACTTAGGGACCACGGCAGGAGAAACTGTAGTGCACCAATCATTAGCGTGATTGAAAATACAAACCTACTATTTAATGAATAAAAAAAAACACTATTTCTACCCCTTTCACATCGCCAAAATAACTCGAGCTATTCCCGGGTTGTTGCCGAGTCGACCCGTGTCGAGGTGAATAACCCGGGTCAAGAAACGCTGCATTTCAACATGGGTTAAAAGTAGAGATGAGCGGGTTCGGTTCCTCGGAATCCGAACCCGCCCGAACTTCAGGTTTTTTTACACGGGGCCGAGCGACTCGGATCTTCCCGCCTTGCTCGGTTAACCCGAGCGCGCCCGAACGTCATCATCCCGCTGTCGGATTCTCGCGAGGCTCGGATTCTATCGCGAGACTCGGATTCTATATAAGGACCCGCGCGTCACCGCCATTTTCACACGTGCATTGAGATTGATAGGGAGAGGACGTGGCTGGCGTCCTCTCCGTTTAGACTAGAGTACTAGAGAGAGACACAAATTTTGGGGAGCATATAGGAGGAGTACTACTTGCTGCTGATAGTGTGACCAGTGACCACCAGTTTAATTAATCCGTTCTCTGCCTGAAAAAAAACGATACACAGTGTGACACAGTCAAACATACCATATCTGTGCTCAGCCCAGTGTGCTGCATCATATACTGTATATCATTATCTGACTGCTGAGTGCTCACTGCTCACACAGCTTAATTGTGGGGGAGACTGGGGAGCAGTTATAGCAGGAGTACATTTAAGTACAGTGCACACTTTTGCTGCCAGAGTGCCACTGCCAGTGTGACTGACCAGTGACCACTGACCACCAGTATTGTGATTGTCTGCTGACCACCAGTATATTGTGATTGTCTGCCTGAAAAAGTTAAACACTCGTCGTGTGGTGTTTTTATAAACGCATTCTGCAGACAGTGTCCAGCAGGTCCGTCATTACATAATATATACCTGTCCGGCTGCAGTACTAGTGTGATATATATATATATATTTTAATTTTATCTCATTATCATCCAGTCTATATTAGCAGCAGACACAGTACGGTAGTCCACGGCTGTAGCTACCTCTGTGTCGGCAGTCGCTCGTCCATCCATAATTGTATACCACCTACCCGTGGTTTTTTTTTTCTATCTTCTTGATACTAGTAGCTTACTTTAGGAGTCTGCAGTGCTGACAGACAGTGTCCAGCAGGTCCGTCATTACATAATATATACCTGTCCGGCTGCAGTACTAGTGTGATATATATATATATATTTTAATTTTATCTCATTATCATCCAGTCTATATTAGCAGCAGACAGAGTATGGTAGTCCACGGCTGTAGCTACCTTTGTGTCGGCAGTCGCTCGTCCATCCATAATTGTATACCACCTACCCGTGGTTTTTTTTTTCTATCTTCTTGATACTAGTAGCTTACTTTAGGAGTCTGCAGTGCTGACAGACAGTGTCCAGCAGGTCCGTCATTACATAATATATACCTGTCCGGCTGCAGTACTAGTGTGATATATATATATATTTTAATTTTATCTCATTATCATCCAGTCTATATTAGCAGCAGACACAGTATGGTAGTCCACGGCTGTAGCTACCTCTGTGTCGGCAGTCGCTCGTCCATCCATAATTGTATACCACCTACCCGTGGTTTTTTTTTTTCTATCTTCTTGATACTAGTAGCTTACTTTAGGAGTCTGCAGTGCTGACAGACAGTGTCCAGCAGGTCCGTCATTACATAATATATACCTGTCCGGCTGCAGTACTAGTGTGATATATATATATATTTTAATTTTATCTCATTATCATCCAGTCTATATTAGCAGCAGACACAGTACGGTAGTCCACGGCTGTAGCTACCTCTGTGTCGGCAGTCGCTCGTCCATCCATAATTGTATACCACCTACCCGTGTTTTTTTTTTTTCTATCTTCTTGATACTAGTAGCTTACTTTAGGAGTCTGCAGTGCTGACAGACAGTGTCCAGCAGGTCCGTCATTACATAATATATACCTGTCCGGCTGCAGTACTAGTGTGATATATATATATATTTTTTAATTTTATCTCATTATCATCCAGTCTATATTAGCAGCAGACACAGTACGGTAGTCCACGGCTGTAGCTACCTCTGTGTCGGCAGTCGCTCGTCCATCCATAATTGTATACCACCTACCCGTGTTTTTTTTTTTTTTTATATCTTCTTGATACTAGTAGCTTACTTTAGGAGTCTGCAGTGCTGACAGACAGTGTCCAGCAGGTCCGTCATTACATAATATATACCTGTCCGGCTGCAGTACTAGTGTGATATATATATATATTTTAATTTTATCTCATTATCATCCAGTCTATATTAGCAGCAGACACAGTACGGTAGTCCACGGCTGTAGCTACCTCTGTGTCGGCAGTCGCTCGTCCATCCATAAGTATACTAGTATCCATCCATCTCCATTGTTTACCTGAGGTGCCTTTTAGTTGTGCCTATTAAAATATGGAGAACAAAAATGTTGAGGTTCCAAAAATAGGGAAAGATCAAGATCGACTTCCACCTCGTGCTGAAGCTGCTGCCACTAGTCATGGCCGAGACGATGAAATGCCAGCAACGTCGTCTGCCAAGGCCGATGCCCAATGTCATAGTACAGAGCATGTCAAATCCAAAACACCAAATATCAGTAAAAAAAGGACTCAAAAATCTAAAATAAAATTGCCGGAGGAGAAGCGTAAACTTGCCAATATGCCATTTACCACACGGAGTGGCAAGGAACGGCTGAGGCCCTGGCCTATGTTCATGGCTAGTGGTTCAGCTTCACATGAGGATGGAAGCACTCAGCCTCTCGCTAGAAAAATGAAAAGACTCAAGCTGGCAAAAGCACAGCAAAGAACTGTGCGTTCTTCGAAATCCCAATGTCACGATCCGGGTATCTGGACGCCATTTCTTACCCATCAGATGCCTCCTAAGGCTGGCTCAGCGCTCCAGGACCGGATCCCATCTGTTATCCTGATGTGTACATTCCTGTATCCTCTCCTGTCACTCTGGGACGCTGTCACAGTAAACGCCATATTACACCTGGCATGGCGTCTCCCGCGGCCTCCGCCGCCGTCCCTGAACTTCTGCATGCAGAGTGTCTGAGTGGCGATTACGTCAGCCGCGGCCTCCGCTGTGTCCGCGTGGTTGGATGTGCATCTGTCAGCCTGGCGCCTCCTGTCTCCGGTGGCCGGCGCCGCCATTACTGTTTTCATTACCACATGGATTACAAACCAAACTTCCCTCCAAGTGTCTGCATGGGCGCAGCCATCTTGGATTCTGTCAGCTGATC
Source organism: Pseudophryne corroboree (assembly GCF_028390025.1). NCBI lineage: Eukaryota > Metazoa > Chordata > Amphibia > Anura > Myobatrachidae > Pseudophryne > Pseudophryne corroboree. The sequence continues at coordinate 52,363,714 of NC_086450.1, forward strand.
ATTTCCACCAATCTGTTCTCAGTATTGATAATCTGCATAATTGCCTAGCCAATCCCTTCCTTGCTGCAGGTATAAATACACTGTGCCTGAGCAAGGAAGGCGTCAGTGCTTTGGTTGTCAAACCTAGTTCCTGTTTGTCTCTCTCCTGTGATTGTCTTCCAGGTTCCAGCTCCTGTCTCAAGACTTCCACCATAGAGACCCGCACCAGCATTCCACCTGCGGTGTAGCCTGACTCTCCAATCCATTGTGGATTCATCTGTTTCCAGCTACAACATTACCTGCTTCCAGCTCAGCTTTCAGCAGAGTACAGCTTCCCTTAAAGGGCCGGTGTCCTTTCTACACTTTACCACTCTCCACCGGTATTATTATTTCTCCGCTCTCAAGTTCTACATTTCAGTTCATATTTCATCGCTCCCAAGTTCATCTATTATTTAACTGGTTCCAGCCAGTATCCACTCCGTGCTAACAACAGTCTGGTTCCAGCCAGTATCCACAGCAGCTGTTTTACCTTCAGCAACCCAGCTTTTCCTGGAACACCAGCTGGCACAATCCTGGGTTATCTCCATTGCTACAGTCGGGCCTGGTAAGGACTTTCCATCTAGAAGATCATAAGAACTATCTCACACTACCAGTGCCCTGTGGCTCCTGCCATCCTGTAGTACCCAGGAACTGTATTTATTATTTGCTGACTTTTACGTTTTCTTTTACTGCTGCTGTGTTGCGGAGTTGTCATAATAAACATCATTGACTTTTATCCAAGTTGTCGTGGTCACGCCTTCGGGCAGTTATTATTCATGTTACTTACATGTCCAGGGGTCTGATACAACCTCCCAGGTTCCGGTACATCTCAGCCCCTACAACTGAGGCTGCCTCCCGTCAGCTCAGGCCCTCAGTTGTGACAGTAAGCACTGACCTAATGAATCCAGCCGGAGACCAGGATCAAGCGGCCAGGCCGATGCAAGAACTGGCAGCCCGACTAGAACATCAGGAGGCTGCACAGGGCCACATCATCCGCTGTCTCCAGGATCTCTCTACTCGGCTGGATGGGATTCAGACAACTCTCCGTGGATCAGGCGCATCTGGTGCGTCAACCACAGTGACTCCAGCTATAACCCCACCCACCTTACCCATTTCTGCTCCACGTCTTCATCTTCCAACGCCAGCAAAATTTGACGGATCTCCAAGATTCTGCAGGGGATTTCTCAACCAGTGTGAGATTCAGTTTGAGCTACAACCTGGCAATTTTCCCAGTGACCGTACAAAAATTGCCTACATTATTTCTCTTCTCAGTGGCTCAGCCCTTGATTGGGCATCACCGTTATGGGAGAGGTCCGACACCCTGCTATCTTCCTACACTGCCTTCGTGTCAACATTCAGGCGCATCTTCGACGAGCCAGGCCGGGTAACCTCAGCTTCATCCGAGATTCTCCGTTTACG